>NC_087223.1:7741258-7781258 GCF_015104395.2 Macrobrachium nipponense
GCGACAGTTGAAGAGCTTGGTAATATAATAACAATAATAATCATAATAGTGAATTAATTTAATCCTCTCTCTCTCTCTCTCTCTCTCTCTCTCTCTCTCTCTCTCTCTCTCTCTCTCTCTCTCTCTCTCTCTGAGTCCTAGATGGAAGGAATAATGGTGTATGATCCCCTTTAATTCTATTTTGTTAAAAAAAAAAGCCTTTGACGTCCGAGACTAGGAAAAGTGATCAAATAGTAACAGAGAGAGAGAGAGATGAGAGAGAGAGAGAGAGAGAGAGAGAGAGAGAGAGAGAGAGATCCCGTACAGCCTAATGCATTTGATTGAAAAAGCTAATTAGGCTACTGAAGTTTTCGTGCTATATCTTTTTTCGTATCGCAGACTTGATCCGCTTTTGGGAGAGAGAGAGAGAGAGAGAGAGAGAGAGAGAGAGAGAGAGAGAGAGAGAGAGAAAGAGAGAGAGTTTGCATGCGAGTGAATATACTATAATGCCATTAGATGTAAAGTCACTTCTTATCGAGACGAATCCTTAGTCTGTCAAAGAGTCCTGCAACCACAAATGGACAGACTGGATATAAGGAAAAACATGTTCGCCTAAATATTTATTGATACTAAACAGATACTTTGGGTGATAGAGAGAGAGAGAGAGAGAGAGAGAGAGAGAGAGAGAGAGAGAGAGATGTGTGAATATAAACAGGTGTTGCTTGAATAGGAAGCCTGAATGGAAGGACAGAGAGAGAGAAAGGAAGGTATGAGTGTGAATATAACAAGTGTCGCTTAAACAGAAAACATGAAAAGAGAGAGAGAGAGAGAGAGAGAGAGAGAGAGAATTCAAAAACCTCTCGAGACAATGTTACCTGAATGAAGCAAATTGTAGAGTCTGAACTCGTGCTGATTGTGGCTTTGAAAAGCTTCTTTGAGCCTTTTTTTTCTTATTTTTCCTTCACCTTTATATATATATATATATATATATATATATATATATATATATATATATATATATATCTATATATACAAACAGACAAACAAAATAACTAACAATGTCCCATCTAAACCAAGTATCCCAGTGAATCGATGATAGGCTATTTATATAATCTCCAAACAGAGTGCAACTGGTTCTAACCTACACTAGATTATTATAGCTTCAATTTCGACAAGTAAAGGAGGGAGAGAGAGAGAGAGAGAGAGAGAGAGAGAAGAGAGAGAGAGATAGGGAATGTTTACGGGGTGCGTTTAGTTAAATAAGGTATGTTTACTGGGTCGGGTGCGTCAGTAAGAACGTTTTCTAAACATTCACTGGAAGGAATCTGATACTTGGATTGTATTCTCTCTCTCTCTCTAAGGGAAAAGGCCATTTTCATAATTTTATTTTCCCAAAAAAAGGAAAAATAAAAAGAAAAAAAAAAACTGCCTCAATCTCTTCTCCAAACACCATCATCTTTTTTTAACTTTCACGTTCCAGTAATTTTTCTCCAGCCTTCGAAAAATCTCATCCTTAAGGCTTTTCTCATTTCATTTGTCCCCTTCAGAGTATTATTTCTCCTCTGTTTCCTTCGTCCTTTCGATCCTATTGGACTTTATTCAATCCTTTAGGATTTCATCCAATCCTTTTAGGATTTCATCCCTCTGTTCTCTGTCCCGACAGCTTTCAGCTCATTTTAACTCGGGCCTGAACAAATTGGATTCTCGGTGCAGTCTCTTGAAAGCTCAAGGTTTTTGGTCTTTCAGAGGATGCATCTAAGACACTGAATTCTTCTCATAAATACGACAGGTTTTATGACATTTCTGACGAGATTTTGGGCTGAGTTAAATATTATATGACACTGGCAGATGCATCAAATACAAGTTCGATGGGATATGACATTAGATTCTCATAAATATGACAGGTTTCATGACATTGAAATCTAGAGCAAAAACATCTCATATGTGTTATGTTTTTATCTGGGAAGGGAAAACATCTTACATATTGTTTTAGTCATCTAGACCTGATACAGTTTTTTCCTGAAGGGAAAAACATCTTATATATTGTGTTGTTTTTTTTTGTGAATGGAGACCTAATTTAGTTTTGTCTGAAGGAAAAGCAAAGACATTCACTGTATCTTTTTAGATCTCGACCTAATAGGGTATCAGAATACGTAACATAATATTTAGACTAAAACTTGAATATATGTTTGTGAACGCTATTACATTATCAAGTTCCACTGTGTCTGCGTGTCTGTGTGTCAGTCTGTCTCCTTGTCTTTCTGTCTGTGTGTCTGTCTGTCTCTTCAGGTCCCTGTCAAAGTGTGTTTCAGCCCCAAAGGGCGTTTGTAAAAAGGCGAAACAAACCCCTCTTCGACTAAAAGCCTCCAGGCAGTGAAGAAAAAAATTCTTGGACAAAGTAAGTCTCCCAGAGGAATAAAAATATCTCTCTCTCTCTCTCTCTCTCTCTCTCTCTCTCTCTCTCTCTCTCTCTCTCTCTCTGTATATATTTAATATTTGTTTACTTTATTTGCTGTCATCTACTAATCCATTTTACTTGTTAAGTATGTATTGTTGAAACAAAAGTAATTTAGATCAATTTATTGTTGCTATCAGAATCAGCATTATTCATCCTTATATGTAACAACATAGTGATTAATGATATTCATAATGATAAAAACAATAATGATATCATAATGATAAAAACAATAATTATACATTGTCATCATTATCATCATCACCATCACACCACATCGTAGCATTATATTGCTGGTGCAGAAATGAGGTTGATCTCAGACAATACGATCGAAAGAAACTTCTCTTCTCTGAGCCAGCGAAGAAGTTTGGAGAGCTGCTTCTCTCATTCACGGAGACTCTCAGAGACTCAGAAGTTTCCCATAAACTTCGTTGGAAAACTTCTTCTCAGGTCTGGGGCTTGCCAGCACAGACCTAACTTCTTCCTGCCTGGGACTTTCGCGAAGAAGAGCAACTGTAAACAACAGATATGAGACCAGTGACTTAAACTGTGTTTTCTTTTTCATTTTTTTTCTGGTGGAGTGATACCGTTTCGCAAAAGTGAAATAGAAGGGCAAGACGATAATTAGCTTCTTCATCATGGCACTGTTTTTCTTTTTCATATTTTGTGATGGTGTTCGACAAACCTGTTTGTAAAACTGTGGTGACTGCCCATTTTATCCAGGTATTACTGTGGTGACTGTCTATTTGATCCAGATATTAATGTGCTGACTGTCCCTTTTATCCAGGTATTACTGTGATTAATGTCTATTTTATCCAGACATTGCTATGTTGATTGTCCCATTTACCCCCACTTAACAAATAAAACACTACACCTGAACACACCCCTATTAAACCTAAACATCCTCAAACCCGAAACAAACACAAACCTTGATACAGAATCTTTAATCACAGGAAAGAAAAGCATTTTCAATAATATATTTCTATGGTATCGAGTACATGGAACGAGGTATGGGAAACCCGTAGAGTTTACTTTCTACTTTAGTGATAAAGGGAAGTTGGAAGGGGGAAGGGGGGATACGGGTTTAAAGCCTATCCTATTATCTAAGTTGGGGCAAATGACGGCAATGCGCCAAATTTTAACTAGATCGGTCAAGCGGTTCGGATTCTATAGCACCCAAAACATAAGACAAAAACAAAACCAAAAAACATTCACCTATATCTTGCAATTCCTCCTATATATATATATATATATATATATATATATATATATATATATATATATATATATATATAATATATATATATATATATGTATGTGTGTCTTGGTATATGTATACGTGCATACACACATCCAGTCCTTTATACTCACTATAAAACGACCATTAATCACTATAACACTATGTAAAGAATCTATGAAAATGTATACCATTCACCACAACCACATTCAACGAGCGAATGCATCCCACCGGTAATGAACCCCAATTTTGTTCCTTACAAAACGGATTATTTCGACCAATTCCCCAATTTCCGGACCGAATCCCGTTAACAGGACATCCGGGTTAAAAACAAAAAAAAAAAAAAAAAAAAAAAAAAAAAACTGAGGCCCAACTGTTTATTTTGGGCAAACCCTGTAACTCGGTATACTGACCAATCACTGAACAGAATCATTTCTCTTACATTACCTGAACTATGTATGGTTGGTATATCTTAAAAAAAAATGGCCATTTTTGAGACTACAGAATGAAAGGTGTGGGGCTATCAACCCATTCCACGTGTAAAGAGTGTATAGTTCATGATGATAAGAATGGGATTATTAATGATTACTTGTCATCATTATTGAACAAGCATTAACTTGATATATATATAAATATATATATATATATATATATATATATATATATATATATAATATATATATATATATATATATATACTATATATTATTTCATTCTTATTTACATTATTAACTAAAATAGCTGTTTAAGTTATTAAAAGAGCATAAATCCTAACTTATTTATAAAGAACACAAAACATAAATAACTCATAATTAGGCATAAATTAAAAAAAAACGGAAAGAATAATATATTGTACAAGAAAAAGCGTAAATCACAACTCGACCAAACGGCAACACCGTCACTTTTGGGGCAACAGAGCCAAAATTGAAAAGCTAAATTTTTTGTGAAATTTCCTTTCGCCAAATTCCTTTTATTATCATTCTATGACCAAACCTCCACCAACAGACAAAAAAAACACCAATCTTCATTTCGAGGTCATAATGAACTCTTTGCTGTCCACCTTCCCTAATAAATCTTCCTCATTTGAAAAAAGTAACATACAGCTGTCATACAGTTTCTCGTTGTTTCATGCGAAAAAGAAGTGAAGATTTATTCAACGTAAACCACAGAAGAGCCTGGCGGTTTAATTTTGCTTTCTTGGGTCAAGGTTAAAAGGGCAAAGGTTTACTTCAGTCCTCACTGATGATAGTATATATATTAAGGTTAAGTTCATGGGTTTGTAACAATCCTCACTGATGATAGTATGTACATCAAGGTTAAGGTCATGGGTCGTTTTAACTTACGAATAATGGCACATGTAGAATTAGCAATAAACAAGGCCACTAGCTAACCTAAACAAACCACCTAGCCTAACCTAGTAGCCGTAGCCTTACCTAGCGCCCCCTGCGACACCCACCCCCCCCTTACACAGCCATATTAAATATAAGACACCCTAAAACCCTTTGTGTACTTACTTAGGTTGGAGGGTAAAGGTGAGCTGCCATCTTTAAGAATGCATGGAGCCTATGATCCAATACTTTGAAAAGCAATTTAAAATAGGCAAGAGCAATTATCCACAAACTGATCCTTTCGACGACCGATATTTAGGCAACAGATTCTTCAAATCCTGCCACCGCCTCTCAATAGTATTACCTAGTATGAGCTCCAGTGTGCGTGTCCACGAAGTTCAAGGAGTGGTTGACTCTTAAATAAAGAAATCCCACCTCATTTAGGCAATCGTATGCTTTAACCACAGTCGGAAATGATGGTAGTGCCGGGCTCTATATAATCCCTTATCACTGTTAAAAAGGGTCACTTTGTCCCTACTTTCTACAGGAAAAGCAATTGAGACAAGAACTTGGGAGAAAATCCACATAAATTGATGTCAAAGTAGATGGTAAATGAGAAACCGCACGCCTCCATGGCTCTCAAAAGACTGAAAAATTAGCGGTGGAAATTGTGTGAAAAGTGTTGAAAAGTGTTAGTTTCCTGGTAAAACTGTCATCTGATTGGTTATTCAAGTCACGTGATTCTAGTTTTGTTAAAATACTAGTCCCAAGTAAAATGTGGATAATCATCCTTGGTTAAAAACTAACTTTTGGGCCTTCAAAGTTTTAGGTACATAAAAAAAAGGTTAAAGACTGTTACCATTAATTTTATGGTTTTAGTTTTTATTTTTGAGTATTAATGCAAAATTATTATGAATAGGAATATTAATTGATTATCTTTGTGCCTAAGACACATTATTATAAATTTTAGGCTCCTGGTCCCCCCTTGTCTGATCTTGTTATAAGGTATTACTCTAGGGTATCATAGTTGCTTATACTACTCATTGTCGCCAGGTTATGTGGTTATTTAAAATCCTCCAGCTTCATATTCTTGAATTTTCTTGTGTATTTTCTTTCTTTCTGGGAATTTCATTCTTTCTGGCACTCAATCTTCTTCTTTCTTTATCTTGAAGTTCTAGGCTTCGTTGAAGAGCAGAAGATATGGCAAATTCTTGGAAGAGTTTTGCGTTTCTGTATCCAAAGTTATGGTCAAGCACAGTTGTTTGTGCTACAAACTTTACTCTTTGTGCTCCAGCAAACTTAGTCTTGTGTGCTCTGTTCCAAATTTTTGAATGAAAACTTTCATTCGCGTTTTGTGTAAGATTGCGAACGCAGCGTTCAAGCAATTCTTTTTCAGACAGTGTTTCATACACAGCCTTTATTTTCCTTTCACTCTCAGCATCTAAATTGATAACTGTTGAAGATCTCATTGAACTCTATTTTCTCTCTTTCTTTACCCACTGCTATGCTGCGCTGAAAATAGCACCAAGAATCTTCCCCTTTTGGACAAAGTCCATGACGTTGATTTTCTTTGGAACTGAATATATGGTTGAATGATGCCATTATATCCTTCTTCATATCAATCCATGATTTACCAATATTACGGTGGATTGCCCTGCCATAAGAATTAGTCATTATGCTAATGTTTGTATCCGACAATTTATTCTTTCCACTTAGAGCACTAAATTTTCTTCTTTTTCCAGTTCTTGTTACTCTCTCTTCTTTTTCATCTTCTCTTAGTCTCTTCATTCTGTTAGTTATTCTTTTCTTCACATGGTTGATGCATTCTACTTTCGCCACTTTTAAATTTTCATACGGTCCATTTCCACCGTTCATTGCTAAAACACTATTATAAGCGCTGGAATCTCCGTCTCCAACAAAGGTGGCGTAGCGGAATCCCAAATCTTGCGACCTTGAAAACATCCTTATGGCGCCTTCTGTTTCCATCCCTCTTGATGTACCTTCATAGTTTATATTACAATCTTCATCATGAAGGGTTCTCCACACGTTGAAATCTTCTTCTGTTATTTTCATTTCTTATAGTTCAGTCGTTTTAGCGGCACATGCTTTGCAAACTTTGTTCATCACTTCAAAGTCTATCACATATCCTGTGCACATTTCTATTATGACTCCCATACCTACATTAGAAACATGGCCTCTTTTCTTCCATGTCCCATCGTAGGATACGTCAATATTGAGTATTCCATTTTCATCAGGCACAATTCCCATATATTTCCTGTTGTATTCTTATATTTTCAAAGATTTTCTCTTGTTTCATCTGAAAATATGTATCCATTTTATCATAAAGATATCTAAGATGGCGTGAATACTTGCTATTTCCCATTGGTTTTATACCAAGCGTTCCTTGTAATCTCTTCAGTCCCGCGAATCCATAATCTTCCAACAAAGAATGATAGATTACTGCCACATTGGTTTTGTAAATTGAAGTTCCTTCCTTCTGTAGAAATCGGTGGGCATTTTGCGGGTTCTGAAATAATTTTCCCTCTGCATTTAGGACATATCTTTTTTACTGGTGTCTCAAATCCATCCATTGCCAAATGGATCCTCGTTATTACTTTGCATCCACAATTCGGTATTCGTGATTCAAGTAATTTTTCAAGTCTTGCTTCACTTATTATTATCATTTTATTTCCACTATCGTTGATAATATCAGCCTCCGATCTACTGCTTTCTTCTTCTAAATTATCTTTGCCCTTTAGCAGTGATGAACGAATAAAGAGACGATTAGGGGTGGATGTGGTTGGTCTCTGGTCAGCAGAGATCATAGCGTGCGCCATTTGCTGCGCGGCCTCCTCTCTCTCTCTCGTCGTCGCTTCATTCCCCTCTATGGCACTAGTTTCTTGAATTCTCTGTTCTACTTCTTCGATGGGCATATCCACTTGGCTTTTCCGCATTCTAGGGGCATGAAGTGAAGTCTTGGACCTTTTAGGCATGGTGAAAAACTAAAAACGCCGCAGAAAACACAGAGTTCAGTCAAGGCTAGCAAGCGTGAAAAAATGCGACCTTATAATGTGTAAGTTTATAGGCAACTGTTGGCCAGTGGCCAGTGGCCACGCGGCGCTGAGCCTCATGACTCATGATGCGTGCTTTGTCTTGTCTAGGAATAACTAAGAAGGTGCCAATTAGGATATTATTGACATTATATATTTCATTTCAAAGGAAGTTTTCGTAACATATATCACAAAAACTATACCAGACTATATCATTTGCGCTACTGGTGTTTTGTGGGTTTAAAGTTATTGTTACATTTGAGGCCATAACTAGGAAAGTAAGGCGAATTTTAGCATAATACTTCGTGGACACATTCTTGAACGCTCTACGAAGCCATAGAATTTTTTTAAGCAAATCGAATATGTTTCATATTTTTGGGGTTTTTTAGGCAGCCGATCCCCTTAAAGGCGGTATGCTACACCCAACTTGAAACTTGGTCCAACGGAAGTAAAGGTAACAAATCTTCAAAGAGAATAATTCACATATCAATGTCTCCAATAAAACCAGTTCCTCCAAGTCGCTCATAGGCTGAAGAGTGTTTTAATTGGTGCTGGAGAAAACCATTACAAGCAAAAACAAATGGACTTTTAAAAATTAATCCACAAACCCAGTTCGCAACCCTAAGCCACAACCTCAAGTAAATGCACAATCCCAGTTCACAACCTCACAAACCCAATTCACCATCCCAGTGCACAACAAACTTACATTAGAAAAATTCAATCTGAGGTAAATTTCCAACCCCAAGTCAGTTCACAACCCAGTTCACAAACGTTAAAGGTCACAACCCAAAACCCAAAACTAAATTCACAACCCCAATTTACAATGTTTAATAAAGTCACAACCACAATTCACATTAAATAAAATCAATCCCCTAATTCCAAAATTAAATTCACAACTGCAATTTACAGCGTTAAGTCAAACAACTTCATTTTCAACAGTCAACAAATTCACAACCAACCACAACTCGCAACCTAAAGTTAACGTAAAATCACAAAACTACAACATTACCCTCAGTTACACAACTACAATAATTAAAACTTAAAAAAAGGCAAGTATCAAGAGTATAAAACCAGCCCAAATTATATCACTAAACTCCCAAAATAAGTTAATTTTATAAATAACCACTAAAATTTTAAATTAGCACAGTCCCCATCTTCGATAACTTATATCAACAGACTTAAAAAATCCATAATATGTTAAACTTAAAAAAACATTAAAACACCGAAAAACATCGAGCACATAGGCACAAGAACACCCACTAAAAGCAAAACGCCAAAAGCTTTAAAATACAAAAAACACCAAAGCAAATAAAAACTTTATAACACCAAGAGACTTCACACACTGAACCACGAAGACAAATAACCGCAACTTTCTCTCCAGCAGCTGGAAGGAAAACTCAAATCTTGAAAAATCAAGTGTTGTAAAAACGCAGGAAGTGTTTCTTGACGTCGTAAAGAAAACGAGAAACTTGAGATCACAAGGACGATAAATGCAGTAACAATAAAGGCAAAGAAAACGGGGACCCTGAGACGCCCTGGAGGGTAAACTCAAGATAGTTCGCGTTCGAGAGAGATTCAGAAATAAATGAGCAAATGTAGGTCAAATTGCAGATATATTTCTATCAGAACTTAGTGAAATAATGTTGATAACATGATTTACAATTAGACCATTAGTCACCTTAGGTACTGACACCTTAGATGATAATATCAAAACTCTTTACCAAAATATGAAAAAAGCCATTTGATATTTAATTCAAATCAGAAGTAAACAGATTTTAATCATTTACTTTCCCTGCCTTCAGAATTATTAGATTAGAGATTGCCCCTATGTTATGTATCAAGTTAAATATCAGCTCATGTTCTGTTAGAAGAGACCTTAACATCACTGCAGTGAGTTTTCCTTAATCAAAACTTCTGTTTTTACTTAAAACGTTTTGAAAATATGTAGAAAATGACGACGAATCTTCTTAAAAAACGTGATAAAAGACAAGCTCTTCCCTCCGACGAACACAACACCACCCTGTTTCTCCAGTCTGTGGGTCTCCTGCAAGTTTTAAAAGTCTGTCACTCCCACGGGGGAAATTCCGGCCTCTCGCTCTTTTTGATCGTTCCAATAATGTTATGACCCGGAATAATTTAATGTTCTCGTGTGACCTCGGCCAGAAAGACCCCTTGACGGAATAGGGATTGCGTTGGGAATTTGATTTGGGGTTATGACAGGAATTTTGTCACTCAAAAGAGACCGGAAATGGGAGTCTGTAATGTTATGTTTTTTTTAGACGAAGTTGTTGTTGTTCGAAAATGAAGTTCGATCCCAATTGATAATAAAAAAACTATGAGAGTATTAGGACAAGCCTAAGACAAGCTGCTGATGTTTCACCTCCACATTGCAATTAAGTCTAGGAATTTTGCTTGATTTTATTTTAGCATAATTTTATTAAATCTGTAAATATGATTTAGATTAATTGTCAAACCAGAAAAATCTACCTGATTCAATCTACATATTTTTTATGCTGTTTCATAATCTCATATCCAATACAGTTTCTTTTTTTGATAGGATTCTGTTAAATAATTTAGACTTTCAGAAGATGATCATGATTAACCATAATAGCCTCTCTGATCAGCCTTACATATTTTTGATGTTGAATAAGCTTGCCATTTTTAACATACTTTCATTAATTCTTTATATTTTTACTCAGAGAAATAATGTTCATTTCATTAAACTTACCTGTATTTTTCATACTTCAATATCATATGGAAAACTGTCTGTCTATCTCTCTCCTTCTCTCCTTTTCTGAATCTTTTCATCTTTCCCCTACTTCGTTTTTCACCATATTGCATATCACCTCTCCCCTTTTTTTCTCTCGCGTCAAATGTCTTATTCCCTTCTTTATCAAATCTAACCCTCAGAGAGAATCTGTGTCCTGTTTCGTCGAAAGATTGGACATTGTTTTCTTAAGGTTTCTGTGATGGAATTTTCTGGGGATAATATCTTCAGATTTTGACCAAATGGCCAGAGGGGAACTGACCCCTTTTTTCATTTTTATTTATTTATTCATTTTTTGGTAGAGGGTCCAAAGTGTTGCCTGATGAAGGGGTTAATTAATATTTTTTTTTGTAAGATATTTTTCTAATATTTGTTTTCACAGGTGGAGGGGGAATATATTCCTTTATTGATTTTCACATAGAATGTATGGGAAATGTATTTCTTTAATTATTTTCACACATAATGACGTAAAGGGAATATATTTCATTAATGATTAGTATATTTCTTGAATGATTTTCTCTTAGAATGTATGGGAAATATATTGCTTTAAATACTTTTCCATAGAATGATGTATTAAGGTGAATATGAATGATTTAAGGGGAATATATTTAAGGATTTTCTCATAGAATGATGTAAAGGGGAATATATTTCTTTAATGATTACTATATTTTTTCCTCCATAAAATGATGCACTAAAGTGAATATGAACGATTTAACGGGAATATATTTACTGATTTTCTCATAGAATGGTGTAAGGAGAATATGTTTCCTTAAATATTAATATATTTCTTGAATGATTTTCTCATAGAAATTATGGGAAATATATTACTTTAAATATTTTTCCATAGAATGATATATTAAGGTGAATATGAATGATATAAGCGGAATATATTTCATGGTGGGATGGTGTAAAGAGAAATATATTTCTTTAATGATATGCTCCTGGAATATTTTGTCCCTGTTTTGCAGACGAATATATTATGAAAAACACAGCAATATGGAACGGAATTCACTCTATTCTGTGACGCCGAGCAAAATGTTAAAAAAAAAACATTTTTTCATTCAATGTTGCGAAGTTAATTGAGCTGTTTTTGCTATATATAAAAAAATCGTAAATGAAACTAGAATGTCTCTGTTTTGTCAAAAAAATGTAAAGAAATGTAAAAAAAAAATTTTTTTGAATAAAAATCAACACTGGGTATTTTCGTCCGTATTTTCGTAACTGATTTTCTGTTGAAGTTTGTCATGAATATTTTCCATTGCTTCTTGGGACAGAGAGAGAGAGAGAGAGAGAGGGTGAAGGGGACGAGAGACGGAGAGAGGAGAGAGAGAGAGAGAGAGAGAGACTGAAGGTGGGAGTGTCAATAAAAATTTCCCCCCATTTGGATGCATTTTAGAAAGGATTAATATTGGATATTTGGATTAGTTACTATAAATCCCACATTGGTAACCAAAACAATTTAATGTCAGTAATAATATACAGCATTATTTACTAAATACTATTTATTTGCTTACAATACGACTTCATAATTTGCAAAAGCTTTTTTCTACAAGTTAATGTCCTTGTGGTTTGGGCTATAATAATAATAATAATAATAATAATAATAATAATAATAATAATAATAATAATAATAATAATAATAATAATAATAATTAATAAGAAGAAGAAGAAGAAGAAGAGAGAAGAAGAAGTAGTACTCTCATTGATGTCGCAATACCATGGGACACCAGAGTTTAGAGAAAAAGAGGGAAAAAATGGATAAGTATCAAGACCTGGAAATACAAATAAGAAGAATATGGGATATGCCAGTGGAAATTGTACACATAATCATAAGAACACTAGGCACGATCCCAAGATCCCTGAAAAGGAATCTGGAACAACTAGAGGCTGAGGTAGCTCCAGGACTCATGCAGAAGAGTGTGATCCGAGAAACGGCGCACATAGTAAGAAAAGTGATGGACTCCTAAGGAGGCAGGATGCAACCCGGAACCCCACACTATAAATACCACCCAGTCGAATTGGAGGACTGTGATAGACCAAAAAAATAATAATGATAATGAAATAGATTACCCTAATCCAGACTGTAAAGATTGTATCTGGGGACATCAGGATGGAGTTGGAATAGAAAAATGTGCCTTAGTCAACATAAAAAAGGGCAAAGTAACAACAGGCTGAAGGGATAAAGCTACCAGATGGGAGCAACATCAAACACATAGGTGAGACGGGATACAAATACCTGGGAATAATGGGAGGATATATGCAGAGACTCAATATATGCAGAGACTCAAGGCGATACTGAAGTCAAAACTCAACGCCGGAAATATGATAAAAGCCATAACACATGGGCAGTGCAGTAATTAGATACAGCGCAGGAATAGTGGAATGGACGAAAGCAGAACTCCGCAACATAGACCAGAAAACTAGGAAACATATGACAATACACAAAGCACTACACCCAAGAGCAAATACCGACAGAGTATACATAACACGAAAGGAAGGAGGGAGAGGACTACCAAGCATAGAGGACTGCGTCAACATCAAGAACAGAACACTGGGGCAATATCTGAAAACCAGTGAAGACGAGTGGCTAAAGAGTGCATGGGAAGAAGGACTAATAAAAGTAGACGAAGACCCACAAATATACAGAGACAGGAGAATGACAAACATAAACAGAAGAATGGCACAACAAACAATGCACGGACAGCACATGAGACAGACTAAAGAACTGGCCAGCTATGAAACATGGCAATGGTTACAGAGGGGAGAGCTCAGGAAGGAAACTGAAGGAATGAGAACAGCGCACAAGATCAGGCCGTAAGAACCAGATATGTTGTTCAAAGAACGATAGATGGAAATAACATCTCTCCCATATGTAGGAAGTACAATACGAAAAATGAAACCATAAACCACATAGCAAGCGAATGTCCGGCACTTGCACAGAACCAGTAAAAAAAGAGACATGATTCAGTAGGAAAAGCCCTCAACTGGAGCCTGTGCAAGAAACATCAGCTACCTTGCAGTAATAAGTGGTACGAGCACCAACCTGAAGGAGTGATAGAAAACGATCAGGCAAAGATCTCTGGGACTATGGTATCAGAACAGATAAGGTGATACGTGCAAATAGACCAGACATGACATTGATTGACAAAATCAAGAGAAAGTATCACTCATTGATGTCGCAATACCATGGGACACCAGAGTTGAGAGAAAGAAAGGGAAAAAATGGATAACTATCAAGACCTGAAAATAGAAATAAGAAGGATATGGGATATGCCAGTGGAAATTGTACCCATAATCATAGGAACACTAGGCACGATCCAAGATCCCTGAAAAGGAATCTAGAAAAACTAGAGGCTGGAGTAGCTCCAGGACTCATGCAGAAGAGTGTGATCCTAGAAACGGCGCACATAGTAAGAAAAGTGATGGACTCCTAAGGAGGCAGGATGCAACCGGACCCCCCACATATACATAACACCCAGTCGAATTGGAGGACTGTGATAGAAAAAAAAATAATATAATAATATGTTACTGCTCTTTTTACCTGAAAGAAAAACGAGAATACTTTGTTTCAAGTAATATTCTGTCATTTACCATCCTTGGATTGCTAAAGGAAGTTCCTGGTGTTTAGGGGTTTGGGACGTCATGATCTGGACTTTTTAATTTTTTTTTTTTTGGGGGGGGGGGGGGGGGGGGGGGGGGGGTGGGGGGGGGGGGGGGGGGGGGGGGGGGGGGGGGGGGGGGCTGGGGGGCGGCGCCCTCTTCCAATGTTTTCTTTGGACCAGAATTGACGACGGTGATTCCAGATTAGTAGTGAAAGTAGTAGAAGAGACAAGACAAGTGAATAGTGTTGCAGTGGCCATCGCTTTGATGGGGAATAGGTAGGTTTTAATGATTTGTTTATAGTTATAGAAACTTGATATAATTGGCCTCGTTTAGATCTGAGCTAATTTGTTTCCCAATGAAGTGTATCAATTGATATATTTTATTTTACTGTGAGTTTGGTAGCTTAGTTTTGATGTAAACATTGGCGACAACAGGCTGTTCCAAAACATAAATAGCCGATCTCTGATCGAATGTAAGGTTTCTAGGTTAAGTATCTAAACACTGAGCTTAGCTTTTCTATAGCTAATTAAAACAAAATAATTAATGTTTAGATCGTTTGTATTAATCTGAAATTTGAAATCTTGGCTTTCCTATAGCGAATTAAACAGTAACTAATGTTTACATTGGTGGTTTTAATCTGAAATTTTCTGTAGTTAATAACAGCCGAGCTTTAATGAGTTTTTTCCCATAACTATATAGGCGTCTGTTATAAAACAGTTTTGTCAATCAATGGAATTTGCTGTTTTTTATCTGAAGAACTATAGACTGTAATGGTTATGTTAGGCTTAAGAGGATGATGGGTTAAGTCTAGCAACAATGAAGGTTTTGTTTAATTCAGGCTTAAGTCTTTTAAAATCTTGTGTAAACTATTTAATTATGCCTCTTAAGTCAAGGCTATAATTAGCAACTACTATGAGATTCAGGGTCTCTGTAACACGGTTTTTCGCAATAACTTTTTTATCTATGGCATTTCATAAATAATATCGCTTATTTCAGAGTACATATTATATCTACACATAAATTTGACTGTACTCTGCATTACGTAGGTTGAATAAATTTGGTACTTACAATGTAAAAGTGACTTTTTTTGAAGACGGGCCAACTTACTCAGAGAAAAGGTTTCGAACGCACTCGTTACGTAACTATGACAGCATTTCTTCCCTCTTTCTCGATGGATGATTGGCTATACGTAACGAAGGCTAAACCTCTGGCAACAATGACATACAAATTTAAATACAAGCAAAGCAGTACACCTTTATGAACTCTGGAACTTCTCCACTGATAATTGTCATAATGCACAAACCAACAAAAGATGTTAATAAATACAAAAACACTTCGATTATTAGTAATAATCCCAAAATAGGTTTTTCCTAAGAAATTGCAGTCTACTTTATAGGTCACAATCAAATTGACAAGATGTAGGGGATAGTTGGTAATTTTCAAAAACATAGCAGACAAGCTTGATTTGATAACTGCTATATCCAATGTCAAGCAATTTTTATTTATTGGCTATCTACCTATTTACTGAAAAAAAAGATAGCCGGTACCGTATATTGGCTTTAAACCTTCACCAATAATTATCGTCCGAATGATAACCACGAGGCTCCACCCACTTTGGCCTCATTATAATTCAGGATAACACTGAAGGCTACCATGGGCATTGTTGGATTAGAAAATTTAACTTCTGGCTATAAAAAACTAATTTTCTCCGAGTAGTTGTAAGAAGTGCTAAATGATCCTCGAGGATCCCAGCAGTTGGCCTAAACGTTTAATTCATGTATATTACTGCTATACGTTGCGGGCACTACTTGCTACAGTAGTATTTACTACGCTAGCACTGATACCCCACCCACATCTATGTATCGTTCCGCCATTCATAAAGTCTTTGGGTTTCAGAACCGATGGAATTTCTGTCTAGTGGATGGGGGCGGGGCAACACTTCGTCAAAGGGTTTGTTTACCTTGCTTACGTAATGAATGTTTTTCGTCTCTTGGCTCGTAATCATTGGCCATGGCGTCGGCTAGATCATTTTTACTCTATAAAAATTAAAAACTATCGGGTTTAGGTTATTGATAATGCTGACAAAATTTGTGTGTGGTTGTAAAATATACATATGTCAACTTTCAGCTACATCCGATGCTTTGACAAGGAGCAAAGTCCAAAAAACCGTGTTACAGAGATCCTGAATCTCATAGTAGACTATTTTTAAATTAGTTTTCATAAACTCTTAAAATGTCAGTTGTCAGATGTTCAGATATTGAAATTTTTCTTTACAGGTTTTTGGTATTTGACTCTCTAAGGAGAGTATTGGATCAGTTTGGTGATACTTAAAGCATAAATAACACTGGTTGGTCTGGAAGCCCCGGGGTTCATCGTGGAATACTTCGTAAAGTTTTTGAAGTCCTTTATTCTTCACAATGGATTCTTGGTTCGTTATTGCAAAGTCCTCCACATTAAGTAAATTCTTAATTGCTGGCTAATCCTCCCCACCCCAGGGGCGTGGCCCCTGAGGTGGGGAGGATGTCCCCTTGAATGTGCGGTAGACTTGTCTACCGCACTTTCAAGGTGGGGCCTGCGGCATTTAGATTTCCAATAAAATTGTTTAAGTATTTCACTGTAAAACTCTCAAATGCTTTTAAAGTAATTAACATAGTATGAAGCAAATGATTTGTAATCTTTTGAGTGAGATCTTTTGAATTAAAGAAGTTCTAATAACTGGTGGCATTTGGCAACTAAATGTGTATTGGTTACACTAGACCTACGGATAGCAGAGAGTGTGAGGATACTGATCTGCTGTGGAAGTCTCCTTAATGAACCTGAAAACTATGGAACTTTGCGGTAAAATCTATTTTTCTAAATAAACTAACCTATAGCTTTAGCATGAATTTTTAGTCTACTAGTCTTGGTAGAAAGTCTTTAACTGATGCTGTAGTGTGTACTCGGCTTTAGTAATTAAGTTTTAAGTACATTGGTACGTAAGAAGTTTTAAAACCCTTAAGAGTTTACCTTTACTGGTTGTTTTAGTGTTTTTATATTAACCCAGTGGAGATTTTTGAGTTGCCTAACTAAAGTCTTAAATGATTCAAAATCTTAAGTTTTCTATTCTAATATCTTGTTTTTTTAGGTTTAAAATATCACGCATGTTGGCTAGAAGATACTTTTGTTTTCTCCAGGTTTGATAGTTGCAAAGTACCGGAGGCTTTCCAGATTTATTTCTAACCAATCACAGTTGCTGGTTTAAGCTTTCCAGATTTATTTCTAACCAATCACAGTTGCTGGTTTAAGCTTTCCAGATTTATTTCTAACCAATCACAGTTGCTGGTTTAAGCTATTTCTACTGAAGTTGAGAGCAGCACTGCTGACTACCACAATAACCTGTACCCTGCTGCCAGTGGCTTTTATTGCTCCAGAGATAATCTCAAGAAAAAGTGTACATTGAAAGTACGTTGATAAATCTTGCAGAAATTCTGCAGTGGTAAATAAAGTATACTGTGCTTGTAACCTGTAACGACCTTTCTGTTGAATTAATTTGTCCAAGAGAATTAAATGTTGTGGTACTGGCAATTGTTTAAAGGTTTTTTCTAGAATATGTTTCGGTTAGTTTTGTTATCTTGACAATAAAGATTTCTTTTAATGCTTAAGGTTCTTGCTGGTACCAGTTTTGAGTTAGTCTTGAATTTTTAGTCTTAAATTTTGAGTGTTGAAATAAATTAAACTAGCGTTGATATTTTTCTGATTTTTCTTTCAACCTGGTTAAATCTAAGTGATATACTGCACCACAGGATGGTCTATGTAAACAGTTAAGTGGTATTTGGTTATATGGCCGGATAGATTTTTAAAGTGACAGGGGGAGAACTTTTTACATAGGCTTGTTCATAATGAACTACAAATTAGACAAAGTAGTTAACGCAAATGAATTTAAAGCTTAAGATTAATGAATATAATGTAAATGAAAATAAACGGCAAATTAAGTGTTAATCTGGCCTTGAGAGTAGAGTAATTAATGCAGCTATAACTATTTTGAGGTCCAATAAACGTAAGTATTAAAGAAATATACCAATAGGTTTGACCATAATACTATATGACTTTTAGTACATTGCGAAAGATTGGGATCGCGAATTGGTGGTAGTCCCAGAAAACTTCAACTATGCCCAAGTTCAACTTTTGGTCTAGTAGGGTAAAGGAAGACTTAGTCTGTTGAAAACCTGTGCTCTGGCAAGTCATATTAAAAGTTTAGCTAATGTTTATCAGAGCTGGGGCAAATGGTACTTTCAAATAAAGTATGTCTTCAAGTGGTGGGTTATAAGACTTAGTTTTCTTCAGTTTCCAGAAATGAGCTTTCAAGTTTTAGAGATTTTATTTAGAATGTTATGTATAGGGGACCAAATTTGGCATCCTAGAACTTTATGGCAATCCAAAAAGACCGACTAAAATAAATGTATTGAATATACCTTTAGAATAACTTTGAACTAATTACTAGTGTTTAGATTCATGGAGGAAGTAATTATTGGAGTTTTAGATTCGTGGAGGAGTGACTGCTTTTTAAGAACCTAAAGTATATAATATACATTCTTACTAACTATTCTTTGTAAAGTTTCGGTAACTCTAAAATGGAGCCTACTAAGTGGCATTTAACAGATTGCGTGGTAACTATTTAATCTTTATGAACTTGAGAAACGACGCTGTTAGATTATAACTAGCATTAATTGTAAGTATGAACTATAACTGGTTCACTTAAGGTAGATTCTTGGGCGAGCCCTATGCCTACGAGACGTTTGTTTGGCGGCCGCTGATTGGCCGGGAGCTGCCAATCTCCTAGTACCAGCCAATCAGTGGCCGCCAAACAAATGTCTCGTGAGCATATGGCTCATCCAAGAATCTACCTTTATTGAATTGGCTTATAGTCTCAAATGTACGTATAATATCTCCAAAAAATAAAAAAAATATAATCAGTCTCCTTTCCATGTCGAATGTAGTTAGATTCAAATAACTGGTTCAGATTTTTTACTACTAGCCAGGTAATCCACAGTTTATGCCAGTATAGGCCTAGTGAATTCCGCATGACTTTACTGAAATCATTAGTCTAGCTCATTACTTCAGGTCTTAGAAGAGTTCCTTGGGCACTTTCGTTCTTTTTTTACTGTACCTCCATTCATATTCTCTCAGTATCTTGCTTCTCCACCTCCCCTAAAAAAATTTATGGCGTAATTGATTTTCCTCCTGTTAACCTTTCAAGCCTTGTGGCTCTGTTTCCCTTTCCCGTTCAGCTCTGAACGACCTCGGAGATCACAGTGCTCGGCCTTGGCCTAAATTCTCTTATATTCCATCGAAACCTCATTTATACACCTCGCTCTCGGCTGAGAGAGAGAGAGAGAGAGAGAGAGAGAGAGAATGCCAACCCCCACTGATCTCTCTGCGTGATGGAGTGCCTCGCCCGAGAATCAGCCACTAATTGAGCCGTCGGGTTTTCGTCTTCATCGCCGCCATCTTTGAAAGATGGAGGTCTCCAAGATGCTGATTTGACCATTCTTCTTGGTTTGGGGGATTTTGTGTGGGGAGGAGGGGCTATGGGGTGGGGGGGGGGGTTTTGGTTGGGGGGTTTGGTTGCGGTTTTAGGAAGATTTAGGATCACGGTTCGTTTGGTGGGGATGTGTGGGGTTTTGTTTGTCTTCTAGAATTACCGAGATGCTGTGGGATTCATTTGGAGATAAGCAGTCGTGTGATTTATGATATGCTTTCAGATCTCTCTCTCTCTCTCTCTCTCTCTCTCTCTCTCTCTCTCTCTCTCTCTCTCTCTAATAACTTAACCACTCGGTGCGTGTCTCCAATGATATTTTTGATGTGATTATACTATAAAAGAACCTATTTTACAAATAAATACAAATAACATAATTATAAATTCCCTTCCACGCAAATATATGCACACTTACAAAACTCTTAAATGAGTAAATAATAAAAAATGTAAATTATTAATCGTATAATTTATTAACCTATATAATTACCTAACTAAAATCTATAGGTATCACTGGAAATACATAAGGAATGATCTATCCCGAATAACAAATGGTAAAAAAAAAAACCTTATTATTCAACCCTAATATTCAACCTTATTCAGAAACGATATATTCCAAACTCCACCGATGGAGTAACGTCCTAAAATTATCTTTTTGAAAAAGTAGACACATTTTAAAGTATCATTCAACTGATAAGACTTAATTAATCCCTTGGTACCGATAAAGGTGTCATTAACTCTTCACAATGACAAGTAATGGGTGATTAGGTAGTCATGGTTAATTATGGAGGGTCTTTTGATCCTGATAATGATCAAATGTTAATTACTTGTTCTTATAGGATTTTTTTAATGGGTTTGGTCAGCAGATATGTCTCCTAATTTTTTCTCAGACCACTTTCATATAATATATATAAAGTCTACACAACAATAAATTAAATAAAATTTTTTAAATAAGTATAGCTTTCTACTACATATCTTACTATACTGGGGCATTATGTATGTCTGTCAGTCTGTCATTCAATCACAGCAAACGGCTGGTCCGATGGGCATGAAACTTGGCAGGGTTATAGTGGAGACCCCTAAGATGGTTAATAGGGGGGTTTCATCGTACCTCCCTCCCCTCCGAAGGGGATGGGTTGAGAAGGGATTCCCCGCAACGTAGCTGGTTCTGTCGATGAAATGGGGTTGGTTATGCCCGTAGACTTAGTTACTTTACGAATTTATCATACATAATAGTTTAAAAAAACAAAAAAAAATACACTAGCGAGTCCCTTTTTTATGAAGCAAGCTGATGGAAAATGCCTCTAGTAAGGATTGGTAGTACTTATAATTGTATTAAAAGTACCTAAGGATCTATAAGTCTTGTGTATGAATGTCTATCAAGCTGAAGGTTTTAACCCCAGTGAATTGAAAGTGGCCACAACTTAACACTTATTTATTCTTACAGGATTTGAAAAAACTCCCAGATATTCAAGACTCCAGAACTGATAGAATTCGTCTCACCTTAAAAACAATGTTAAAAAAAAGTAAGTTTTCTTTTTTCGTCCCCCCAGGTCATTTTAGATAAATTTTTAGTTCAGCTTATGTGTGGTAACTATTGTAACCAATGTTCTCTGATAATAATAATAATAATAATAATAATAATAATAATAATAATAATAATAATAATAATAATAATTATAGTCATTATTATTATTATTAATTATGAATTATAAATTCATGATTCATGATTCATGAATCATGATTATAAAGGATAATTAATCATTAATCATTAATCATTAATAATAAATAAATTTTTTATCGATTACTATTTATTGATTATTATTATTATTATTATATTATTATTATTATTATTATTATTTATTATTATTATTATTATTATATTATTATTTTGAAGCTTTTTAACTCTGGGTTTTTACAAACTTATAATTCAAGTAACAACTATACTAATTAGATTATTATCATCAAATCAATCAAAATATTAATCTTTTAAAATTTTTTCCTATTGTGTTTAATATAGTTAAATTATATTGTTGATTAATCTGAGCAGACTTGGGCTCAGTTTGACGAAATGCCAAGATGACAATATATATATATATATATATATATATATATATATATATCTATATATATATATATATATATATATACATATATATATATATATATATATATATATATATATATATATATATATATATATATATATATATATATAATACCATAGGTAGACACGATGCTTATATCTTACATATGTTTTGTACGCGTGTGTGTGTGTGTGTGTAGATGGAAAATAGCTATTATCATTGCTAACATCAAAATAATGTTTTCAATTGTGAGCTGCTGCAGAGAATAATAGTCCGTATGTCCTGATTCCATAATGGCCATTTTGGCACGTGTCCTTTCTCGGCAAAGAAATTCTTATCCATTAGTGTTTTGCTAAAAAGAAAAAGAAAAAAACTGCCTGGTTTTTCTTTCCTTGCTTCTGCAACTATCAGATGTCGAATCCTGCCTTCAATTTCCAACCTTATCGTGAGAGGACAATAGGGCGGTTTTTCCCATGGCCTTTGGTGGTTTAGAACCTTTAACCTCATCTTTTTTCATTTTTTTAAAAGATTCCTTAATTCCTTTCTGAATGGGTTCTTATAGACACTCCTTTGGTCCATCAGAACGGGCTCTTGAAAAGAAAAGGGTAGACTTTTATTCCCTTTGAAAATGGTTTTAATTTTTTTAAGGAAAGAAATTGAGTGTTTTATCAGGAAATATGAATCGTATAATTTGGGACCTCTTGAAGGCAACATCGTCGAATGCCTGCAGGCACATTATAAAGGTTAAATTCCTAAGTATTAATTAACATTTCTCATATTCGTGGATTAGAAACTTGAATTGTTTCAGATCAAATGTCAAAAAAAATGTATAAAATCGCAAAAATATTACGTTATTCAGAATTCATAAATAGTACTTTACATTTTTGTAGGATTTTGAAAAATGAGACATGTCTTCAACAGACTATGAATATACGTAGGAATTTTAGCATCAGGAAACAAAATAAAAATTTATATACATCAAAAGACTTCATACATTTATCATTCAGATTAAAAAAATAATCAAATATCGTAGTTCATAAAAAAAATAAATTTGTAGATTTTTGAAAAGCAAAAAGTCAATCATTGTTTTTCAGAATTATATTATTCATACCCTGAAAGTAATTATAAAAAATCATAAAGTTTATCCAAACTTTTCAGTAGATCTTTAAAAAATATAATGTCAGTAGCTTTTTTATAGATATTTTTTCACATTCTGAAAACAATTTCTTAAAAATCGTTAAGTTTTAGCAAAATATTTCTGATTTCGAAAACATGAAAGTCAGTCATTTTTTAATAGATGTTTCATACTCTGAAATCAATCATTTTGAAATAAAATATAAAAAATGAATTTTTTGCGACACCAGGATTTTCCTACAATTCATAATTTATTCAAAAATAAGAGCATGATTGCCAAACATGGAAGAAAATTCTATAAGAAAAGAAATATATTATATATATATATATATATATATATATATATATATGTATATATATATATATATATATATATATATATATATATATGATATATATATATATATATATATATATATATATATATATATATATATATATATATATATATATAGTATATATATCATTTTTTCTGTATCTCTTCTAGCATTTCCTTCCATGTTTGGCTATCATGCTTTTATTTTTGAATAAATTATGAAAGGTAGGAAAATCCTGGTGTCTCAAAAAATTAATTTTTCAGTTTTTAGTGCATTTTAATAAAAGCCTGTTTTAAAAAAGGAACTTTTTTGTTTATATTCTTGTTTAAAAACAGTAATAGTTAAAAGATTTTTTATTTAGATATTAAAGACCAAAAACATCAGTCATTGCTTCTAATCAATCATAACAACAAGGCATGATCCGACCTCCAGCTTTATCGGGGCGCGTGTTAAAATCTATGGTCAAATTGCGCGTTGTTTCGCCAACGAAAATTAAAATTAATATGTTGTATTTAATTAGAAATAATTTTTCTGTGCTGTTTAACATCCACATTATTTTTTTAAATATTTTCATTCTAATAAATAACTCATAGATATTCTATCCTAAAATTCCTGTATCTTTACCTCAACGCGAAATACCTTTATCAGACCTTTTTAGGTCTTTCCATAGGGCTTTCTTACGCACCCCCCCGCACCCCCCAACGACAACAAAGTAGCTTGTAGGCTTACTCCTCGAGTAAGCAAAAATGATGAGGACGGAATACTTTTTAAACCAGTTTGCCTACCAACCTTAATCTAGATAAACCTCGTTGCTACATGACTTTCTTAGTCTAGTTAAACGACCAATATTTCCTTATTACCTAAAAAATGCCAAATAAACTGTGCTAACGGTCTCTCTCTCTCTCTCTCTCTCTCTCTCTCTCTCTCTCTCTCTCTCTCTCTCTCGTCATTAAGCTGATGAAGCGTAATCCAGTAATTATTTTTCGTTCTCTTGATAAACCGTTTAGAAAGTTTACGTGATGGGGAGTTTGATTAAACGATGCTCTCTCTCTCTCTCTCTCTCTCTCTCTCTCTCTCATCATATGCATTAATTAAGATACATAGTCGTTTTAATAGTTCTCCTTGTTATGGACGTTTGACGTATTAACTCTCTCTCTCTGTCTCTCTCTCTCTCTCCTTGAAGAGTGCCTAAAAACACACGTTTTCTGAGAGAGAGAGAGAGAGAGAGAGAGAGAAGAGAGAGAGAGAGAGAGAGAGGGTTAAAGATTGTCCTTGAAGAGTGCCTAAGAAAGAGCACAACATTTTCCTGAGAGAGAGAGAGAGAGAGAGGGGGAATTAAAGATTTTCCTTTAGGAGTAAGATTGAACAAACGTTGGCTGTTGTATGTGAGTACGTGCGTGTATGAGAGAGAGAGAGAGAGAGAGAGAGAGAGAGAGAGAGAGAGAGAATATGCCAAGAAACCCACAATATAACAAACCCAAATATCGATCTTCAAGAAGGAGATTTGACACGAACGAATTTCCCAATCTTCAGTCAGCATCAAAATGGCATCTCGTCTCGGGCAGAGTTGCCAGGTAGTGTTTATCCAACCATTAAATAAGGAGACGCCAGAAGGAGGGAAAATAAAAAATAATATTCGTGATTTAAAAAAAAAAAATTTTCAAAAAATATTTCCGTCTATTTCTCGAAGGTGGATAGGAAGGAGGAATCATGGGTAATTAAAGTATTTTAAAATATTAAAGTTTTATTAATTATTAATACATTTCTTATATATATTTATATATTTGATATACATGTGGATTTTGTCCTAACCATGTAACAATATGGAAGACATGTCACACCCACCCACCCTCTGCAAACCTGTTTGTCCACCCCGGCTGGGTGCAGGGTAGGTAGGGGAATGGAAGGGTAGGGGAGACATCCACCACCCTCCTCCTGCAAACCTGTTTGTCCGCCCCGGCTGCGTGCAGGGTAGGTAGGTAGGGGAATGGAAGGGTAGGGGAGACATCCACCACCCTGCAAACCTGTTTGTCCGCCCAGGGTGGGTGGGTGCGTGGTATGTAGTAGGGAAATGGTAGAGCAGCATTTATATATATATAAATGCTGCTCTCGTATGTATATATTATATATATATATACTATATATATATATATATATATATATACATATATATATATATATATATATATATATATATATATATATATATATATATATATATATATATATATATATATAAGAATGTCCTCCTCATCCAATCCGGTGACAGTCTCTCTCTCTGTCTGTCTGTCTCTCTCTCTATTGACTTTCTCGCTCTCTCGTCTTTCAACTGCCAGATCAAAGCTCAATTTTCTCTAGGGAATTTTTAAAAGAGAGAGAGAGAGAGAGAGAGAGAGAGAGAGAGAAAGAGAGAGAGAGAGAGAGAGAGAGACGGAATTGAATGAATTTTTTTTTTTTTAGGTTTAATTTCAGAGGGTTCGGAAATAATTAAGCAGAGGTTCTCGTAATGCTATAAATCAAAACTGATTTGAATGAAGACATTCAACAGGTATATTTGCTCTCTTCCTTCTCTTCTCTCTCTCTTCCTCTCCTCTCTCTATGCTCTCAGTCTATCTTCATTTCTTTTACCTCTCTATAGTTTTATGTTTATTGAAAAGTGTTTTATTCACTTTTTGTATTTAATGTCCTTATAAATATTTGGCAATAAAACAAAACAAAAAATGTTCTTATAATGTTATAATATTTATAACCTATAAAATTAAATTATTTCTTATTGTTTTTTTCTTAGTCTTCCATAAGCAATTCAAGTCTTGTAATAATTCTTTTATTTCTAAAAAATGAAATAGGTAATTTCACAAATATTTTCAATATCTATTTTTTCTTTGAATGTTAAGAAAATAGTGTTTTTTAAAGATATTTTATTACTGTAATATATTCTATATAAAAATTGTCTAAGTTAATTTCAAAGCAGTTTTTATAATGTTTAAATTCTTGATTCCCTTATATATATGTATATATATCTATATATATATATATATATATATATATATATATATATATATATATATATATATATATAAATATATACCTACTCCAACCACACCCGGGGTGGACAAACAGGTACGTAGAAGGGTGGCTGTCTCCCCTACCCTCCAGCATCCCCCTACTTAACCCTCCCCCACCCAGGACGGACAAACTAGTTTGCAGACGGTGGGTGGGTGTGATATCTCTCCTACCGTCAAACAAGATCTACTTTTGTATTATAATATATATTGTATAATTAAAGATATAAGCAATGAGGGAAAATACACAACGGAGTTTCTGCGAGATCTTTCGACGTTCAAACGTCCTTTACTTAGCAGATGAACTGACTTACATGAGGAAATGACAATACAAGAAAGGTCGTATAACTGACAGATAAGGATTATAAAGAGATTAGTACCTAGAATCCGACACACTTGGAAGATGAGTAACCTTCCCAAACAAGACAGAAGGACAAGACAATTAAAGGATTATTATAGGTGACAGCTATTCAGAACTTTGGTAAACAAAAAACATATTCACAATACATATTAAACATACATATACAACGAAGATATCTCTAAGGCAACTAATTTTTATTTAAGTCTGTAATAATATCTTTGAGGTCATTCTTAAACATGTTACAAACACAAGGGTCTAAATGAAACTGGCCACGACTTATATTGAAATTACAATGAGAAGTAAGTTGTATTAAAGCAGATTCTAAAAGATTTCGTGATAAGACATCTTTTGACCTTGCAATTACTGAACTACCAATCCAATTTATTCGGTGGTTGTTTTCACTTAAATGAATGAATATTGCATTAGATGTTTGCCCAGTTTTCACTGGGCAAACATCTAATGCAATATTCATTTATGCCTGGCAAACATCTAATGCAATATTTATTTATGCTGGCTTAACCTTACTTCTAAGCCCTTGCTCGACTGTCCAAGATAAAATGAAGGACAGTCCATACATGGAATTTTATATATTATGTTGTTGCTTTCTCTGGGGCCATTTTTTATTAACATTCCTTTTAGTGTGTTATTATAAGAAAAAACAAGGTTGGCCTTAAAGGCTTTTAGCAATGATTTAATGGTTTCAAATCCGTTAAAACAAGGCAAACTGAGAATGTTCTTAGAATTTTCTTTCTCCGTGTTACTTACACTATAAAACTTTTTGTGGTCTTTATTATAACAAATATCTAATATATGTGAAGGATAACATAAATTTTTCCCTATTTTTCTTATGTATTCAATTTCTTGATTCAAATATTGGGGACTGACAATATACATATTATATAATATATATATTATATATATATTATTTTCTTTTATTTACAACCCTCCCAGATGTTATGCTTCAGAGGAATTTTTAACTACTTTTTACTGAACAAAAACAAAAATTTTAAAAACTAACTAAACTAGCATCGATGTGAGTTTTCCATTTTGTTTTTATCATAAATTTATATTGAAATTAGTTTTTAGTTCAGTTTATCAGTAAACAAACCCCCGAATGAATTTTCTTTTTCTTTCTATTGGTCGTGGATTGAAGGACAAAGTTCTGGCTGTGAGAGTCAGTCAGGATTTGGTGTGGATGGGTCCTCTTAAACATTAAACAGAGAGAGAGAGAGAGAGAGAGAGAGAGAGAGAGAGAGAGATTTTTATAAAATCTATTGTCGAATAAATTAACAATTTGAAATACAATACGTTTCTATTGTTCCTACCCTGGTTTTATCATGCACATTATTATTATAAATTTTTTTGTTTTACATTTTTCATTCCAGTAAGTAAATCATAAATATCCTATGGTTAAAATTACTGTATCTTTAACTCGATTCTAAACACCTTTTTCAGACCTTTTTTTTGGGGGGGCTTTTCCATAGGGGTGTCCTGACCCCTCCCACCCCGATCCTCAAATAAGAACAATAACAACAACAACAACAACAAATAGTTTGTAGGCTTGCTCCTAGAGTAAGCGAAAATATTGGCAGCAAAAACTCCTTCAACCCGCCTTGCCATTCTGAAAGCCCCTTTCTCTCTCTCTCTCTCTCTCTCTCTCTCTCTCTCTCTCTCTCTCTCTCTCTCTCTCTCTCTCCTTTCTTTTCGACAACAGAACAAGGCTGAGCCGTTTTACAGAGAATTAAACCGGGAATGCATCAAACACTAAAAGCATTTTAGGATTCCCTGTGACACGAGAGAGAAACTGCAGAACACTCGCTTTACTTTGCTGAGATTTTGAAAATTCAGGAAGTGTTTGCTTGATTTCCAAGGGCGTGTGTGTGAGCGTGCGTTGTGTTGGTGTGTGCTTGTGTGTGTGTACCTGTATGCAAAGAATATTTATATATTTATTACTGAAGTCGTTCATGTACTTCACTTACTTCTGGTGAGAGAAATATTGTTGTAACATTTTTCAAAGAATGAGCTTAAAATGTGACTATATATATATATATACTATATACTATATAATATATATATATATATATATATATATATATATATATACATATATATATATATATATTATATGATATAATATATATATTATAATATATAATATTATATATATATATATACATACACATAAAGTGTATGGCATTAGTGTTATATCTATTAATCAAAGATATAACAAAAGAGGTTAAGTTTGTGAGAAATACAAAATGAATGTCTTTTAAAGATTATTATGGAAATATTCGAAGCGCAATACCAATCTTACTTTTGAGTTGATGACGTTTGCAAGACTCTTAAGTACGGGAAGAGATAAAGTTACCTACAAGTAAAACCTCTATATATGAGTTCTGTAAAAGGGTAAAGGGTGCTAATGAGACCCTCAAAACCCTAGAACGTGGTTATAAAAGCTTATCCTCAGCCCAAACCAGCCAACATAATAATTATTCATGATGGCTAGTCCCGGTATAAAAACACCATTATGCTAATGGACATCCCATCTCAGCCAGGCAGATACGACCTCTTCGAAGATGCTGGGAGATTCTTCATCATCTTCTGGGAGGAAAGATTTATTTTTCGGGGGCTTTAGGGGGAGGGGGAACTCTTTAGGCAGACCACCCCAGATGGATTTATAGGAGATTAAATACTCCCCCGACCCCCAATCCCCCAGCCGCAATAGATAGCCCAAATGAAATCTATAAATTAAGATCTGTGGGACAGTTTTTGTTTTAATAATGAGATAATGAGAATGGGGAGTCTCGTATTTATTTTCTTTCCAGTTAAAGGGATTTGGTTTATTGCAGTAGAAGCTTGTCTGAGAGAGAGAGAGAGAGAGAGAGAGAGAGAGAGAGAGAGAGAGACTGATTTATTGATTAATCTTGGATCAGATTTTTTTCGTTTTCAGTTAAAGGGATCTGGTTTAGATGCAGTAGAGGCTGCTTTTGGAGGAGAGAGAGAGAGAGAGAGAGAGAGAGAGAGAGAGAGAGAGAGAGAGAGAGAGAGAGATTAAAAGCCAGAATTGTTTTCATGAACATATGAAACCTTTCTTTCATATATATATATATATATATATATATATATATATATATATATATAATATATATATATAATATATATATATATGAAGCCTCCTGCATTATCCATGAGGACATGCCATCTCCAAAGGGTTCACAACCCACAACCAAAGTTAATTTTTTGACATAGGGCATTAAATGCCATAGAATATGTTCAGACAGTAGCTGAAACGACAATTCTTTACGAAGCATTCGACCTCCACATTAAAATAAGTAAGATCACAAATTTAAAAAAAGAAAAGAAAAAAAAAACACAAATTGACATAAGAAAAATATGGCAACACTCTCCTCTTTCCAGAACTTATCATTCTCTCTTCACTTTGTTTCGGGTCATTCACTCCAGCTTAATCTCTCTAATATTTCCAGGGGGAAGTCCTTCCATTTCCGTTTCTATCGCTCGCTCGGCTACGCTCCAGTTCCCGGATTTCCATTATGGGCGTTTCACGTCCGTAGAGTTTTCTGACTGCGTTTTCTGACTTTATTTCAGTGTCCCTTGAATATTTCTCTTTCTAAATGTTTGAAACGTTTGGCTGTCGTTTCGTAAGCCCTTCTCTTTGATGTAGGCGCGCATGCGCTCCTAATACGTGCGTATATACGCACGTAATACTTGCATACATACGTACAAACACTCCAAAGTTAAGTACGTTTTAGTTTAACCAGACCACTGAGCGGATTAACAGCTCTCTCATGGCTGGCCCAAAGGATTAGATATTTTTTACCTGTCTAGGAACCAATTGGTTACCTAGCAACGGTACCTACAGCTTATTGTGGGATCCGAACCACATCGAGAAATGAATTTCTGTCACCAGAAATAAACTCCTATGATTCCACATTGGCAGAGCGGGGAGTCGAACTCGCGACTACCGAATCGATAGGCGAGCGCGTTAACCGCTCATCCAACGAGGAACTTGAGGATTGGCTTTTTGCTGATAGGATTTTTGGAACTATTTTTAGAATAATGTTGATAGGTCATGCATTTCACCAATCACTTTTCACTACAGTCAACTAACAACCAGGTATACAAATGATGTAGTGTCTTAGCCACTGCAACAAAATAAATAGATAAAGATTTGTATATATATATATATATAATGTTTTAATTATTTTTTTCTGGGACCAGAATTATTGCATATGATATGGTCGTGTAGAGAGAATGGAAAATCATAGATATTGGAAATATGTAGGAGTGGATTCCACGGTGTATTGTGGGTTTGAAACACTGCTAGTGAGGCATGGTTTATATCCAAGATTTTTCAGATATATATATATATATACATATATATATATATATATATATATATATATATATATATATATATAGAATTATATATATAAAATTTAAATACTTTTGTATTTTTATATTAGTATACATATATATATTTCTTTATTTTTGTATATTTTTTAAATTTTTTCATTATTATATTTGTAATTACACTTTTTATTACATTTAAATTTATATGCATATTTATATTTGTATAATTCTTCATTTATGTTTATATATATAAAAATAAATACATATATCTTTTTATTTAAATTTTAGTATAAATATATATATTTCTTTATCTTTTTATTATTTGTTAATTTTTTAAAATTTATATACTTATAATTACATTTTTTATTATGCTTAAATTTATATGTATATTAGTATTTATACATTTCTTCATTTATAGTTATATACATAAAACATAAATAAATTTGTATTTGTATATATTATATATATATTATCTTTTTATTTATTTTCCTATTTATTTATTTATTCACTCCAACGACCACAACAACACAACACCAAAACCATGTCTCTAAAATCCAATCTGCAGTCGCAAAGGACATATTCCAATATGCCTCCACAATTTACCGTTGCAAATTGCTCAAGAAATCTCTGCAATGTCGCAGTCAGCAACGTTTCAATAAAGAGCTACGCTCTTCTTGCAACGAGGGAGGTTCGTCTGTAATAGCTGCATTGCTCTAGCAACAACAAATTGCTCAGTTTGCGGTGCATTGGCCTTGCAATGAGAGATTCATCTAGACTGGGAAATCTTTTTAGATTGCTTCTTGCAATTGCTGGATTTTAAAAAAAAGGGGAGATATTCCTCAGACATAAACTGAATTCAGAGCGATTCCCAGAAGGATAAACTTAACTTAGGGTAAGGATAAAGTTCTTAAACTCACTCAGGATTAGGATAATCATTTACTCAAAATATTCCATGAATTCACTTAGGATTAGGATAATAAATTAATCAAAATATTTTCGAGGATAATTTTAAAATATGAACTGAATTCAGTTTAATTCCTGGGAGGATAAAATTAACTTAATGTAAGGATAAAGTTCTTAAACTGATTGAGGATTAGATTAATCATTTAATCAAAATATTCCATGGATTCACTTAGGATTAGGATAATAAATTAATCAAAATATTTCCTAGGATTCAAAAAGGACGATTTTAAAATATAGACTGAATTCAGTTTAATTCCCAGAAGGATAAACTTAACTTAGTGTAAGGATAAAGTTCTTAAACTCACTCAGGATTAGGATAATCATTTACTCAAAATATTCCATGAATTCACTTAGGATTAGGATAATAAATTAATCAAAATATTTCCTAGGATTCAAAAGAAGGATGATTTTAAAATATGAACTAAATTCATTGTAATTCACAGAAGGATAAACTTAGCTTAGGATAAGGATGAAGTTCTTGAGTTCACTTAGGATTAGGATAATAAATTAATCAGAATATTTCAGAGGGATTAAAAAAAGGATAAATACCTTAGGATAAGGATAAGGATGAGTTTGAGGATAATTGGGATAAAATGTAATTACCAAATGTAAATATATATGTGTAGGATTAGGATTGAAATAAAATTTGTATTGCATTTTGTGTTAGGATAATGTTATTAAATTTAGTTAGGATGGGTTAGGATAACAATTATAATTTAATGTTTGTATCGATTTAGGATAAAAGGATAATCCTTTATAATTATTGTACAGAGAAGGATAAGGATTTACTCAAGGCCCCTGCGAAAATCTACGGCCAAATAGAGAGTTGTTTCACCAACGAAAATTAAAATTAGGGAAAAAGGCAACGAAGTAGTTTGTAGGCTTACTCCGCGAGTAAGAGAATTATTTAATAAACGAACACAAACTTTTTTTTTGGGGGGGGGTTGGCCTTCACATAACAGAGTCCAATAAACGTTCGAGTGGCTATGACGTCACCGGAATGGCCGGCACTCGAAGTCTATATGAAATTAATATTGATCGTATATTGTTACTGACGCTGGTATCACATAACATTGCTTTTCGATGTTGGGGAGGAACTCCTCTCTTCAACTCTCTCTCTTTCTCTCTCTCTCTCTCTCTCTCTCTCTCTCAGTTTTTGTTGATTAGAGTTAAAGCTTGCAAACAGACTGTATATATAGTTCCTGAGGCTATCATCACATAACAATACTAGTGGATTTGGAAGGATCTCTCTCTCTCTCTCTCTCTCTCTCTCTCTCTCTCTCTCTCTCTCTCTCTCTCTCTCGTCAGCTTGTGTTGACCATAATAAGATTTATATTAGTTACTGAAGTACCACATAACAATACTAATGGATTTGGAAGGATCTCTCTCTCTCTCTCTCTCTCTCTCTCTCTCATTTACCCTCGTAAAAGCATCACTTACCTCCCGAGATGACGAGATGAGCAAAGATTCGGAATTCACGAAAGCGTAAATGACTCTCTCTCTCTCTCTCTCTCTCTCTCTCTCTCTCTCTAATTAAATCTCCTTTGTGGATTTCTCGTCACGTCCTCTTAACCGTAATCCCTTCTTCTTCTTCTTCTTCTTCTTCTTCTTCTTCTCTTCAAGAGGATTTTCCACAAATCGTTTAGCTTCAGAATGGGAATTTCCAGCACGAGTTCCCTAGAATGACAATGCATCTTATTTGCTGGGAATTTAAAAGAATTTGTTTGTTGAGTCCATTATCTTTGTATCATTCAGGTGTATAGTATATATATATATATATATATATATATATATATATATATATATATATAATCTATGCATATATACATATAAATATATGTATATATATAAATATACGTATATATATTTATGAATTGAAAAGTCCTCAGAAGTAAGTTTCTTACTTCTAATTCTTCTAATTCATTTCAAGTCAAGTTAGTTTTGTGTATTTTAGTTAATTGAATTTAATCTGATGTTTTATTTTTATTTCATTTTATATTATTTATAATTTTTTATTTAACTTGCATTTGCAGGAAGGGAATGTTTTGTGACATTGTATATATATATATATATATATATATATATATATAATATATATATATATATATATATATATATATATATATATATATAAAATTTTAGGCTCATTCTGTACGAAAAGTCATGTACCATATGTACGTATACCTTAGTTCAATAGTATCAACTTCCAATTTTCTAGTCAGTATGTGAGGTAGATCTTCATATACGTGTGTATTTCTTAATTTAAATGTGTCTACTCCTAATTTCATAGTCTGATTAATAGTGTGTGATTTTGTATGTTGCTTTAGATCAATATCGCTCAAAAACAAAATAAAAAAATAAGTATAAAATATGACCGTCAAAACGTAAACAAAAGAGCAGCGAGTTCCCTGTGATTAATCCTGCCTTCTGCAGACCGTGGCCTTTCTCTTACAGCTTAATAAAAGTATTGTTTCTCTTTAATCGGACTTTTTCGACCTGTATCTTTTCAAACATTTCACTTCTCTGGTATTCAGATAGGTCGTACATCTCTCTCTCTCTCTCTCTCTCTCTCTCTCTCTCTCTCTCTCTCTCATATACGGGTCGATGAAAAATACCGTATCTCAGTAATCAGACTTTTTGAAATGTACATAGTACTACATACCGTCTCCAGTATGGATATAGATCTTACCTCTCTCTCTCTCTCTCTCTCTCTCTCTCTCTCCTGCGTCTTTAGAAATGGCTCTACGATATTAAATTCCGAAATGGAATATTAATAAGCTCAGGATACTGTAATATGCACCCAGTACCCGGGGCGCTAATAATTTCCTTCTATAGTGATCATGTTTCGTAATAATTTTGTCTAATATTAGCATAATTAATTATTCTAACGTTGCTAAAACACTTGGTAACAACTGATATTTAATCCTGGAATGTTTGTAAAATGAAAGCGAGTTAGATTATCATTTCAAAATACTGCAGTTCGCAATGCGATATAAATATTTTGTCCGCTAGAAAATATATCGGTGTTCATTCCAGCCATTTGTAGGCCACGTTCGATTCCGTCGGTCAAGTCTTCCTTGTAAACGAAACAATTTTCACCGTTGAACTAAACTGACTCGATTCCAGGAATTCCAAAGCCTGTAGCCGAAGTGTTGCCATTGAGCCTTGCACCGCATTTCCATCCTTTTTAAGGGAATTAAGCAGCTCTTTGAATATCCTGGCTGTGACGTCACGTAAGACCGAACGAAATATGAGACGTGATTTCTTCCTTAGTTGGTGTCGAGGTGTTATACGGTTTGTTTTGGGGGCTATGTTCAAGTATTCATCTCTCTCTCTCTCTCTCTCTCTCTCTCTCTCTCTCTCTCCGTCTCAATTCTCGTCTCTGAAGTGAGAATCTGGTTACCTGGCTGTCATAATTTTTAATATTCTAGTCGAAGCTGTTCTGAAAGGGTTGTAAAAATCGAAGAATGTGGGCAATTTTCAATTCACATTTTTTTGAGTAGTCAGACTAATGGAGTTTACCTGTCCCGTATACAGTAAAATGATGATTTTTATTAAAGCCTTCAAGAGGATTACATGTGCTCCAGGGACGAGAACCTTGCTGGCATAAGGCTAGTGTAATCTGCAACAATACCGCGTTCACAAGGTTGTAGATACTCGATTTACAAAGACGTATAAAAATAAGTTGAATATTTTTAGAAGGAGTAAATTTTACTTTCAAACTGTGGGTATTGTTCCAACACTGACATTTTTTTAGCAAAATGACGATTTGTTTTGTTGATTGACAAGCGAATGTGAACCTCTTAGAAATAATGCTAAAAGCAATATATCACTTTAAAATAATATCCAAATTTAAACTTGTCCCACAAGGACAATATTGGTGTCATTTGCATATCCAATTCATTAGTGCCTAAGTAGTGATTTAAATCGACCTTATCCAGTGATTATACCGTAAGAGCCAGCTGTTCTCAATGACTGTGAAGTTATCATATACATAAATCCTATTGTTAATTAAGATAAATATTTTGTTCATGGTGAATTAAATTATGTCTTAGTTTATATGATTTTATTTTCATTGATTATATTTTATGTCTTGTTCTGGTTAAGCTGACTTACAAAGTAAGGCAATTAGTTTATCAAAAGCTTTAATTGTTTATTTATTTATTCATTTACCTCACGTATTGATTATCTTATTGATTAATTAATCAACTTATTTATTCATTTATTTCTTATATACCGCAGACACCACTCATTCTCTAGATTCATTCAAGATCTATTTCAAATCTTATTAAAATTCACTCAAAATTATATCTGTTTTTTAAATCCATCCTAACGAAGGACCATGTTTTTAAACAAACGTTTAAAGAAACGTTCCACATTTATTTTAAATAATCCGTAGATTTAACAAAATAAAAAAAAAGAATTAACTCGAGTTCTAAAAAGAGGAATTTGGAAAATGCCACAAAGTTTGTGATCTTGGTAAGATGTGCATTTTATGTCTGAAGTTCAGCTCTTTGGGAAGAAAACTGCCACTAAAGTGAAAAGACTTCAGGCTGAACTTTCTTCTAAACGTTAGGCTACGCCACAGATATGTTTAGATGTTTAGATTCCAAAAGATTAGATGTTTAGATTCCAAGAGTTTCAGAAATTTAGATGTTGAGTTTCTAAGAATTTCAGGTGTTTAGATGTTTAGATTCCAAGAGTTTCCAATGTTTAGATGTTTAGATTCCAAGAGTTTCAAATGTTTAGGTGCTTAGATTCCAAGAGTTTCCAGTGTTTAGATGTTTAGATTCCAAGAGCTTCAGATGTTTAGATGCTTAAATTCCAAGAGTTTCCAGTGTTTAGATGTTTAGATTCCAAGAATTTCAGGTGTTTAGATGTTTACATTCCAAGAGTTTTAGATGTTTAGATTCCAAAAGTTTTAGGTGTTTAGATGTTTACATTCCAAGAGTTTTAAATGTTTAGATTCCAAGAGTTTCAGGTGTTTAGATTCCAAGAGACTTTAGAGGAGAAGTGATAGCGTGTTCTGGCGTAAATCTATGATTCTGGAAATGTATCAATATATTTCCATAATGATGAAATAAATTGTGGGTCTCTGAACCATTACAATAATAATATCTTTGTTTATACCAAGAAATATATATACAAGAAAAGTATATTTTTTTTATTGTTTACCCAAGAACATTTAGAGTGAGTCCCCGTCTCTCTCTCTCTCTCTCTCTCTCTCTCTCTCTCTCTTCTCTCTCTCTCTCTCTCTCTCGCCAACCAGCTTAGAGCACGAATGCAAAGTATTGCTACATGTTCTCGACCGCCAATAACTTAAATATTTACCAATTTCAAAAACGAAAGTTCCTTTCCAAACTCCACCCTCAATTACACTCAAAGGTAATTCTCGAATCACGAAGAGGATTTTGGAATCTGTTCGTAGTTTTTGGAGCGCGAAATAATTCCCGTTTCAGGCTTCAGTTGGAATCGGGTTTTGATACTTCGGGTATCCATTGTTTTTGCTGAATTTCCGTCGAGAAATTGGGAATCATTATTGTGTGGTGATGTAAATGTTGAGTTGGTGGCTGTGTAGAATAAACCTGAGTTATGTAGTAATGCGAATATTGAACTGATGGCTGTGTAAAATGCAATGTAATGTTTGAGTGTGTGTGTATATATATATATATATATATATATATATTAGATATATTATATATATATAATAATATAATATATATATCTAATATAGCATATATATATATAATAGTATATCTAATAGTGACTAACCACCTTGTGGGAAAAAATTACTATTGATACTTAATATATAATTTAAGATTTATTTCAAAATAACAAAATTCTGCATAAATATTTTGGCTTCACAAACATTTCAAACCTTAGATGAATATTCCTCCCCAGATATCCTTGCGTAAGAACATATGCAGAAAAAATGAGTAAAAACACCGTCCAGGGCTTCAAAGATTTCCATTTTTCCTGATTCCACCAGTATGGATCATAAGGGTGACCTCAGGTTAAGATAGCCTTGATAATCTATCGAGAGACTCAACGTAAACAAACGCCTTTCTAAGGAAAGTTCTCGAGAAACCTGAAGTTAATCATTCGAATTTGTTTACATTAACACAGAGTGTTTTATAGTGTTAAATTAACATTATACACGAGCAAGCATACAAGTACCCATGTGCATACGTGTGTGTGTTTGTGTATGGATAAATTAAATTATATATTTGCCACTTTATTGAGCAGTGAACTCCACAAAAACTTTTATGTATGTACTGAGACATTATTATTATTATTATTATTATATTATTATTATTATTATTATTATTATTATTATTATTATTATTTTATTATTATTATTATATTTAACTAAGCGAATGTAATTAACAGCTAGGCAAGATTTGAACAGTCATTAACGCCAGAGGTATCTGATTAACGAGGATATTAAGATGTTAATTAGATTTAGTAGCGGCCACCACTTATACGTAATTGATCAGGGCATCGATCGCTCTCTCTCTCTCTCTCTCTCTCTCTCTCTCTCTCTCTCTCTCTCTCTCTCTATTCGTTTATATTTAGACTGAGAATGTTGGCTAAACAACTTGATAATAATCTAACTCTCTCTCTCTCTCTCTCTCTCTCTCTCTCTCTCTCTCTCTCTCTCTCTCTCTCTCCCCTTTTTATTCAAACAGCTTAAGCTAAACTACCTGAAAGCAATTCATATTTCTCTCTCTCTCTCTCTCTCTCTCCTCTCTCTCTCTCTCTCTCTCTCTCTCTCATCTCTCTCTCCTTTTTCATTCAGGCAAGTTAAGTTAAACTACCTGAAAGCAATTCATTCCTCTCTCTCTCTCTCTCTCTCTCTCTCTCTCTCTCTCTCTCTCTCTCTCTCTCTCTCTCTCAGACGTCCAAAAAGCCCCAGATAAGAACAGTATCCTCTTTGTAAACACGAAAGCCCCAACAGGGCATTACGGAGCATAACGTGAAGTTATATCGAATGACATTGACAGGAATAAAAGTGTAAACAAAACAATTCCATAGACATACAAAGTGAAATAGATAGGATGCTTTTCCATCCCATTTGTGGCTGGCTTTCCGCCATGTTGGTTGATCTTGCATGCAGGTGTTTTTAACTGTGAGAGAGAGAGAGAGAGAGAGAGAGAGAGAGAGAGAGAGAGAGAGAGGACCCCCTCAAATCCTCAAGAGACCCATCACCGACCCCCTAATTTCCTGAGAGGACCCACAAAGTCCTCCAGAGAATCGTAAAATCAAGATATCATTTCCAACCTCGAGGAGGTTAAATTGAGGGAATATTTGGGCAGGAGGTAGTGGTTCCTAATACCTCTTGTGGTCTTAGGAATAGTCTTTATTTACATATTTAAAGACGAGACAACTTTCTCCGGGTTTTAAGTAACTTAAGGTTAAACAGAAAAGTAAACCATAACAGTTATTAACACTTCATATATAAGTTGCTTTTTTAATTAAAGTTGATATGAAAACAAGGTGTGATCCGACATCTAGCTTTTTCGGGCCGCGTATATTAAAGTCTATGGTCAGATAGCGTGTTGTTTCACCAACGAAAATTAAAATAAATACACTATGATTTATTAAAAATAATTTTCTGCGCTGTTTAACTTGCACTTTATCGTTTACATTTTCATTCTGATAAATAAATCATAAATATCCTGTCCTAAAATTCCTTCATCTTTAACTTAACGTGAAACATATTTTTCAGAACTTTTTAGGCTCTCCGTAGACCTTTCCTAACACCCCCTCCCCC
>NC_087223.1:7786258-7813758 GCF_015104395.2 Macrobrachium nipponense
GTGGTCAATCTATTACCTATGCAATTGTAATGAAGGATATGCCCTTGGTCTAGGGCAGGCTATAAATGGCTGACCTACTTTCTAACAGTGACCTCATGCATACATACATACATACATACATACATACATCATACATACATACATACATACATACATACATACATACATACATACGATTCCATGTACATGTACTTATAATGCGTCTGTGATTTTTGATAATCATACATGAATATATTTCATGGTTTCTTGTTCCCAAATATAAACACGTTTGTATTTTGTTATCATATCTTATCACTGTTTGTTAGAAATATTACATATAAATGTAGCGAATGTTTGAGTGTTTAATTATGGTAAATGTTTGAGTGTTTAAATATGGGAAATGTTTGAGATTTTGTCATAAAAATAGTCTGAGAGTTTAAATATGATAAATGTATTATGTCTAAAGCCATAAAATATATAGATTTTATTTTCTATTTACTATGCTCCAAAAAATTTATATTCTTTGAGGTCATTTGTTTTAAAACTGAAACTGTATTAAAGTAGAAAGAATATCTCTCTCTCTCTCTCTCTCTCTCTCTCTCTCTCTCTCTCTCTCTCTATAAAAATTCCTTTTTGAGAAGCACTACTCCCGTCCTTGTTTCCACTAGAGAGAGACAGACGTCCCGAGTGCCGTGAAAATAACCCCACTGTGTCAACAAACGCTTTTATTTATGGCGACTGTTATTTTCACCGTGGAATCTTCCCAGGTGTGTCGTGTTTTGTTTATTTATTGGCTTTATTTTCTGTGTCATGTTGGGATAGAGGAGGAAATCTAATATGAGTGTTGTTACAATTACCTTCTACTGAATGAGAGAGAGAGAGAGAGAGAAAGAGAGAGATTGGTCGTTAATTTTTTTCAGGTAAAAACCTATTAATTACTTAATGCCTATGCTAATGAGGAAAGTTCTCAGGCGATGTTTTCATGCAACAAAATATTGATTATGGAATAGACCATCATATCGTTGACCCTGAATATGAGAGAGAGAGAGAGAGAGAGAGAGAGAGAGAGAGAGAGAGAGAGAGAGAGAGAGAGAGTTGTTATTAGCTGAATGAGTGATTATTTGTGGTAAGTATAATTCAGTGATTGTGTGATACAGATAAATATTCATTTCAATAATTTCATAGGTTGTTGGGTTGTTCTATTTCATACTTGTGGCCTTTTGAGTACATTAACCGTTTTCTGTGAAATGATCATACACTAAAACCAGCATTCCGTGTTCTATGTAGCCTCTCGCACCAATCCCTTTGAAGGGTAACTCGCCCAATTATTCATGCGTCAATCCAGCGCCTCCCTTAAATCTTAGTTATACGCGGTCACCCTTCATCCAGGATTCTCATAGGATCTCAAAGGGCCTCAAAGGATCCTCAGGGATCTCGGGGGAGATCTAGGATGCTTTAGAGTCACAGAGATGAGATGACCTCTCCTATTCTGGGGGAAAGGGTCCTTCAATGTATTAAAATGCAGGATTTTTGCAGAGTCCTGTAGCAGTTTGGATATTTTTGTGGCTTCGAAATCTCGGTATGTATGAATATATGTATGTATATGTATGTACGGATGTATTTATGGATTTATGGATTATGTATGTATTTAAGTATGTATAGATTTATAGATGTATGTTTGTATATATGTATAAATGTATGTATGTATGTATGTGTGGATTTATATATATTGATTTATAGATGTATGTGTGTATGAATTTTTGTATGTATGTATATATTTATGTATGTATGTATGTATGTATGTATGTATGTATGTATGTATGTATGTATGTATGTATGTATGTATGTATGTATGTACAGAGGTAGTAATGATAATATATAAAAAAAAAGTCCAAGCAAAAATACGACCACCTGGAAAAAAGTAAATTTTAAATCCGGTAAAATTCCAACTTTCATTTCGTGATTGTTATCTTTTCTATTTTGCTTTTGATGTTGATGTTTTTTTCTAATTAAAACAGACACGTAAATATTTTCTTTACATAAGTGGAATGAAACATCTTTCAAAATGACTACAATTTCTTATGTTTAATATTCTGCCTGATAAAGTTTCTCTTGTTATAACATTCAGAACTAAAATCTTAGCCTTAGCTACAACTTAGATTGATAACAGATGTAGCTAATATTTCAGTTGTAACAGCAACAACTATACCTAGCATCACAACAGGAAAACTGTAACTAGAATCACAAAAGCAAAACTATAACTAGAATCACAACAGCGAAAACTATAACTACAGTCAACAGCAAATCTATGACTAGAGTCACAACCGCAAAACTATAATTAGAATCACAACAGCAAAAATATAACTAGAATCACAACAGCAAAAAATGTAACTAGAATCACAACAGCAACAACTATCAATAGAATTACAACATTAAAAAACATCAAACACGCCAACTAGAATCACAACGACAGCAAGTATAACGTATAACTCAACCTACAAAAAAGAAAAAAACAACAAATCACAACCACATCTCTTTCCAGAAGTGAGATTATTGAGAGTAAAAAGAACGAATTTTCTCTCAAATACTTTGAACATCATTACATTATTCTGAACTCATCTAAAAATAAATTTCCTTCCCAGAATCAGCGTAAATATATCGTTTGTTTTGTTCGCATTTTAAAACATTTACTAAAGATGTTCCTTCTTTCGATAAGAAAATAGCTACGAGGGAATTTGGAGTTTTATTTTGAGACTTCAGTTTTCAGATTTTAATTTTTATTTATTTTTTTAGAAAGGAGAAAGAATGATCATATTAATGGCTTGGGGAGATGGCACAGAAATAAATGCTCTCTCTCTCTCTCTCTCTCTCTCTCTCTCTCTCTCTCTTTCTCTCTCTCTTAGTTTCCAGTTCTTACACAGAGAATCTTGAAATTGTCTGAGATTGTCTGAAATCTCTCTCTCTCTCTCTCTCTCTCTCTCTCTCTCCCCTCTCTCTCTCTCTCTCTCTCTCTCTGTCTTCTTTAAAGATCCCAATATATATACATGCATATATATATAATATATATATATATTAGATATATAGATATATATATATATATGTATATATATAATATATATATATATATATATATTATATATATATATACATATATATACATATATAAATATATATATATATATATATATATATATATATATATATATATATATATATATATATATATATATACACACACTATATATATATATATATATATATATATATATATATATATATACTATATATATATATATATATATATATATATATATATATATATATATATATATATATATAGATATATATATATATATATATATATATACATATATATATATATATATATATATATATATATATATATATATATATATATTTCAATGAGGAGAAGGGCATAAAGACTTGATAAAAGGGTCAATTTATTCCCGCCCGACGTTTCGCAATGTCTTCATTACATTTTCGAGGGCTGTACAAAATAGATAGCATAAAATAAATTACAATAAAGCTTAGAATTTGAGATTTAAAAGTTGCACAATGATTACAAACTTAAAATATTAAAAATACTAAAAAGACACCTTTAAAAAACAAAAACGTAACTAAATAGGACAAAAATTATTAAAATAAGCAAAAAAAAAAAAAAAACGAATGAAACAAAAAAAACATAAGTAATAAGACATATTCAATTAAAGTAAAACTGGACCACCTATTCAGGCGGCAATGCTAAGACTGGAGATAAGGAAGAAACTAAGAAAGGTACAGTGTGCCAGCAGAGTTTGACTATTCAACAAGGGACGAGTCGTTTAATCATTAACGATTCTAAGATTGTCAAATCGTGGCTGTTGGAAGCTCGTCCTACAACTGTAAAGTCCTTGTTTTCAATGGAGGTTTTACATATTTTCGAATGATTTCTAATATTAGAAAACTCTGGGTTTGCAATTTTGCTGCCTGTCCTATAACTTACTCCAATGGTGGATCCAATATAAGTTCCTAAATTACATTTAGGACAATTATAGCTATACACACACCCGGAGGACATATAAGGGCACAAACGATCTTTTAACTTGAATAATGACCCAATGGTAACAGGATTAATGGGAATCAAATGAACCTTAATAGCTCCAAACTTATTTTGGATATGGTGGGAAAATGTTTTCCTAAAAGCATCATCAAATAAAAAAGGGAACTTAGCATAAAAATTCATTATAGGAACATTAAAATTAGGCATTCTTAGCAAGAAGTACTTGTCTAAAAGCAAGCGAAGTGTCTTAAAGACCAGTTCAGATGGGATGCAGTTTTCTTTTAAAATATTTGCATAAAAGGCGATCTCATCTTGGACAGAAACCAATCAGAAGTTAGCGTAAGAGCCCTGTGGAGGAGAGTAAAAACAGAATTAATTTTAAAATTAAAAGAACAGAAACTATAAAAATTTGACCCTAAGCCCGTGAACGTTCTTTTCCCCCTTTTCTATGTAAGGTACGTTGATGATACCTTTGCCCTTTTTAGACGTAATTATGATGCTGATTCCTTTCTTGAGTTGATAAATGTACAACATTCCAATGTTAAGTTTACCCTGGAAAAAGAAATTGAAAATCAGCTTTCTTTTTTAGACGTCCTTGTTTGAAGACAAAATAATATTTTTAACACCACGATTCTTAGCTTTATTGTAATTTGTTTTATGCTATCTATTTTGTACAGCCCTCGAAAATGTAATGAAGACATTACGAAACGTCGGGAATAAATTGACCCTTTTATCAAGTCTTTATGTCCTTCTCCTCATTGATGTATATCCAGCTGTGGCCACCGCTGTTTGGATATATATATATATATATATATATATATATATATATATATATATATATTATATATATATATATATATATATATATATATATAAGTCATATCACATGCCGTGATTCATATGCATACATCGAGCTACAATGTCCTTTAATATCTAATTTGCTCTACCTCGGAATTAATGTATTTTCATATATGCTTAACCGAAGTGGAATTTTTTCTCGATAATAGATTTACCTGTACCTGGGCGTGAACGCAGGAGACATTCGAATCCAAGTACGTCAGTGAAGCTCCATATGTGTGTGTGTGTGTGTGTGTATTTATATATTCATATATATACATATATATAAATATATGTCAGATGAAAGAGGGCTATAATTGATAATATATTTAATATGCCATTGTGATGTGATGTGTTGTGACTTTTTTAGAATGCGCAGATTCATTGTTTTTGACTTCCCATAGAGATGACTGAGAAAGCTGATAAATCATTTCTGGGATGTGTGATACAAAGATAGTGTGATACAAAGATGCATATTTAAGCGGGTCAACGTTCGTTCTGTGGTTATGTGAGTTCACGAGGGCTTGTTCAAAGTGCCTGAAAAGAAAACTGGCTATGACCAGTTATTGAGGCGTTACCGAAGAGTGTGAGTTCGTGTGTACGTGTGCGCCTCTTCCGTTCATAAAGGCATCTTTAGCCAAATCTATGGGAGACTTACGGAGAGGTCTGTGGGAGAAAAGGCAGAATGCTGGGATAGCTCTGCGAAAGTCTTTTTATTTCAGTGTTAAAGTTCCAGGCTACAATGGGTGAGTTATCTATCATACTTTAGCCAAAGGGATGGCTTGTTTGATATTTTGTAAAGATGTTCCATTTTTGTTTAGCCTTTTGACTTTGTCTTTACAATTGTGTGTGTGCTCACTAGTGTGTTCTCCTGTCTTTAAAACAGGCGGTTCTAGTGAGGGGACAGAGTGTTCTAGCGAGGGGACCGAGTGTCCTACGGACCGAGGGTCCCGTGTGGAGGGAACTATTATATTTTGGAGAAGAGATAATTGGTGAGACTAATTACTGATTGAGACATTTAAATACTGGGGGGTTATCTGAGTGGTTTGTCTGTGAGACTTGAATTATTATCTTTCCATTGTTGACTTTGTAAGAGCTTGAATTATTCAACTAATGCTTTACTTTAAATAAACGTATGTATTTTTTGTAACTCCGACTCTAATTTGATGACCTGATAGAATGGAGAGAGAGAGAGAGAGAGAGAGAGAGAGAGAGAGAGAGAGAGAGAGAGAGAGAGAGAGAGGGGGGGGGGAGAGATTGAGTGTAACCAATTCGCCTTAATGCTCAGGTTTAACGCATACCAAATATTAAATACCTTCACTGGTAATAGGTGTAAGCGGATGGGTAACAGATTTGGCGGCAGGCGATTTAAGAGGCTTTTTATATATTTCATAAGCTGTAGGTACGCTAACAAAGAGACTAGTGACGAGTTAGACATGGATATTTTTTGGGGGTTGGAAAAGGGGTTATGATTATGTCACAGGCATAATTAGCGCTGGTCTCAAACGACAAAGCCTTTTGTAAAATTATGGAAAATTGTTTAATTGTTAGATTTCAGTTGCTAAGTGAGAGGTAATGAGAAATATCCGTCCGTTAACTGTGGCAATAATATGACAGAATTGAACTAGAGTCATCAAATTTGCCCACGGTGATGCCTCGAGAGTCGGCTGGGAACATTCAGTTGGAACTGAGACGTTATGAGTGTGGTTCCCGAGATGTCTGCGTGTGTGTGAATGATCGAGTTTGCATTGTGCCGACGGGATTAGCATTTTTTGTGGTCGGGTTTTCTTCCATTATGAAATGGTGAGTGTTAAAAGGCCTTTTGTTTTGAGTCCTGGTTTTTTTTTTTTTATTATTTTGTGTTGTGGGAATGGTTTAGGAATACCACATTTTTTTTCCCATAGTGGCAGAAAGTGATGAGTTTTTTTTATCGGCACATGCTTAGAAGAGACGCATTCGTCTTTGGTTAACATATGTGTGTGTATGAATAGTTTTCATGCATGCAAATCTGTGCTGGAATTGCATTTTTTGCTTGGACAAAGAGCGCCCACTTGTTCTTACGTGCTCAGCACATTTTCTGCTTGTGGAAGGCGAGTAGTGATCTGCCTCGGGGGGTACTCAAACACTGTTCAGGGGGGTGTTCTAATGCTCAGTGGAGGGTGAAACTTTTTTTTTCAGTGGGGGGTGAACTCCTTCTTTTTTCTTTGTGTCAGGGTAGTGGGGGATGAATTTGCCCTTGATAATTAATTTCCAATGCCAGGACATCAGCTGATAATGATGAGTTGATGATGTGAGATGCCCGTAGGGTTTTGTTTTAGAAAGAGATTTTCTTTCTCTTGAATTAAGAGAAAAGGAAATGAAATACATATGGGATGTGATGTAAGTTTTCCTTATGCTTTGGAAGGCACAATTATAATGGGGACACAGAGATTATTATTTTTTTATTGTGTTGGAGAGATTGCTTTAAAAGTGGTGCTAAGTGGTGCTAAGTGGTGCTAAGTGGTGATGAGTGATGATGATTGATGACTGATGTTGTCAATTGGTGATGCCATTGCTGACTGATGATGATTGCTGACTGATGTTGTCAGGTGGTGTTGATTGTGGGAGATTGGCAATATTGGTGTATACTGGTGGAATTCTTATTATTATTATTATTACTTGAGATATTTTACAGGAGGGTTACTTAATTAGAATTATCACTACTTGAGACATATTTTACGAGAATTATATTATGGAGAATTATTACAATGAATTATGGGAGAAGTTTTGTGGTTAATTATTTATTGAGTTTCTGTGACTTTGGAGAATATGCCAGTCGTTCATGAGTGATGAATCTGCCTGAATCTTGGTGAATTGTGCTGAATTTTGCTGAACTTTTTGTAAAATCTTGTGCTGAATTTTTGGTGAGTGGACAAGTATTAACATTGGTGATGTTTTTTATACTAATACTGGTGATTTTGATGATAGCAATTTTGGTGATACTGCTGATAAAGATACTTCTGATACTGGTGATTTTTTTATATACTAATACGTGGGTGCTGTTATACTGTCAGCGGTGGTGCTTTTTTTTTTTTTATTTGGGAGGAACTAACAACACATTTTTTTTGTTTTCTTTTTTTTATGAGTTCAGCAGATAATTGCTTAACACCTACGTGAGTCATGGAGATAGTTAAAAGTGCCGTTGATTTTTCTTTTCTCCTTTTTGGATGTTAGCCATCCCTGACCCAAGTTTTTTTTATCATGGGTGAATTTGAATTTATTTTTTCTCTTCAATTTGTGTGAATAATTTTTTATATCTCAATTCGTGACTTGTAATCATTGTTCGGGAACGTGTTTGTGTTTTCAGCTGTTTGATGCTGCAGAGAGATATATGGGAGAATTTTTGCATTTTTTTGAATGTATACGTAATGGCACTACAATATTTTTTTTTTCTGGATATCTATGTTCCAGAAATTGTGAGTTTCTTGCACAATACATTTATTGTATATGTGACAACTTTGCCAGAGATAGGAAACTTGGTTAAGTTTCTAATGGCCTATGTCGTAGTGCATATGGAGAAGTCTTTGCTTAGACACTTTGAATTTGGAGTTTTTGTTATAATGAGTTGTGGCACATTGTTGTATTTTTGTAGAATTTTCTGGACAATTTTAGTTGCCGAGTTTTTGCCCTTTTTCAGCAGTTATGCTAAGGAGAGAGTTTATAGTTTTTGACTATAACATTGAGTTATTCTCTGGAGAATTGGAGGCATATTATTTTGGAGATATAATTTGAGATATAATTTTGGATATATAATATTTTGGGCATTTTATATTTGCCTATGGTGGTGTGAGCTATGTTTAGTTCAATTATTTTGCAGCCATCTTTGTTGCAAATGGAGACACCTTTTTGAGGAGATATATGGGGCAATATTTGTGAGTGTGTCAGCCGGGTGCTTTGAATGTATTTTTTTGGAGATGGGGTTTCATTTTTGATTATCCTGCTTGGAGATTTAATATTTTCTTTGGAGACTTATCTTATTCCACATGGAGTTATTGGTGAAATGGAGGTAAGTATTTTTTATTTGCCGAAATAGAGGTGAATATTTTTTATTCCTGGAGTGGTGGTTTTTATTAACACGTGGTTATTGGGGAAATAAAAGGGAATATGGTGGTGTGGTTATTACTTAAATGGAGGAAGTATTTTTATCACTGGAGTGGTTTAATTATTAATATGGTAACTTATATTTATATATATGGAGGTGGAATTAATCTTTGTGGGGTGACCTTTTTGTGGTTATGGGAGTTTGTGGTTATGGGAGTTTTTTCGAGCCATGAGAAGAGTTCTGTGGTACTTTCTTTTTGGTTTCGTGATCAATTGGAGGCGAGTGGCATTACTGTATTACGAGTCCTATGGAGATATTTTTTTTGGAGGCATATAGTTGCCGAATTACGAGTTTATAGTAGTTTTTTTTTTTATCCAAAATAGGTGATAATTTTTTATAATTGGGCAGTAACATGTGAGAGATATGTCTTTTGAGACAAATTTTGAGCAGCTTAGTCATATCCTGGAGATAATTTAGTGAAATGTGCTTACTTAGTGTCAGTATGGAACATTTTTTTGAGAATCATGTGTTTCTGAGCTTGTGAGTCTGACTAGACATTTTTTATGCTGCAGTTCGACCACACATGTCCGCAGGTGGATTTTTTGCTGAAACCGCTGTGATGAGTCCGATGTGCTGACTTCCTTCCTCTAGTGGTGATTGCTCAAGAGATTTTGCAATATCTGGAAATGTTGACTATAGCATTTCATGAAAACGCATGTGTAATGGGTTGCTTTCTGGCTGTGTCCGATCGCATGAAAGTTGCGATGGCAAAAAATTCCGTAACTATACATATTGCATTTGTTAGGGAAAAAGTGGCGTTGTGTATATCATACATATATTGTGTGCTTTGTGATGGGGGAAGTTTACTTGTCATTATCTTTTTTTTTTTTTTTTTTTTCTTTTTTTTCCTTTTCTTACGAGAGATGTAATCGGGGGTTGAGTTTTAAATAGCATTTCTTTTTGGACAGGAGATGTAATTTATCAGGTTTGTAATTAATTATGTGAGCAGTAAAGGGTTTTTGCTGTTAAACATTGGAGATTTTTACTGATTTTGTGGGTTGCTGAAATATCAGAGCTTGAAAGAACATTTTTGATTTTTGGGTCTGGGCTTGTTACGTGATTTGTTTTTTTCTTGGGCTCATTGCCTTTTTTCTTTTTTTTTACTTGTGAGAACTTCGAGTTTGAAATGTGAGTGCAGAAGTCCGTGGAGTTGCTGTGAGTTCTGGATTGTGTGTGCTGATGTATGAGTTTGGAGAATTGAGTTAGAGAACCTAATATTTTTTTTTATTTGCGAGTTGTGATGATGACTTATGATTTAGTGGTCATATTGAATGGAGTTAATTGGGAGACGTTCAGTTGGTACTTTTATGGAGTGAGGTCATATTGAATGGAGTTAATTGGGAGACGTTCAGTTGGTACTTTTCTGGATTTTTGAGGTCATTATTTGATAGAAGTAGTATGTCTGGGGTTAATTTTTCTTTGATTGACCGATGACTTGACTGACATACTTACACACAATAATCGTCGTTCCCCGACGATAGCAAGACGTCCACCAGCCGTGCAGAGATGTTGCTGTCGTCTGTCCAGGGTACTTATGCGAGTTTCTTCGAGTCTACAGAGTTCTACAGCGCTTATGGGTCTACAGAAGCCGTTAGAAGTCTTCTGCAGGGAGACATTCCTACAGCGTGCTACGCCTGTGCAGGAAGTTGCAGACAAAGAGGGATATTCAAAAGTCCAAAATGAGAGAAAATTTATTCGCCAAGTGTTACTGGAGATGAAGCATGATAGACATTACTTTATAATGCCAGAGATGTGCATTTTCTAATATTTTTTTTTGAGCCGGCCAATGTGTTTTATATATATGAGCTGTTTTGTGTGACCTATGGCTAGGCAGGGACTAGCAATTTTAGGCGGCCGAGCTCTGTCAGATGAAAGAGGGCTGTAATTAATAATATATTTAATATGCTATTGTGATGTGATGTGCTGTGGCTTTTTTAGAATGCGCAGATTCATTTTTTTTATTTCCCATAGAGACAGAGTCTGAGCGATGACCTGAGAAAGCTGATAAATCATTTCTGGGATGGTGTGATACAAAGATGCATATTTAAGCGGGTCAATGTTCGTTCTGTGGTTATGTGAGTTCACGAGGGCTTGTTCAAAGTACCTTTGAAAACTGGCTATGACCAGTTTATTGAGGCGTTACTGAAGAGTGTGAGTTTGAGTGTACGTGTGCGCCTCTTCCGTTCATAATGGCAACTTTAGCCAAATCTATGGGAGACTTACGGAGAGGTCTGTGGGAGAAATGGCAGAATGCTGGGATAGCTCTGCAAAAGTCTTTTTTATTTCAGTGTTAAAGTTCCAGGCTGCAATGGGTGAGTTATCTATCATACTTTAGCCAAAGTGATGGCTTGTTTGATATTTTGTAAAGATGTTCCATTTTTGTTTAGCCTTTTGACTTTGTCTTTACAATTGTGTGTGTGCTCACTAGTGTGTTCTCCTGTCTTTAAAACAGGCGGTTCTAGTGAGGGGACAGAGTGTTCTAGCGAGGGGACCGAGTGTCCTACGGACCGAGGGTCCCGTGTGGAGGGAACTATTATATTTTGGAGAAGAGATAATTTGTGTGACTTATTACTGATTCAGACATTTAAATACTGGGGGGTTATCTGAGTGGTTTGTCTGTGAGACTTGAATTATTATCTTTCCATTGTTGACTTTGTAAGAGCTTGAATTATTCAACTAATGCTTTACTTTAAATAAACGTATGTATTTTTTGTAACTCCGACTCTAATTTGATGACCTGATAGAATGTAGAGAGAGAGAGAGAGAGAGAGAGAGAGAGAGAGAGAGAGAGAGAGAGGGGGAGAGGGAGGGATGAGGGGGGGGAGAGATTGAGTGTAACTAATTCGCCTTAATACTCAGGTTTAACGCATACCAAATATTAAATACCTTCGCGGGTAATAGTGTCAACGAATAGGTAACATATATACAAATATATATACATATATATATATATATATATATATATATATATATATATATAGATATATATATATATATATATATATATTATATATATATATATATATATATATTTCTTACAAGAGTGTAATGTTAGTGAATCACATATCATGTCTATCTTGGATACAGGCTGTAAGGGCAGCTTACTTGAGTGAAGGAATTTGGGCAGGTAAGCGTTTAACCGAGAGATCACTTGTCTGGAGTCAAGCATGTACATTCGTTTGTACGGATGTTACAGGTCTAATAGACCAAGACACTTGCAAAAGCCTTATTCCTTTTGGTGAGCACAAAGAGGTCGGTTGGTACACGTCAGGTGTCAGGAGAGAAAACCCCATCGTAAAGGTATGACACATAGTTTGTAAGACTTAGAAAACCGTTACCTTGGAAAAGAGAGAGAAGTGTGAAATACTTTTTTTACTTAAATTACTTTGAAAAGAGTGATGTGTGAAGTGTATCTGTTATCCATTGTTATCTTTAATACTGATGTGTTCTATTTCATGGTACTAGAGATGGGAATCTCTAACCTGATTAATGTAATGAACTTATTGACATTTTGGGTCTGGGAGTGAATTCTTAGTCTGGAGGGTAGAATGTTAACTTACTAGTTTTCTTTATGGGCAGATTTGGGGTTTTTGTCACTATGACTTCTTAATCATTTTGTTCTATTCTCTATTCAACTGCTTTGGGTAATAAATAGTATATTTTTATACTTACGAGATCTTAATAGCCTAACGACATGGTTGCAGACAGAGGGTACCATTGACAACAGGTAAGGGTTTCCAATTTGTGTACTTTTAAGAGGAGGGGGGGGGGGTAACGAATTCCTATTCTATAATTCTAAAGAACTTTCATAACTCCGAAATGGACGGAACAGTCTTTTTTTCATTTCATAATTTCCACAATAGATAGTATACAGTGAATAAAATAATCAGCAAGGTCTTAACAAATCTATTTTCCCCACTTTAATATATACAAAAGAAAGGCCATTACCACCAGATCAGAATAAAAATGTATTGCCACCACCACTGGATAATGAATTCAACCAAAATAAGCCGTAACAACTCTGATGTAAGTTTATCCAAGGATGAAAAACAGAAATGAAACCGTTATTTTCAGTTCTGTCCCTTTTTTTTATCTAGTTATCTGGTTATCTAGTTATCTAGTTATCTGGTTCAGATATTAGAGATGATGGCTGCAATGCTATTGTTATTAGTTATGTTGAAAGTGATATCATAGCCATAGATAGTAAAGGGATTTCAGTTGTGATATATCTATAATTATTCGTTATGATCATTGGTATTGGTAATATTAATGTTAGCAGTGATAATATCAGTGATAATCTAACTGTGTGCTAATATTGTCCTTATTATCATTTATTTTCCCCATGATTGTAATATTAAGGTTGATATGAATCAAACAAATTAATTTTGTATATATCAATGTTAGAATAAATCATATTTGCCTTGATGGTAATATTATAATTCATATAATACAAAAATGTTAATTCTGTGTTTATTATTATTATAATAATCGATATTTGTCCTGTGTATATTAAAATTATAATTGATATATTATTTTTGTTATCCATTGAAGATTCAGGATGGGTAAAACCACACGTACAGTTGAACACAGGTCTCCCTGGTACACCTTCTTGAGCAACTTCGAAAAATTATATGGTAACAGTGTTTACTTGAGGGGGAGGGGGGGGGGACTCTTCATCTCTTACAAGAGTTCCACCAATAAGCTCTGGAATTCTTTCAGTGGGAGGAGTCATTAGGTAAGGTTGGAGAAAGACACACACACACACACACGAAGTAGAAGAAAAAGGAAAGAATTCTGAGCAGGTTATATCGCTGTAACTAAGAACACTGTCTGACTTTTAATATGTTTGTTTATTAAGATTCCATTTAACTTTCGTCTAAGGCATTATCTTACCACCAGATGTCTGTACATATCTCGGTGATATTCATTACGCAATACTTGAAATTGATCAAAATTTTAGAGTTATATTGGTATTGGAGAGAATCACGAACATCATAACAGGATATTTTAACTTATCACGTAAGCCAAGTATAGTATAGGTTGCAGTGCGTTTCCTACAAATCCATACAATAGGAAGCTATAAAGAGAAGGGCAGCAACACTTCATTGACATACAAACTCGGTGAACGTTTTGAAAATGTCAGACACCTTAGCTCCTCTCTCTCTCTCTCCCATATTAGCTAATTTAAAGTGACATGTCATCTAGAAATACCACTGCGCTAAGTATGCAGTTTTGATATGTCATCAACACCCTCTAATCTTGACTAAACTAATATATGCATATATCGGGGGCGGGGCGAGTGGTGTCGGGGATTAAGTCTTGTTTGTTAAAGCCGTCTTACAGTTTTGGAATTCTGAAATGTAATTCAAAACAGACAACTTCTTGCTTTTGCTGTACCGATGCCCTCAGCTTTGCTACAACTGAAGTGGATGGGGGACTAGGGGTAAGGTGGGCCTGTTGCGACCCCGATGAGTGGACGAAGTACTAGATATGCTCGTGGATAGAGTGTATGGCTAACGAAAAGCTCCACTTGAAATATTTTCTTGTTTATCTTTAATGCCTGCGTGTTTTTAGTGTTTATCCTAATATTATTACGGTACTGTAGATTTTCTGAATACAAAAACATTTACAAGAAGAAGGATTGGGTTAAACTCACTCTCTCTGAAATACGATATAATGAAAAGGAGAGAGAGAGAGAGAGAGAGAGAGAGAGAGAGAGAGAGAGAGAGAGAGAGAGACTAGACGTTACTGAGGAATCAAAATGAAACTACTAGGGACAGAGAAAATTCCATAATGTGTAATGGAAAGTGAAGAAGGCCTCCCAAACTTGGTGCAAACTTTTAACCATTCCCATGTGGTAAAATTAATTCGTTTGCCAATGATAAACAATTGTTGATATTCAGAGGTTTTCTTGTAACTCATGGTTGGGTTTGTATCTTCCCTCTTGAAATATTACTGTAGAGGTTATTCGCTACACGCCGTTCATTACAATATTATTACATGACATGGATAAACATATCTACTTGGCTTATATTTTCTAATATATCAATTGTGATATATGTTTTAATGTCCTACGGACAGAAATTCCTTTTGCTCTTATCGTCATTCGTGTGAGGATAAGAGACTGACGTCTCTATTGTTAAACAGCCCCTTCAGTCATTTACCTGTCCATTGTGGAAAGAGCTATTTGGAGAAATGTAGTTTGATGATACTGTCCTAGGGTTCTCTTTTTAAATAATTTTTAAAGAAAAAATCAGGATGGCGAAATTCGCTTTAGATTTTGAACTCCTTTAAGATATCAATTTCACCTTTCTAATTAATAAATTATAATAATCATGACCTGGAGCTAAACGATGTGCATAGGTGTGTTTACGATTTTTTTTTACATCATACGACATGGAAGTTCAGCGGAAGCCATGGGGTAATCCAATTATACACACTCAATTTTTTTACATTAATTATTTTTAATATTAAGATAAAGTCCAGCCACCTTCCTTCTAGATCACCTCTTGTAATCTGTTAGGCATAGAAGATTCAAGGTTTCTGACGATCTGTGGTGGTTCGTGTGGAAGAACTTCCAGTTGTGTTCCCAGTGGTCCATAAAGTTCATCTGGTCTCCTCTCTCTCTCCAGGCTCCCAACATTTTACCAAATTAGCCTAAATATTCTCAGTGAGGTTCATGTCTGTATCCTTACTTGGCCAAGCAAGCAATTGCAGATCCTCTCGACCTGAAACTATTCCTGGACTAGTTCTGGCCGTATGGATGGAGCAGCGGGTCTGAATGACAAAAATGACAGGAGCATGTGGGGGAGGAATAATTCCGCTTTGAAGTGAAAGAAGTTAGATCCAGAATAATTTCAATGTATTTTTCACCAGTGAACCTCCACTCAGTTCCTGGTGATATCATCCATACAATGTAAGAAGATCCAGCCCCACACGTTTACTGTGACATGCCCATTTCTGGTCACCTGTCACTCGTAAATGTTTCTTCTGTAGTATCTGAAGGAAAAAATCTAACTTTAACAATTTACGCTTTGCTTTTCGTAATAGGGAAAATAATGCTATATCGTTTGGGGAAATAAAATGCTAAGTAACAATCCTTGCATTAAGTTAAGAAATGTTATTCATCTGCAAGGATTAATACTTATATAGCATAAGTTTGATATGATATTCTTTAATTCAGTAAACAGGCTGTACTCTATATTATAAGTTTGCCTACGTGATTATTCATAACATTAATAATGCATTTGCTTAATGCCTGAAAGCTGGCCATAGTAGAACTAATGGGGGGTTTTCAATGAAGAATTTTTATTTTCACACTTCTCGTGGCAATATAACTCAATTAGCGGAAAATAAATGGTTATTGACAGAATTATTATCTTTTGATTATAATATTACCCTTGATTATTAATATTAATAGTGCTGACGTTAATATTAATTATAGAACTCACCTTATATTACTCGGTCTTCAGTTATGTATTCTGCCGTGACTTCTGCTAGTAAACGACCTTTCGTCACTGCATACGACTCGAGACACCAAAATTCCATATCCTCCCCCACAAACTGTTGAACAAAGGCAAGCCTATCAGCACGATGCCGTTTGGCGAGAAATTCCTTCTTGGCAGGAATTTTATGAGGTATTCCTGCCTCATGCAGACGTCTTCGCACCGTCATAGCCGAAACATTTAATGCCAGACGTTCACGAATAGCAATAGTATTGGTAAAAGGATTCTTCTCTGCTGCTTGTCGAATGTTCGTCGTTATCCTAATGGGTGGTCATTCGTGGTGGAGGTCTTCGAACTGAAATACATAATTAACATGCAGATAACTAGATAATCAAGATTAATTATAGCCTGTTTACTTATGGGAACGCTATTTGGTATTCTGCGAAGTAAAGAGAAAGAATCACTATTAGAGTTCAACAGGACCAAGGCAACTGTAATTTAGGTTTCATAATTTCACGGGTTTATAAGGTTTATAGTTTAAAAAAATAATAAATAAATGAAATAAATAAATGCTATCCAAAGTCGGTCAATTTCCCAGTCTAAGCGTTCCTCCTTTTCCATTTATTTACTGTTGTAGGGGAGACGTCAAGACGCTGTGCAACAGCACCTATTGAAAGCCCACTTTCTCGTAGAGCGACGATCTGCGCCCGGAGAACTATATGTTGCTGTTCATTTGGAGACTATAACGAATACTACTAGCAGAGGACAGAAGCCCTATTAAAATTTATACAACACCTCAGTCTAGCCATGATTGGGTGACAAACTTGTTAGCGTGTAATAGGGGTGCTGTAGCAGTGATATCGTTATCACTGAACAAAGTGATATATTAAATCACACGATTGCTGGGACTGATTGATTGATTGGCTGTTACTGGCATTGCAACATCTCGGGTCATTACTGTCATTGATAACGTTTAAAATTCTGTATGTCTTCATAATGATAAATTGTTAATTATTTGTTTGAAACGCTGTTTACTAAAGGTGGCGCTGTTTCTCTCTTAACGTGAATCCCACTAATCAGCTTAGCATTACATTTCCCCAAAACGATATATCATTATTTTCCCTGTTATGGAAAGCAACGAGTAAATTGTAAAAAAATTCAGATTGTTTTCCTTCAGATACCACCGAGGAAACATTTACGAAGTGGCCAGGAGTGGCTTGTAACTGTAAACGTGTGGGCCTGGATTTCCTTACATGTATGTGATATCACCAAGACTGAAGGGTTTCACCCAATGAAAATAGTTTAAAATTCTTCAGGATTTCTTCCTCCCTTCTCTTCACCAGCGATAAGGGTGCAGACATGAACCCCATTGATCCCGAGAAAGATAAAGTCGATTTATTAAAAAATTGAACAATTCGCAGTGCAGTGGAAAAAATCACTGAATTTCTGATCAGTCTCCCATGTATACATAATTTGTTTTTTTTATTTTTGTTCCCATTATTTTTATGTCTCATCCATTTCGTATGAAGTAGCTACTGTCATATCTTATGCAATATAAGCAGGTTAGGGGTAATTACGTTTGCTTTATGTCTATTACATTAGAATCATAATTACCTGACCGTTATCGAATTCAATTACAACTCAATTACAAGATGGGGAACAATATCAAATACAATCATTAGTATAATTTCATAATTTTAATATTTCATTTCAAAATTGTAATCACAGCTACAAATACATATATAAAATTTATTACTCAATTACATTTCGCACACCTATTTCCTTTAAAAAATGCAGATAGTTGCAAAGACTTTATACTTGAGTTTGGTGTCCTTTTACAGTCAATTTCTTCAACAATTGTAAGTTGTAACTTATAATACCTTTAGTACAAATACAAACAAACACTATCTAAAATATTTTAGACCTGCGGAAATTATCGTTAACATCCTATGATTTGCCTAAGTAAATTGTTAGTATGTTTATTGTTTTGAAAATTATAATGCGTCTGAAATACAAAACTCAAATATGGGAAAAAATTTTCACAAAACTTTTTGCACAAAAAAAGGAAATAAATGGAATCAAAATACTTTTAGAATTGGTAGCTGGCTTGTAAGATTCCCTTAATAATATAAAGAAATAAATAAAATGGGTAGCGACTCAAAACATCTCTCTATTGCATTTGGTTAAGATGAGTCTCGAAAAGTAAGAGGGGCTGCTCTAGGATAACAATTTCAAATAAAGTACTTATTATTTGAACTTTTCAGTTAAATTACAATTACAACTACCATTTAGTATAAATAAAAAAACAAACGCAATTACAGTCAACTTCAAAACGTGTTATTAAAAACATTTCAGATAAATGACAATTACTCCAAGCCTGAATAAAAGGTAATGTTTATTTGTAATTGGTAAAGCTATTACTGTGAGTTTCACAGACAGTGCAGTCACGTTTTTGGTCAATAACACTGTAATGAAGACTGGTATCAGTACGAGATTTTGCTATAATTTTTCGGTATCAAGGCTTTAACAACTAACTCTAATGAATGTCCGGTAAAAATGCTAAATGTTTATTTGTAACACATAGAGCAACTATAACCAGTTACCTATTCAAACCAATCTGTAGGCAATTGGCGGCTCTCTCTTTGCTAAAAAAAAAAAAAAGTTGAAAAGTTGCGTGACAAACGGATTTTTGCTACCATGCCGACAGTTATGTTCCTAGGCGGCCATCTCTTCTTCACCTTCGTAATACAAGCATATGGCTGATGTCCTGAGTCCAAATGAAGATTGCGAAGGAGGTATCCAAACACAAGTATAACAGTAGCTTTTCCATCAATCACAGTGTCTATCGTTCTACTACTCCACCATACATGCAGATATCTCTCACTCTAATAATTATAATCATTTACTCATAACCCAAGTCAATAGTCACTAAAGAAAGAAAAAAATTGACCTTAAGATAAAAATAGTAATAGCTACTACTACTGCTTAATATTGTTCCCTTGTTTTCAACGTAGACCAAAAGTAATATATCCATGCCTAAGGTAAGGTAGTACGGTACGGAATTTGCACATTTTTTCCGTACCTGAACTATTACCGTACCTTACTTTGGTAAAATTGTCGTTGCGTTTATTCCGTACCGTACACATAGGCTAAATAATCAACCGTGCCGTACCGTACCGTACCGTAATGCCAGCCTTGCTGGCAGGTAACAACTGAGTGAATCGTTAGATATAAACAACATTGTAAATTATTATTATTAGATTAGATAGATGGATAGATAAAATAAAATCGTACAAAATATACTTAAACTGAAGTAACATTCAGAGAGAGAGAGAGAGTGAGAGAGAGAAGGGAGAGGGAGGAGAGGTGAGGGAAGGAAGAGGAAGGGGGTGGAAGTGGGGGTAGAGGGATAGGGCAGGCGAAGGTTTATATATAGGATATATATATATATATATATATATATATATATATATATATATATATATATATATATATATATATATATATATATATATATATATACTGTTGTGTTCATATCCATTTCTGGCTAATCGAGCTTTTGCCTCTTCGTACAGGACAAGTGTCTATTCTTTATTATTTGTGATTCATGATACTCTTATAAAATTACGGTACTGGTGTAGTACACTATAGCAAAATCTCATACTTAAACGAATCTTAGTTACAGATAAATAGGTTAGAGAATTCGCGAACATTTTTACCGAGCTCATTTTACGAAGCAGTGCTCAACGAATACTCAGTTCTCAATGTAATTATTAACAGGAACAATAATTACGTGAGCATATTATAATTTAGTAGTATCTTTATTTCATACCATGGTGATTATGATCCCTATTGGCTAATCCTACAATCAAGGAACGATATAATGATATATGAAGCATGGTATTGTTTTACTCGACTCGAAACAGAGTCTGAATCCCAACGGAGGTGAGGTCGTCAGCAGGATTTTTAAATGGGTCAGACTTCATAAACACTCACCATGAATCGAAGGGACACAAATCTGGCGCTGCAAGGACGAATTGTCACTTTACGCGACAATGGCTTCTCGATACGAGCCATTGAACGTGATGTTGGTGTGTCCCCCACCACGGTACAGTTGTGGATAAGAAGATGGGAGGAGAGTGGGAACTTGAACGACTTGCGTAAGTTGTTTATGCTGAATGATTGGTGGATATGTTACATTATTCATTGTTATTTAATCTTGCTTATTTGATATGAAAGTTTTTTTTTCTTAAATGTATTTCGTCTCGCTATTATAATTTTGGTTAGACTACAGATATCCAGCCAGTTCCAACACCACAGTAATATTTCAGGTCACCTCCATAATTCCACACCGGTGGGTGGTTGGCCCTTGCCGACCAACAAAGTTAGATAGTCGATTGAGTTGTCTCGATAAAATTAAGCCTATAAGAGCATTTTACTTGTGCCCACCCCGTCACAGTCGTGTCTTATGATAGCTGTAGTTTATTTATTAAATGTCATTTCAGTGATGGCTCAGCCATGATTTACAGTTTGTTATAATAACCACCAACCAAATTAAGAATATTATGGATATATGTAATCTCGTTCTATTTGATATGCTTTTGAAACCAAAAATATATGGCCATGTTTACTAAACTATGATCAATCCATCGAGTACAAAATTCGAAGAATCTATAATTGATTGCGATGTTATATAAATTATAAGTTAAACATTTAAGATAATATGTTCGCTTAGCTAGGCCAGGGGGTCCACGGAAAACCACCCCAGCTGAGGATGACGCCATTATCAGGGCGGCTCAAGAGCAACCCTTAACCAACGCCGAGGCATTTCATGAAGACCTTGGATTAGGTGTCATCGATGACAGTACGAAGCAGACTCCATGCTGCTGGGATTCATCACGGGACTCCAGCGACATAAGGCGGGAAGGCTTGATTTTGCCCAATGCATGGGAAGCTGCATTGTTGGCGAACAAATAGAACCCAGTATGATAAGCAAAATCATTATTTGCATCAATTATCAATTGCATTCTTCTTTATATTAATTATTAATCTTCAGATTTTCTTCCACGGAAGTGGACTGTCAAAATATATAAAGGGAGTAAACATAAATAAGAGTTCTATTTCTGAGATAAATATTAGGTAAGGGACAGTGGCATCATTTCTCATCATGCTCTCCTCATATATATTAAATAAATAATTACACAATAGAATTCTTTCAGTGTTGTTCATCACTGAGAATTTAAATTCTCCAAAGGTATATATATATATATATATATATATAATATATATATATATATATATATATATATATATATATATATGATATGATTTATATATATATATATATATATATAGAGTTTATAGTATACACCCCTATTTTTTTCTCTCATTCAGATATGAACCCGTAACATTGTTGAGGTTGTTCGATCCAGCCATGTCACCTGCAACGTATGGGGCTGGGTGTGTGTGCATGGTATGGGTGATGTGTTCCGTATCGAGGGATGATTTACAGCAGCTAAGTATGTTTGAGCAGCTGCAAACCTCCTTCTTGCCTTCGTTACGAGAAAGGAATTTTCCCTTCCACCAGGGCCCATCCTGTTCACAACTGCTCACGTTGTTCAAGAGTGGTTTGCCAGAACAGGATAACCTGCTTCTTCATTAATGGCCGAGCAAAGGAGCAGATATGAATGCGATTGAACACGTGTGTCCAGATGGTGAACACATGGAAAATGGAACATGAGAGAACAACACAGCAACTCATGGCTCACATCAACTCTCAGTGGGAAATTTGTAGACGGAGACCGCAGCAAATTTTCAATCTTGTTCATTCGATGCCCGACAGATTGAGGGAAGTGACAGAGAGAGGGTGGATGGTCAAGGTATATTAGATTGTGTAATATAAATGTTATATTTTTTGTAATAGGACATAAAATGTTCTCATTTTGTTCTCACTAGTTATTTGATTATAGTTTTAATAAATATAATTCACAACAAGTTTTTATTATAACCATGATATTCTGATATAATATTCGAAGTATCTGTAAAAAAAAAAAAATGGCATAATGCCGCCATACAATATTAAGAGTATTGCAGTAAACTTTCATACTTACTCAGGGCCCGCATGTTTTTTGATGTCTTCCTAATCACCGTTTCTTGTTAACAGCATTGAATTATAGAACTGAATGACTCGCTGAGCGCTGTTTTCATACAGTGAGGTCGGTAACAGTATTGGCAAATTGCCTTACCTGTAATACTTTGTTCACTGTGGTGTTGCCGATACAGATATAATTCGCCACTTATTTTCCGCTTATTAGCTTCTTGGAGTCTTAAAATAGTTTCCATTATTTGAAATGTAATGCTTTATATCCTACTGATATTTTCAATGTATCTTTGGTTAAAATCTAAAGTTATGAACAAGAGTAAAATGTGCATATTTTTTTGGCCGTCGTTGTCGGTTCTGAGTATAGGGGGTCATATGCTCTGTGGGGAAATTTTAAAAGGTAACTGTCAATTCGTAGATGATACTCTCTTTATGTCAGCCACTATAAGGGAAAGCCCAAATGACTTCACCTATCACTGAGGTCAAAACAAAAAAATATATAGTCTATAATATATCAGTGCATACATGATTTTAGAAAAAAAACCACAGTTAACCCTTAAAAGGTCAACCACGTCATATGACGTGTTGCAGAAGTCGTCCCACACATGTTGTTTACGTCATATGACGTTTTTAAGTTTTTAATTTTGTGCGCCTTCATAGCTTATTGTATCGGTATTGGTTCTGTACTACTTAGTTCCTTATTAGAGGCCTTGCTGGCCGTTTGCACTGCTCGTCTTCCATTTGTATGAACTGCGCGGGGGAGGGGAGGTAAGGGTGGCCTAGGAGGTTGTCAGAAACGTCAAACCAGCTAATCCTGTGTGGCAAAGGATTGGTGGCGATATTTCTTTTTTTTTGCCGCACACCTTCGATTTTGATGATAGTATATCAGGAATAAAGTTTTTTATTCTATTTTTAATGATTCTATAATGGAACTGACTGTAGAGAGATCCAATCATTAATTTCATGTTATGAAATGGGGTAATATAGCAAGCGAACACTCAAGGGAACAAGAGTTTATGACATTACAGTATCAGAGATGGGAATTTTTTTTGCTTTGGTTATGATTATGGGTATGGTCAGGAAGGGCAATCTTCGACATTATTGGGTCACTGATCCTCTCTTGAATACACTAGACATATCAGAACTGCATACTGTGCCCAGGGGTTTTTCTTGTCACTAAGTTAACTAGTATAGCTGAGAGAGAGATATATAAGTTAGCTAGTATAAGAGAGAGATATAAGTTAGCTAGTATAAGAGAGAGAGAGAGAGAGAGAGAGAGAGAGGAGCTAAGTGTCGGAGACTCAACAAATTCATTGAATTTTTGGGTATATTCAGTCATTTGCTGCTGAGCTTCTCTTTATAGCTTCCTATTGTAGAATTTGTAGGAAACGCACTGCAACCGATGCTGTAAACTTGGCTTACGTGATAAGGTTAAAATATCCTGTTATGATGTTCGTGATTTTCGGCAATACCAATATAACTTTAAAAGGTTGATCAACTTTAAGTATTGTGTAATGAATATGACCGATGTATAATAATAGACACCTGATGTAAGATAATGTCTTGACCGAAAGTTAATTGGAACCTTAATAAACAGACTTAGGTTACAAGTGAGACAACAATCTTCATTACAACGATAATCTGCTCAGATATTTTTTTACTCCGTGTGTGTGTGTGTGTGTGTCTTTCTCCAACCATACCTAATAACTCCGCCCACCAAACGAACTCCAGAACTTATTGGTGGAACTCTTGTTAGCAGAGAAGGGGTTCTCCCCCCCATCTCCCGCAGTAAACACTGTTACCATGTAATTTTTCGAAGTCTCGCAAGACGGTGTACCAGGGAAACCTGTGTCCAACTGTACATACACACACACACACACACACACACACTCACAATCTCCATTGAACCCTTTCAATGGTAAAATATTTCATTCACAAAGAGAATCTTTTCATTCATAAATAAAAAAAACACTCTTTTGTATTCCAGACGGAATCTCATATCAGTCATTTTTATTTTATTTTTTATTTTTTTCGAAAAGATTTCTTCGGAAATGCAATGGTTTTTTAAAGGTTACGTTTCAGGAATTAAATATGCTCAGAGAGAGAGAGAGAGAGAGAGAGAGAGAGAGAGAGAGAGAGAGAGAGAGAGAGAGAGAGAGTACCGAATAAGATACTTAAAAGGAAGCCCTCTATTAGATAATCCTCAGAGACTTAAGAATATAACCATTCAGTAACTACTTTTCTCTCTCTCTATCTCTCTCTCTCTCGTCTTCGTTTCCATAATCACACCTTAAAAAGCTAGTTTCATTATTAAATTATTAACGCAATTAAAAGACAGATTATATTTAAATGAATATTTTTTTTAATAAAAATAGGATATCTGCCAATCCTAATTATAACTTGTACATTCTCCTATTACCATAGGACGCGTTATATAATCTAATCTCTAAAGCCATATAAATCCCAGTGAAGGATGTCCCTCACAGCTTCTGAGCCACGGAAAGAGAGAGAGAGAGAGAGAGAGAGAGAGAGAGAGAGAGAGAGAGAGAGAGAATATTTAAACAGAGATTCCCCGTATACACTTCCAAGTGAAACGATTCAACAGGTATCCTTTGTCTCTCTCTCTCTCTCTCTCTCTCTCTCTCTCTCTCTCTCTCTCATTTCAATGCCAAAGCTTTCCCCAGTCTATCTGGTCTCTAGGGAGTGGTCAATCTATTACCTATGCAATTGTAATGAAGGAAATGCCCTTCGTCTAGGGCAGGCTATAAATGGGTGACCTACTTTCTAACAGTAACCTCATACATACATACATACATACATACATACATACATACATACATACATACATACATACATACATACGAATCCATGTACATATACTTATAATGCGTCTGTTATTTTTGTTATTCATACATGAATATATTTCATGGATTCTTGTTTCCAAATATAAACACGTTTGTATTTTGTTATCATATCTTATCACTGTTTGTTAGAAATATTACATATAAATGTGGCGAATGTTTGAATGTTTAATTATGGTAAATGTTTGAGTGTTTAATTATGGCAAATGTTTGAGATTTTGTCATAAAAATAGTCTGAGAGTTTAAATATGAGAAACGTATTATGTCTGAAGCCATGAAATATAAAGATTTTTTTTTTCTATTTTCTTTGCTCCAAAAATTTATATTCTTTGAGGTCATTTGTTTTAAAACTGAAACTGTATTAAAGTAGAAAGAATCTCTCTCTCTCTCTCTCTCTCTCTCTCTCTCTCTCTCTCTCTCTCTTCTCTCTCAATAAAAATGTCTTTTTGAGAAGCATTACTCCCGTCCTTGTTTCCACCGAGAGATACAGACTTACCGAGTGCCGTGAAAATAACCCACTGTGTCAACAACGCTTTTTTTTTTTTTTTTTTTTTTTTTTTTTTATGGCGACTGTTATTTTCACCGTGGAATCTTCCCAGGTGTGTCGTGTTTTGTTTATTTATTGGCTTTATTTTCTGTGTCATGTTGGGATAGAGGAGGAAATCTAATATGAGTGTTGTTACAATTACCTTCTTCTGTATGAGAGAGAGAGAGAGAGAGAGAGAGAGAGAGAGAGAGAGAGAGAGAGAGAGAGAGATTGGTCGTTAATTACTTTCAGGTAAAAACCTATTAATTACTTAATGCCTATGCTAATGAGGAAAAGTTCTCAGGCGATATTTTCATGCAACAAAATATTGATAATGGAATAGACCGTCTTATCGCTGACCCTGACCCTGATAAGAGAGAGAGAGAGAGAGAGAGAGAGAGAGAGAGAGAGAGAGAGAGAGAGAGAGTTGTTATTAGCTGAATGAGTGATTATTTGTGCTAAGTATAATTCAGTGATTGTGTGAAACAGGTAAATATTCATGTCAATAATTTCATAGGTTGTCGGGTCATTCTATTTCATACTCTGTGGCCTTTTGAGTACATTAACCGTTTTCTGTGAAATGATCATACACTAAAACCAGCATTCCGTGTTCTATGTAGCCTCTCGCACCAATTCCTTTGAAGGGTAACTCGCCCAATTATTCATGCGTCAATCCAGCGCCCCCCTTAAATCTTAGTTATACGCGGTCACCCTTCATCCAGGATTCTCATAGGATCTCAAAGGGCCTCAAAGGATCCTCAGGGATCTCGGGGGAGATCTAGGATGCTTTAGAGTCACAGAGATGAGATGACCTCTCCTATTCTGGGGGAAAGGGTCCTTCAATGTATTAAAATGCAGGATTTTTGCAGAGTCCTGCAGCAGTTTGGATATTTTTGTGGCTTCGAAATCTCGGTATGTATGAATATATGTATGTATGTATGTATGTATGTACGTATGTATGTATGTATGTATGTATGGTTTTATAGATTATGCATGTATTTAAGTATGTATGGATTTATAGATGTATGTTTGTATATATGTATAAATGTATGTATGTGTGGATTTATATATGTATGTGTGTATGAATTTTTGCATGTATGTATGTATGTATATATGTATGTATGTATGCATGTTTACAGAGGTAGTAATGATAATATATAAAAAAAGTCCAAGCAAAAATACGACCACCTGGAAAAAAGTAAATTTTAAATCCGGTAAAATTCCAACTTTCATTTCGTGATTGTTATCTTTTCTATTTTGCTTCTGATGTTGATGTTTTTTTTCTAATTAAAACAGACACGTAAATATTTTCTTTACATAAGTGGAATGAAACAGCTTTTAAAATGACTACAATTTCTTACGTTTAATATTCTGCCTGATAAAATCTCTCTTGTTATAACATTCAGAACTAAAATCTTAGCCTTAGCTACAACTTAGATTAATAACAGATGTAGCTAATATTTAAGTTGTAACAGCAACAACCATACTTAGAATCACAACAGGAAAACTGTAACTAGAATCACAAAAGCAAAACTATAACTAGAATCACAA
>NC_087223.1:7821258-7823758 GCF_015104395.2 Macrobrachium nipponense
AAATATCTGATTGAAATCGAGTCTTTAAATATTTGCAGTCGTAAATAACTTTAATCTAAAAGTTTACGGTATCAGCGAGTTATTTTTTAAAAGATTTTCTAAACTCATTCAATTCAATTTTGAGAGAGAGAGAGAGAGAGAGAGAGAGAGAGAGAGAGAGAGAGAGAGAGAGAGAAAATAATAACATGATACAGAAAAAATGAAGTATTTTAAAATATAAGTCATTGGTGTCAACAAGAGAGAGAGAGAGAGAGAAGAGAGAGAGAGAGAGAGAAGAGAAGAGAGGCCGCCTTACATATAATTAATTTTATATTTCACCATCATTATTTTTCATCTATCATCTCTATTATTATTATCATTATTATTATTTTTTATTATTATTATTATTATTTTTTTTTATTATATTATTATTATTATTTTTTTTTTTTTTTTTTTTTTTTTTTTTGTTTTTTTTTTTTTTTTTTTTTTTTTTTTTTTTTTTTTTTTTGCTCTATCACAGTCCTCCAATTCGACTGGGTGGTATTTATAGTGTGGGGTTCCGGGTTGCATCCTGCCTCCTTAGGAGTCCATCACTTTTCTTACTATGTGTGCCGTTTCTAGGATCACACTCTTCTGCATGAGTCCTGGAGCTACTTCAGCCTCTAGTTTTTCTAGATTTCCTTTTCAGGGATCTTGGGGATCGTGCCTAGTGCTCCTATGATTATGGGTTACGATTTCCACTGGCATATCCCATATCCTTCTTATTTCTATTTTCAGATCTTGATACTTATCCATTTTTTCCCTCTCTTTCTCTTCAACTCTGGTGTCCCATGGTATTGCGACATCAATGAGTGATACTTTCTTCTTGACCTTGTCAATCAACGTCCACGTCTGCGGTCTGTTTGCACGTATCACCCTATCCGTTCTGATACCATAGTCCCAGAGGATCTTTGCCTGATCGTTTTCTATCACTCCTTCAGGTTGGTGCTCGTACCACTTATTACTGCAAGGTAGCTGATGTTTCTTGCACAGGCTCCGGTGTAGGGCTTTTTTGCCACTGAATCATGCCAATCTTTTTGTACTGGTTCTGTGCAAGTGCCGGGCATTCACTTGCTATGGTGGTTTATGGTTTCATTTTTCGTATTGCACTTCCTACATATGGGAGAGATGTTATTTTCCGTCTATCATACTTTGAACATATCTGGTTCTTAGGGCCTGATCTTGTGCCGCTGTTATCATTCCTTCAGTTTCCTTCTTTATCTCTCTGTAGCCATTGCCAATTGTCATCGCTGGCTAGTTCTTTAGTCTGTCTCATGTATTGTCCGTGCATTGGTTTGTTGTGCCAGTCCTCTGTTCTTTCTGTCTTTCTCCTGTCTCTGTTATATTTCTGGCGTCTTCGTCTACTTTTATTTAGTCCTTCTTCCCATGCACTCTTTAGCCACTCGTCTTCACTGGTTTTTCAGATATTGTCCCCAGTGCTCTGTTTTCGATGTTGACCACAGTCCTCTATACTTAGTAGTTCCCTCTCCCTCCCTCCTTCCTTTCGTGTTATGTATAGTCTGTCCGTATTTGCTCTTGGGTGTAGTGCTTTGTGTATTGTCATTTGTTTCCTGGTTTTCTGATCTATGCTGCGGAGTTCTGCCTTCGTCCATTCCACTATTCCTGCGCTGTATCTGATTACTGGCACTGCCCATGTGTTTATGGCTTTTTATCATATTTCCGGCGTTGAGTTTTGACTTGAGTATCGCCTTGAGTCTCTGCATATATTCTTTCCTGATCGTGTCCTTCATCTCTTGGTGTTTTTATATCTCCTCCTTCCATTATCCCAGGTATTTTGTATCCTGTCTCATCTATGTGTTTGATGTTGCATCCCATCTTGGTAGCTTTATCCCTTCAGTTCTCGTTACTTTGCCTTTTTGTATGTTGACTAAGGCGCATTTTTCTATTCCAAACTCCATCCTGATGTCCCCCAGATACAATCCTTACAGTCTGGATTAGGGTATCTATTTCCTTGATGCTCTTACCATACAGCTTGATGTCGTCCATGAACATCAGATGGTTGATTTTGTTGCCTCTTTTCTTGAGTTGGTACCCGGCATCCATCTTCTGTAGTACTTTTGTCATGGAATCATGGCTACTACGAAGAGTAGTGGGGACAGTGAGTCGCCCTGGAAGATCCCTCTCCTGATATTAAACCTCTGCTAGTCTTATTCCAGAGCTTGTAAGTATTGTATTCCAGTTGCGCATTGTATTTTTGAGGAAGCTGATGGTATTTTCCTCTGCCCCATATATTTTCAGGCATTCTATTAGCCATGTGTGTGGTATCATGTCGAAGGCTTTCTTATTATGTCTATCCATGCCATGCTTGGGTTGGTTTTTTCCTTCTCCTACTGTTCTTCATTACCATTTTGTCTATGAGGAGCTGGTCTTTTGTGCCCCTACACTTCCTTCTGCAGCCTTTCTGTTGGTGGGGGATGGTGTTTTGTCTCCTCTAGGTAGTTGTATAGCCTTTCACTGATGA
>NC_087223.1:7826258-7843758 GCF_015104395.2 Macrobrachium nipponense
TAAATTCACCTACAATTTATGAAAGTGTTTCAATTCTAAATATGATTTTGCCACAAAAAGACTTCAAAAATATTTCTGTCATCAACATTATGAGAAAAAAATGTGAATTAAACTCTTCATAACATGTCACAATATCATTTTGATGACATCCAACTCGGTAAAAAATGTCTTTGCCGCGGAATAATTTATCATTTAATACTGGAACGACTCTGATAGATATTAAAAGCTATTACGACATAAATATTCCAGTGGGAAAAGATGAGATTATGAATCCTATATTGCTGTTAATATTCCCAGGAGGTAACATACATATATCAGGTTTCATCAGATGCTGTGGCAATATCATTTTCAAATTAGTCTCCCCCCTCTCTCTCCTCTCTCTCTCTCTCTCTCTCTCTCTCTCTCTCTCTCTCTCTCTCCCTTTGAAAATATATTTAATTTTCCAAGGTATCAAATATATCAGATTTCATCCTCTGCTGTAGAACTGTTATTACAAATGAGCCTCTCTCTCTCTCTCTCTCTCTCTCTCTCTCTCTCTCTCTCTCTCTCTCTCTCTCTCTCTCCAACCAGCTTAGAAGCACGAATGCAAAGTATTGCTACATGTTCTCGACTGCCAATACTTAATATTTATCCATTTCAAACGAAAGTTCTTCTCCAAACTCCACCCTCAATTACACTCAAAGGTAATTCTCGAATCACGAAGAGGATTTTGGAATCTGTTCGTAGTTTTTGGAGCGCGAAATAATTCCCGTTTCAGGCTTCAGTTGGAATCGGTTTTTATACTTCGGGTATCCATTGTTTTTGCTGATTTCCGTCGAGAAATTGGGAATCATTATTGTGTTGTGATGTGAATGTTGAGTTGGCGGCTGTGTCGAATAAGCTTGAGTTATGTAGTAATGAAAATATTGAGTTACTTCTATGTAGAATAAGCCTGATTTATGTAGTAATAAAAATATTGAGTAATTTCTATGTAGAATAAGCTTGAATTATGTAGTAATGTAAATATTGAATTAGTGGCTATGCAGAATAAGCCTTAGCTATGTAGTAATGTGAATATTGAATTGATGGCTATGTAGAATAAGCTTGAGTTATGTAATAATGAGAATATTGAGTTAGTGGCTAACCAGAATAAGCCTGTGTTATGTAATGATGTGAATATTTGAACTGATGGCTGTGTAAAATGCTATGTAATGTTAGAGTATATATATGTAAGTGTTTACATAATAAAAATATGGAATGTTAGTCCATATATATAAAAGATTGCTTGCAGGAATGTGATCAGACTAGAGACGCTAAAGATGACGTATACAATAAGTATGTAGGCTAAGATAACATGCCGTCACCTGTAGTCATTCAATTGTTTAATAAACATTAGTCCAAGCTCCCTGCTTGAGACAACTACCGCCTACGTGATCTGTAGCGTGGTCTCATTTGATTGTGTGTTCGTATGAAACTATGTCATTGTATGTATGTTTCATATGTTCGAACTACTGTCTGTTCCTTCATAACTTGTAACAGAGATGGTAAGACAGCAGAACAGAGTGAGCTATCGTCTTTAGAAGACCTGTTACCTCTTTACCTAAGCTTTATTTTCATGTAGAGAATAGGATTAGCCATCATCATTGCAGAAGCGATCAAGCTATCGTTATTAGAAGACTTGTGACAATCATATATGATCTTCACCATGTAAAACTTCAGAAGAATATTAATTTTTTTAATATACTTAGTGTTTTCTACAAGAACCTCACCGAACCATGAGTTTAACACATCGTCGTAAGATAATACCGACTTCGTAAGTGATTTACAAAACCTAAGACACTCCATTGAAGATGGAAGTGCAACTACCAACCGACTTAGCGTATAGATTATCGCTAGTCTAACATTACCTCATAGGGCGCCTTATCATACAAGGCACAAGCCCTAATATTGGTGGCCAGCGTACCAGAAGAACTCTACAAACGTCCTACGAAGAAAAACCAATAATAATAAATCATGTATCATAAGAAGTCAACGACGACGGAAGCAGCAGATTCTTCAAGCAACCTAGTATCATCGTTAGTGAGCGACTTCAGAAAAACAACAAGATTCGTCAAGCAACTTAGTATCATCGTTAGTGATAACTTCAAGAAACAAAACCGACGTGTCCTTTTCCTACGTCACGGAAGCTTCGTCTCTCATTAGAATCATTCAAGAAAACATCGTTAGTGAGCTTTGTTTCCGCACTGCAAGAAAAAACAAACCGAACGCGTCTGCAGCATCGGATTTTTCAAGGGCTCGAATCATCGAAACAACGCGCACGGGGGAAACTGAAGCCAAACCAGGTCGTCCGAAAAAAAAAAAAAAAAAAAAAAAAAAAAAAAAAAAAAAAAAAAAAAAAAAAAATAAATAGAGAGGAGGGGACCAAGGCCGTGTGTTCGTTATCGGAACAACACCGGTGACTTCCCACAAAAGCAAGCTAAGTACATTTTTTTTTTTATTCATTTGGAGTAACTTTGAGTGTTTTCCTTTTGCAGGTCGAATTTCGTTATTTCCTGTGGCTGAAGTTACGAGACATTCTTAATCTTACTTTTTTACAGAAATTATCTATATCATTGAGATTTCGCTACTGCGAGTTTTTAATCTTTGGGGTGTCTGTTTCCAGAAGTTCTACTGAAATAATCATAATCATATACTATGTTTAATTTTATCATTTTGGGTGATTATTTAATCCCTTACGTAACAAATCATATTAAACAGTGAATATGCGTTTACGCAGTGGACCGTCTGTATTTATACAGATGCATGGATATGGGTCGTTAAGCACCGTAGTGATTAGAAAACACAACCAAAAAAAACAAGTGGAACACCCGTACAAATCTATTTACATTAGAGGTAACAACTATTTCGGTCATGACAATAAATAAAGCTCTCTTTGCAAGTCCCGATCGCAGTTTTTAGCCTTGAGTTTTTTTGAGTTATATAAAATATCGAACCTCAATGACTCAACTTAACTTTAAAAATACGGCTGGATTGCAGGAATAACATGTCTGTAAAAAACTTTCATCAGGCTAAATGCGCTGACCAGGATCCCTCACTATTTCAATTTAGCAGAATGAAGTACAAACAGTTAATATGGAATGCAGTAGTGATAACTTGTCTTATTAGTAATCGCTCAGTTCCTAATAGCTCGTCATTCATTGCTTTATACGTAACCAGCAACATAATGCTAAAAACACACAATACGTTGCCGATGGTAATAAAGAGAAGAATCCTAATTATTACAAAAAGAAATAGAAACAGTAGCCCGTTCAGAATCAAACAAGCAAACTCGGTGACTGTGTCACCTATTCAAGCGTCAAGGTCAGTCAAAAAACTGCCAACGAAGTGTTCAAAGCATAGCAAATTCCACACAATAAGCGACTCTAGCAGAGTGGGGAAAAGCGATGTTGGTTTATACATGCCAATATCTTTTTGAATTAAAAAGGAATTTTTTCCTATGAAACACACGACCGTATAAAGTATCAGAGCAGGTTTTTTCGTTTTTTTTTATACGTAAGTTATTATAAGTAGTGGTGGATAAAGCCCGACTGTACGCGCAGTAAAAATTGAATATCTTTTGTTTATTCCTTTAGTAAACATAATATCCTGTATTTACGGACGTCACTGTCTGTTGTTCGAACTTCCCTAATGAAAGAAAGTCCGGATAAGCGAGCGCTTACAGATACCTCTAATAGTTTAATAAAAAAACAGTTGATCTGTATGTAGTGTAATTGTAAGATCCATCTATGGGGTATACAAAATATTATCTTACATCCTGCAAAATAAGGCGTGTTTATCAAAGGAAAATCCTATAAAACCTTCAAACATATTCAAATCCGTTGAACCAAAATGAGACAGTTAATCAAAATAATAACTTATATAAAGAACAAATCATTTGTCTCATAAATCGTAACATTGTTTCAAATGACCCAACAGAAATTCTCCCACAACCGCAGGTCGCACTTCTGCACGCAACAAAATCTCGAGAAGCAATGCACCCTCGAATGTCTTAGTGCGTGTAAAAGACTTTGCTGGAAATGAAATTTTAATCCTTCCCGACACTCTGAAATATAACGATTTCCGCGAACAAAGCCCTAAAAGTGTACATATCGTGGATAACGGAAGTTATAAAGATCGCATTTTTTTTTATTGTTGCTAATTCTTAATCCCGCCCAACCAGTCGTAGATGATCTCTCTGATAATCTATCTAAAGTAATATCCGTAAAGTCATTCAAGCAGAGGTGATTCAGCAGAAATTTTTTTTACTCTTTTACCTGAATACCAGGAAGTTTCTCCACTAGGCGAGTGATCTCTGGGAGAAAAACGGATGTCATTGAAACAATACGGTCTAAGGACAAACATAAAGCTATATACGTACCTTCGTGTAGAACCCAATGAAATTTCAAAATAGAGATAAATGACGAAGTTGAAAAATGTTAGTAATAGAGTCATTAGGAAATCAAATAAGCCCATATAATTTTTTTTTTTTCCCTCAAACGTCAATGCCATAAAAGATCGGACTTGGCGTATTCTGCGTAAAGGAACTTCTGTCGCTTAAACAAGGAAACGACTCCCGATAGTTTCCAGTGCGATGTACCGACGACATCTTATCTTTGTTAGGTTAGCAATAAATTTTTTTTCACCAACTTGGACTTACTTAAAATGCTTTTACCAGATACCATTTACCTAAGTGATTGTACCTCATACACCGTTTTCAGCACACTCAGGGTGGGACATTATCAATTTTTACGTATGCCTCCGGCTTACGTTGCGCCCAATTACAATATAGTGGTTTGGAAACTTTTAGGGGATACCCTACAATGCTTATATGGTTGGTCTTATAATCTTTTCTAATACCTTAGAAGTACATTCACATAAAGTAGAGCTAGTGCTACAGAGACAAAGACAAATAATCTCAGAGTAACATATATCAAATGAGAGTTTTTTAAAACCGAACATGTTTATCTAGGTTTTATGTGTCTGGTCAAGGTCTTAAAGTAGTCATGGTAAGGTGTCGCTATTCATAACTTTCCGGTACTTATTAACGTAAAAAGGTGGATACAGCACTTTGCGCTGTAGTGGGTATTACAATCGTAGTAAATATGTAACTCTTCAATCATGACAGCTCCTTTAACAGATCTTACGAAGAAGAGCGTAGATTTATTATGGTCTGAAAAGCATCAACAGGCGTTCGATTATCTTAAAGCGGAAAATGCAGCTTACCTCCTAACTTAAAAATCCCTGATTTAAATAAGGAATTTTTTTTTATTGCAACAGACGCACCTCGACCAAGGGGTAAGAGGATCTACTTCATAATATGATAACCAGTTCTTCTTCCCTATAGCTTTTTATTCACGTAAACTAAAGCCCTCTGAAAGTAAATATGCAGTAATAGGCAAGGAAGGCTAGGTATCTTTAACACTAGTACATTTTAAGTTTCATAAATCTATGGCTATCCTGATAAAGTCCTTACCTGACATGAGTCCTTTACCGAGTTTTTCAAAGGCTTTAATCACAGTCCAAAGGGAACTCGGGGACAAATGATCATTCATGGTCTTTGAGCCAAGATAAGATATCTACCTGGGAAAGCAAATATCATACTGACGCATTATCCCGCAATCCCGCACCACACAGCAAAGAACCATTAATTGGACTAAAAGATATAGAAACATCCGTGCCTATTGTTAAAACCGTAATCTAAACAAGAAAATCCCTTAACCCAAGAGATCGCGAGCATTGAATATCTGGGTCGGAGCGCAGAACTGTTACAAACTGAACAAAGCAAGTGTCAACAGTGATAAGCAAAACAATAAACAACCACAATAAACACTTCGAAACGGAAACAGGTGGGTCAGTGGCTAGGCAAAAACAATAAACACTTCGAGCAGAAACCCTAAAGCAAAAGTAATTTAATTTATAGTAGTGTATCAGAATAATGTAATCAAATGTAATGTTCTATGTATAGTGCTGTGACGAGAAAACCCGAAGAACACAGCAGATGACTAACGACCAGGTAGTAATAATAATCTCTTTCATACCAATCGTTCATAAACTGGTTGCATTCCGTCATCCAGGGTTCCCTCCTATTGTCACGGAAAGCCAAATCCATGTTTACTGGCCTACAATGCTTACAGATATAAAAGCACATAACTGATTGTAACACGTGTCATGAAAACAAGGGCCACACTAAGACACCTGTCAGTTAAGGGCCTATCCTGTGCAAATCAATCCTTGAAAGAATATACGTAGAATTATTAACAGAATTACGAGTCTGACAGAGGGAATAACACTTCTTAGTGTTAATAGTTCCTTGCCACGTTACTATAGAAGTAATAGCACTAAAAACAAAAACACCGCAATTGAGTGCATTAGGAATATTTATGAGTGCTAAATCAGTAAACATGGAATTCAACACATAATAATCTGTGACTCGGTGGTGTAAATCAATAATAATCTCCTTAACACGTTGTGTGAATTCCTATCCATTAAGAAAACCAATAATATATTTTTATCACCCAGAGTCATCGGTTTTGGTAGAATAACGATAATTAAATAGGAAGTGTCAATGTCTTACGAGTTACAACTCGTGATGTTGGATCCGAACTGGATTATAGCGGTTCTCGCGGTTTTAAATACCTTTTATCTTTATATCTTGTATCTATAGAATTGATGCCCCGCAAGTCAGCCCTTATACGGTAACGCCGCTAGAACACTTTTCCATATTCAAGCCAACCATTAATTTTATCAAATATATATAAAAAATAAAAAAAATATATAAATAAATAAATATAAAAAATAAAATAAATATGGATACAAGTGGAGTCAATATAATACACTCCGTAAGAAGTCGGTTAAGGGTTACAAATTATAATCAAAAGGAATCACGATCAAAATCAATAAGCCAAACGTAACCCAAGGTTAATTAAATATCTAAATATATATGCGTAAAAGATTTGAACTCTAACTTAACGCTTTAGTAATGACAAAATAAGCTAAAAGTTCAAACACATATCCAAAAACCTACTGACATATTGTCTGTCCCGTAATTATTTTCGTAGTCATGAAAAAAAAAAAAATCAAATAAATAAATAAAAATAAAAATAATAATAAATAATAAATAAATAAAAAATAAAAAAATAAAGAGATTTTAAGTCAGGAAGTCTAGAAGTGAAAATGTTATCTATGGAATAATCCTATATGAATCTTATACAGGGCTAATAATATATAGATTTAATTTGTATGGGAAACCTTTTTCCTTAGTTTCAATAGGAATATTTAATTTAACATAATCATGCAGTTTTTTCCAACATGAAACTAATATATTGTTCAATTTTGGTACTGTTTTTTTTTCAGACATTCTTCTCATGTGGGTCGAGTATTAAAGACAAAAAATTTTATCCTAAAGTCGTATCTCTTACAGCAAGTAACGTAACCTCTTAGCTGCTGAGAGCAATCTCCCTGCCAAGTGACGACGTCATCATTGCCGTAATCAGCATTTGTTCCTTTTAACCTCAATAATCTGCTTACATAGGCTTCATCTGTGTGTCGTCTCTGCTTGCAAAACAGATTGACTGAGAAAGGAATGCTTAGCCCGAACTTCTCATGGGCAAGGCAGACGTTAGGTACAGGTGTCTATCGGTATGCGCAACTGCAAACTTGCAATCATTTTAAAATTAATAACAAAATAAGGAACTCAGAATTTCTATAACATCAAAATGAATTAATTTTTTCTGAACCTCATAGACATTTATTTAGAAGTATCACGATATGGATATGGATTATTTACTTGGCAACATTAGCCTATTACAATTCAAGTAAAACATTCATGGGTAAAATGTCACATTTTTCTTGAAAAACCCCAAAGTTTTATTTAGAAAATTAGTTACATAGTGGGTTTTTTTTTTCGTTGCATCTCCTACCTATTAATAAAGTTTTAAAATTAACCTCAGAGGATGCGCGCGAGAAAATTGAATATGAAACAACTTTTGTTTATGGGCACATAGGATCGAGATTTTTATCACAACTTAATTTCAGTTAGCATAGAGAAAATACAGAATCATGATTAATCTTCTCTTTGACTCTTATGTTGCCTGGCATCTTACAAAATAGCTCCGTTTTCCACCCTTCTTTGGTCCTAGTAACTTACTACCAGTAATATCGAATTTTTCTTTGAGATTCGTAATGATATCTATTTATTTTTTATAATTATGGATATTTTTACAAGTCATCATAGACTTGGATAGGTTCACTCATTGTTAATGCCATGGATAAAAAAGTTTGTACAGCGGACTCTTTTGAATTCCAAAATATCAGCGAAATTCATGTGGGTTAAGTCTGGTCTAAAATGGCTCCTCTCCCCTCCCCTGTATTTGGATGTCGTTTGACTTTACTTTGCCCTTGTGACAAGTATAATTTCACTTTGCAGGCTGAAATTAATGGAACCCTGGTTACAGTATCCTGCAGAACGAGAGTTTCACATCGCAACTTCAAAAATCGTTCGTCGCAGCGGACGACTACAGTCAAGTAACAACCGCCTACAATGTGAAAGGAATTTCATGGACTTCTTCGACCTGACACCGTATCTCGTCGTTAATCTCGTTTTGAATTGCGGATGCTCCGTCGGCTGTCGGAATCGACTACAAAAAGGGTACATACTTCCGACAATTACGACCCGAAGGGATTATTCAACTCTACTTTTGCTGGCGAAGGACTCGTGCTGGGGATGTTTTTTTTTATTCATCGCGAACGTAATCGTGTAGCTTAGGATGCAGAGGAATAAGTATGAGCGCAAATGGAACGTTGGACCCGCCCAGGCAAATTTTCCCCTTGTTTAACCATTGAAAAAGGAAAAGTTTCATTGGCTAAAGGTGGTTGTCTGGAACTGTGTAATGGACGAAAAGTTGTTCGAAAGCTAGTTAAAAGTGAAGTAGTATAACCTCGGTCATGTATCCTATATATATAAAGTATCATGTATCCTATATATAATTGATCATAAAGAACAGAGTCGAAATATATCTTTGCGTGTACGCAATAGGAATCTCTTATATAAATGATCATAAATAACAGAATCTAAATATATCTTTGCGTGTACGCAATAGAATCTCTTATATAAATGATCATAAATAACAGAATCTAATATATCTTTGCGTGTACGCAATAGGAATCTATTTAAGTGCACATATATTAATCATAATTATATGAATCCATATACATATATAAACAAATCAGGTAGCCTATAATCAATACGTTACCTTTTATCTTACCAATATCTGAGTTAGTATATTTGATTAATGAATCAGATATATAACATTTAGCATAAAAATCAACGAATCATCAGCATAAACATTAATAATTTATCAATTCCATATATGAAATATTTTATCAGTTAAAATATGATTTTTATCATAATTAATCTTCATTCTATGCAATTATCAGATGTACATTAGTATTTCTGTAGCAATAAGTATCTTAATGATTGAATGAATGAAAACTGTATCATTATATATCACGTGATCACTATTATTTACCAATATCATTGTTTTTATATTTTTATTACTTGAATCATTCATGTACACCATGAATTTTTTATTTACTTTATTATATATATATATATTCACATAGTGTCTGTATCACACTCCTATAGTTAAATGCAAGTCAAGTTTGAGTACAATATTCAGTGGTTGGTTTTGGTAGCTGACCGAGCTGATGTAAGTGTTTACATAATAAAATATGGAATGTTTTAGTCCATATATATAAAAGATTGCTTGCAGGAATGTGATCAGACTAGAGACGCTAAAGATGACGTATACAATAAGTATGTAGGCTAATTATAACATGCCGTCACCTGTAGTCATTCAATTGTTTATAAACATTAGTCCAAGCTCCCTGCTTGAGACAACTACCGCCTACGTGATCTGTAGCGTGTCTCATTTGATTGTGTGTTCGTATGAAACTATGTCATTGTATGTATGTTTCATATGTTCGAACTACTGTCTGTTCCTTCATAACTTGTAACAGAGATGGTAGACAGCAGAACGAGTGAGCTATCGTCTTAGAAGACCTGTACCTCTTTACCTAAGCTTTATCATGTAGAGGAATAGGATTAGCCATCATCATTGGCAGAAGCGATCAAGCTATCGTTATTAGAAGACTTGTTTTAACAATCATATATGATCTTATTCACCATGTAAAACTTCAGAAGAATATATAATTTTTTTATACTTAGTGTTTTCTACAAGAACCTCACCGGAACCATGAGTTTAACACATCGTCGTAAAGATAATACCGACTTCGTAAGTGATTTACAAAACCCCAGACACTCCATTGAAGATGGAAGTGCAATACCAACCGACTTAGCGTATAGATTATCGCTAGTGTCTAACATTACCTCATAGGGCGCCTTATCATACAAGGCACAAGCCCTAGAATATATTATATATATATAGATATATATATATATATATATATATATATCTATATATATGTGTGTGTGTGTGTGTGTGGTGTATTTAGATATAGATATAGATATGTATATATATACTAGTACTAACCCGTGTAGGAAAAAGTTACTATTATACTTAATATATATTTAAGATTTATTTCAAAACAACTAATTCTGCCTTAAATATTATGGCTTCACAAACATTTCAAACCTTGGATGAATATCCCTCCCCCGATATCCTTGCGTAAGAACATAGGCAGAAAGAAGGAATAAACAACCGTCCAGGGCTTCAAAGACTTCCATTTTTCCTGATTACCCCCCAGTAATGATCATAAAGGGGACCTCAGTTGAGATAGCCTTGATAATCTATCGAGAGACTCAACGTAAAACAAACACGCCTTTCTATTGGAAAGGTCTCGAGAAACCTGAAGTTAATCATTCGAATTTGTTTACATTAACACAGAGTGTTTTATAGTGTTAAATTAACATTATACACACGCAAGCATACAAGTACCCATGTGCATACTTGTGTGTGTTTGTTTGTATGGATAAATTAAATTATATATTTACCACTTTTATTGAGCAGTTGAACTCCACAAAAACTTTTATGTAAGTACTGAGACATATTATTATTATTATTATTATTATATGTGGCGCCGTTGGAGGATGGGTTGGTCGTCAATAGACTTAAGTCAAGTTAAGCACATTGGGGCTGGTCAGTCATTGGATGGATGACCCGCTCTCTCGGCGTTTGATTCCTTGGGAAAGGATCTTTACCATAATTTCCTCAGTCTACTCAGCTGTAAATGAGTACCTATCCCTGATGGGGTATGGTCCAGCTATGGGTTAAATAGCAAAACTCAGCAATGATGGAAAGTAATGAAGGAATAACGACAACGACGTAAATGGAACCTCTGGCACAGAGGAGCTTCGTCCGGCAACCAGGTATTCAACCCAATTGAAGGGGAAGACGGTCAGGTACTTGGAGGTCGTCATCCAGCAACTGATCACCACAACGGCAGTAATCAACAGCCTGAGATTGGAGCTACAGAGGCAAAAAAGGAAAAAGAAGAAATGGACAAGAGAAGAAAATAAGGAAATATGGAGATGCTACATCAGAAGCACCCGACGGAGAGAGGATATAGAAGAAGATTGGTCAACATCTGGAATGAGAGGAATAACACCCCCCAAACAGAGCAGAGGCTGGCAGACCAAGTAAGGAACATTATTATTATTATTATTATTATTATTATTATTATTATTATTATATTTAACTAAGCGATGTAATTAACAACTAGCGAGATTTGAACAGTCATTAACGCCGGAGGTATCTGATTAACGAGGATATTAAGATGTTAATTAGATTTAGTAGCGGCCACCACTTATACGTAATTGATCAGGGCATCGATCGCTCTCTCTCTCTCTCTCTCTCTCATCTCTCTCTCTGTCTATCTCTCTCTCTCTCTCTCTCTCTCTCTCTATTCGTTTATATTTAGACTGAGAATGTTGGCTAAACAACTTGATAATAATCTAACTCTCTCTCTCTCTCTCTCTCTCTCTCTCTCTCTCTCTCTCTCTCTCTCGTCTCTCTCTCTCTCTCCCCTTTTTATTCAAACAGCTTAAGCTAAACTACCTGAAAGCAATTCATATTCTCTCTCTCTCTCTCTCTCTCTCTCTCTCCTCTCTCTCTCCTCTCTCACTCTCTCTCTCTCTTGAAAGCAATTCATTCCTCTCTCTCTCTCTCTCTTTTCTCTCTCTCTCTCTCTCTCTCTCAGACGTCCAAAAAGCTCCAGATAAGAACATTATCCTCTTTGTAAACACGACAGCCCCAACAGGGCATTACGGAGCATAACGTGAAGTTATATCGAATGACATTGACAGGAATAAAAGTGTAAACAAAACAATTCCATAGACATACAAAGTGAAATAGATAGGATGCTTTTCCATCCCATTGTGGCTGGCCTTCCGCCCTGTTGGTTGATCTTGCACGCAGGTGGTTTTAACTGGGATGGCTGGACGCTGTTTAGTTAAATGAAAGGGAGTAGAGAGAGAGAGAGAGAGAGAGAGAGAGAGAGAGATTTTTCCATGAAAAAATTAATGCAAGAAAAACAAATATTAGAGATTTACTAGGCTATGCAGGGCTCTTTACAAGGGGAGAGAGAGAGAGAGAGAGAGAGAGAGAGAGAGAGAGAGAGAGAGAGGACCCCCCTCAAATCCTCAAGAGACCCATCACTGACCCCCTAATTTCCTGAGAGGACCCACAAAGACCTCCAGAAGAGTCGTAAAATCAAGATATCATTTCCAACCTCGAGGAGGTTAAATTAGGGGAATATTTGGGCAGGAGGTAGTGGTTCCTAATACCAAATCTTGTGGTCTTAGGAAATAGTCTTTATTTAAAATATTTAAAGACGAGACAACTTTCTCCGGGTTTTAAGTTACTTAAGGTTAACAGAAAAGTAAACATGACAGTTATTAACACTTCATATATAAGTTGCCTTTTTAATTAAAGTTGATATGAAACAAGGTTTGATCCGACATCTAGCTTGTTCGGGCCACGCATATTAAAATCTATGGTCAGATAGCGCGTTGTTTCACCAACGAAAATTAAAATAAATATGCTAAGATTTATTAGAAATAATTTTCTGCGCTGTTTAACTTGCACATTATTTATCGTTTACATTTTCATTCTAATAAATAAATCATAAATATCCTATCCTAACATTCCTGTATCTTTAACTTAACGTGAAACATATTTTTCAGAACTTTTTAGGCTCTCCGTAGACCTTTCCTAACACCCCCTCCCCCCAACAAGAACAACAACAGCAACAATATCAACAACAACAACATCAATAACAAAGTAGTTTGTAGACTTACATAGAAAAGTAAACCTATGACTTCTTCAAGAGTGTAAATACTGTTTGGTTTTAAATATTTCCTCCTGGGAAATTTAACAGTTATTAACACTCCAAAATGAAAGTAAAGTACTTTGCTACAGTTAATTTAAGTAAATAAAGTTAGTGAAGACGAGAGATATCTCAACATCTCACGAATGTTTCTTGATTAGGGAGAAATGTCCTCCTCTCTCTCTCTCTCTCTCTCTCCTCTCTTTCTCTCTCTCTCTCTCTCTCTCTCTCTCTCTCTCTCTCTCTCTCTCTCTCTCTCTCTCTCTCTCTCTCTCTCTCTCTCCACCCAAGCCACGACCAGGCAGATACCTGATAATGCCACAGAGTAATGGATAAGATTCATTATCTTTTAATGGAAAACAGATTAATAGAGGAAAAAGATTGGACCATTATTCCGGGAAGGAATATTAGATCATTGGATCATTGTCTTCATCGAGGATTTGGGTAATTTAGATCACAGAGATTTGATATTTTTTTCCGTTTTGTGTAAATTCAGTAAATGCTTTGATTAGTATATAGCTTTAATGATTAGTTTATATATAACAAATATAGGCTACTTTATATAGCCATCCTTTATCCTATTTTAAAATTTTGAGTTTATTCGTTAAATACTTTCTTAACCTTTTATCAATTCTGATATAACCAACTCAGTTTAAATCTTACCTTACTTAGCTTACACTAACTGAACTTATGATTTTATAGTGTAATAAGACCACCGGATCATTTGATTCACTTGAATTATCTTATCAGTTATTTTATCCTTACAGGAAATATACATTTATACACACACACCACACAGTGTCATACTTTTTTATAACTTTCCTTCCACACTATATATCCATTCTGTAAATATGTATCCATAACGCGATCATCAATAACAATAATGCCAACCAAAAGTACCGAGAAATAACATATAAAAACGAACAGAAACTCACCATTTTTATAAGAGCACTTACGTACTGGTACATCTGCAACCCAAGTCTAACGTTCCCTGAGGTCATCATAAACAGTAAACAATATGCTCGTTTTTTCCCGCAGGATGGCGGGCATAACCGAGGTTTATGTTCGCATATGTGAGACACTTAGGGAATCATATGTCAGTGAATGTGTTACCTGCTCTGGGGTCGTGTGTGTTTGTTGGGGCGGAATGGGAAGCTGTTTGTTTGTTGATCTCTCTCTCTCTCTCTCTCTCTCTCTCTCTCTCTCTCCAACCTTCATAAGTCTTTCCTTACTCTTCCGAATTAATGAGCCAAAGTTAATCGCATTCCACCCGAGCTATTTAGTCCCTAATTTACAGACGTATCTGTTTATTTATCTGACAATTAAGTTGAGAAATAAGTTTATTATCCAATTAGCTGATAAATTAATTATCGAAACGACGTTTTAGGCGAATTTGGCAACTAATAGACTGCCATCCAGCACGTGATGACCTCATTGTATAATATTTATGACGAGTGAAATAGATACAGTTAATATATAATATGTGTTTTTGTGTTTTCGAATATTTTTTTCGAATATTTTTACTGTCATTATTATTCAGGAGTATATGTCATTCTGAACTATATGTATATTATATATATATATATATATATATATATATATATAATATATATATATATATATATATATATATATATATATATATATATAGTGTATATGTGATTTTATATAAACATGGGTATGCGACTTACTAGTAAATAAAATATTTATTGAAGTAAGTTAATCTATAGTTTGTGTAGGACCTTTCTCCAGCTGTGAAACTGTGCAAATAAAAAGTAAGCAATCAATCAACTGCAAAATAAAAGTTTAAAAGAACACGTTACCGAAAATAGATCGAAATCATAAAATATTTATCTAGGGTTCTTCAAAGTTGACTGAGGATCCGCCAGTATAGAAACTGAAGGACCCTTGTTGACAAAGAACCGTTCTTTTAGGTAAAATGTAACGAGGGATCCTGGGAGCGATTGTTTACATGGGGGCGCTTCTTTGTGTTGTATCTTGACGACGCGTGAAGGGATTAATTTTGCTCTTGTAGTTTTATATTCGTATTGTACTTCCTCGTCTCTCTCTCTCTCTCTCGTCTCTCTCTCTCTCTCTCTCTCTCTCTTCTCACACCCGCACTGGATTTGTATGGTACTCTCATCTTTATTAGTAGTCCTTAGTATACCTTGACTCTCTCTCTCTCTCTCTCTCTCTCTCTCTCTCTCTCTCTCTCTCTCGTATACAACATTTTTTTCATTTTTTTAATACAAACTTAACAATCGTGTTCACGGATTTTAAATAGAATTTTATTAGTTTCTGAATGGTTTTGACTTATTATTATTATATTATTATTATTATTATTTTATTATTATTATTATTATTATTATTATTATTATTATTATTATTATTTATTTATTTTTTTTATTTATTTATTTTATTTTTTTTTTTTTACTCTATCACAGTCCTCCAATTCGACTGGGTGGTATTTATGTGGTGGGTTCCGGGTTGCATCCTGCCTCCTTAGGGAGTCCATCACTTTTCTTACTATGTGTGCCGTTTCTAGGATCACACTCTTCTGCATGAGTCCCTGGAGCTACTTCAGCCTCTAGTTTTTCTAGATTCCTTTTTAGGATCTTGGGATCGTGCCTAGTGATTATGGGTACGATATCCACTGGCATATCCCATATCCTCTTATTTCTATTTTCAGATCTTGATACTTATCCATTTTTTCCCTCTCTCTTTCTCTTCAACTCTGGTGTCCCTGGTATTGCGACATCAATGAGTGATACTTTCTTCTTGACTTTGTCAATTCACGTCTGGTCTATTCGCACGTATCACCCTATCCGTTCTGATACCATAGTCCCAGAGGATCTTTGCCTGATCGTTTTTCTATCACTCCCTCAGGTTGGTGCTCGTACCACTTATTACTGCAAGGTAGCTGGTGTTTCTTGCACAGGCTCCAGTGGAGGGCTTTTTGCCACCGAATCATGCCTCCTTTTGTACTGGTTCTGTGCAGTGCCGAGCATTCACTTGCTATGTGGTTTTATGGTTTTTCATTTTTCGTATTGCACTTCCTACATATGGGAGAGATGTTATTTCCGTCCTATCGTTCTTTAAACATATCTGGTTCTTAGGGCCTGATCTTGTGCCGCTGTTATCATTCCTTCAGTTTCCTTCTTTAGCTCTCCCCTCTGTAGCCATTGCCAATTGTCATCGCTGGCTAGTTCTTTAGTCTGTCTCATGTATTGTCCGTGCATTGGTTTGTTGTGCCAGTCCTCTGTTCTGTCTGTCTTTCTCCTGTCTCTGTAATATTTTCTGGGTCTTCGTCTTCTTTTATTAGTCCTTCTTCCCATGCACTCCTTTAGCCACTCGTCTCACTGGTTTTCAGATATTGCCCCAGTTCTCTGTTCTCGATGTTGACGCAGTCCTCTATACTTAGTAGTCCTCTCCCTCCTTCCTTTCGTGTTATGTATATTCTGTCCGTATTTGCTCTTGGGTGTAGTGCTTTGTGTATTGTTATATGTTTTCCTGGTTTTCTGGTCTATGCTGTGGAGTTCTGCCTTCGTCCATTCCACTATTCCTGCGCTGTATCTGATTACTGGCACTGCTGCCCATGTGTTTTATGGCTTTTATCATATTTCCGGCGTTGAGTTTTGACTTGAGTATCGCCTTGAGTCTCTGCATATATTTCTTTCCTGATCGTGTCCTTCATCTCTTGGTGTTTTATATCCCCCTCCTTCCATTATTCCCAGGTATTTGTATCCTGTCTCATCTATGTGTTTGATGTTGCTCCCATCTGGTAGCTTTATCCCTCAGTTTCTCGTTATTTTGCCTTTTTGTAGTTGACTAAGGCGCATTTTTCTATTCCAAACTCCATCCTGATGTCCCCAGATACAATCCTTACAGTCTGGATTAGGGTATCTATTTCCTTGATGCTCTTACCATACAGCTTGATGTCGTCCTGATAACATCAGATGGTTGATTCTGTTGCCTCTTTTCTTGAGTTGGTACCCGGCATCCATCTTCTGTAGTACTTTTGTCATGGGAATCATGGCTACTACGAAGAGTAGTGGGGACAGTAAGTCGCCCTGGAAGATCCCTCTCCTGATATTAACTCTGCTAGTCTTATTCCAGAGCTTGTAAGTATTGTATCCAG
>NC_087223.1:7848758-7853758 GCF_015104395.2 Macrobrachium nipponense
TCCTTTGAAGGTACTCGCCCAATTATTCATGCGTCAATCCAGCGCCCCCCTTAAATCTTAGTTATACGCGGTCACCCTTCATCCAGGATTCTCATAGGATCTCAAAGGGCCTCAAAGGATCCTCAGGGATCTCGAGGGAGATCTAGGATGCTTTAGAGTCACAGAGATGAGATGACCTCTCCTATTCTGGGGGAAAGGGTTCTTCAATGAATTAAAATGCAGGATTTTTGCAGAGTCCTGTAGCAGTTTGGATATTTTTGTGGCTTCGAAATCTCGGTATGTATGAATATATGTTATGTATGTATGTTATGTATGTACGTATGTATGTATGTATGTTATATGGTTTATAGATTATGTATGTATTAAGTATGTATGGATTTATAGATGTATGTTGTATATGATAAATATAAATGTATGTATGTATGTATGTGTGGATTTTATATATTTATGTGTAAAATGTATGTATGTATGGATTTATAGATGTATATAGTATGTATGTCATGTATGTTATGGTAGTGTATGTATGTATGTATGTATGTATGTATACAGAGTAGTAATGAATGATATATAAAGAAAAGTCAAAGCAAAAATACTACCACCTGGAAAAAAAGTCGATTTTAAATCCGGTAAAATTCCAACTTTCATTTCGTGATTGTTATCTTTTCTATTTTGTTTTTGATGTTGATGTTTTTTTCTAATTAAAACAGACACGTAAATATTTTCTTTACATAAGTGGAATGAAACAGCTTTCAAAATGACTACAATTTCTTATGTTTAATATTCTGCCTGATAAAATTTCTCTTGTTATAACATTCAGAACTAAAATCTTAGCCTTAGCTACAACTTAGATTAATAACAGATGTAGCTAATATTTCAGTTGTAACAGCAACAACTATACCTAGAATCACAACGGGAAAACTGTAGCTAGAATTACAACAGCAAATCTATAACTAGAATCACAACAGCAAAACTATGGCTAGAATCACCACAGCAAACATATAACTAGAATCCCATCAGCAAAAACTATAACTAGAATTACAACAGCAAAAACTATAACTAGTATCACAACAGGAAAACTTTAACCAGATTCACAACAGCAAATTATAACTAGAATCACAACAGCAAATCTATAACTAGAATCACAACAGCAAAAACTATAACTACAATCACAGCCGCAAAAACTATAACTAGAATTACAACAGCAAATCTATAACTAGAATCACAACAGCAAAACTATAACTATAATCACAACTGCAACAACCATTACATCAGCGGAAACTATAACTAGAGTCACAACAGCGAAAAATGTAACTAGAATCACAACAGCAACAACTATCAATAGAATTACAACATTAAAAAAAATCAAACACTCCAACTAGAATCACAACAGCAGAAAGTATAACGTATAACTCAACCTACAACAAAGAAAAAAACAACAAATCACAACCACATCTCTTTCCTGAAGTGAAATTATTGAGAGTAAAAAGTACGAATTTTCTCTCTAATACTTTGAATATTATTTCATTATTCTGAACTCAGCTAAAAATATATTCCCTTCCCAGAATCAGCATAAATATATATTTTAAAATATTCACTAAAGATGTTCCTTCTTTCGATCAGAAAATAGCTACGGGGGAATTTGGAGTTTTATTTTGAGACTTCAGTTTTCAGATTTTAATTTTTATTTATTTTTTTTAGAAAGGAGAAAGAATGATCATATTAATGGCTTGGGGAGATGCACAGATGGCTACAGAAAATCGCTCTCTCTCTCTCTCAAAAAAAAAAATCTCTCTCCTCTCTCTCTCTCTCATCTCTCTCTCTCTCTCTCTCTTAGTTCCCAGTTCTTACACAGAGAATCTTGAAATTGTCTGAGATTGTCTGAAATCGCTTTATTCTCTCTCTCGCTCTCTCTCTCTCTCTCTCTCTCTCTCTCTCTCTCTCTCTCTGAGGGACCTGGGCAACCCGAACGAACTGTAAGGTCTGTAAGGTCTGTAAGGTCTCTGCTGCTCCTTTGAAGTTCCCAGTATGTATGTATTTATATATATATATATATATATATATATATATATATATATATATATATATATATATACATAATATATATATACAAATTATTTAAATATATGTAAAAATATACATACATACATATATATATATATATATATATATATATATATATATATATATATATATATATATGTATATATATATATAGATATATATATATATATATATATATATATATATATATATATATATATATATATATATATATATAATATATATATATATATATATATATATATATATATATATATATATATATACATATATATATACATATATATATCTATAGAATATATATACATATATATACAAAATATTTATACATACACACACACATATATATATATATATATATATATATATTATATATATATATATATATATATATATATATATATATATATATAAATATATATATTTTTATATATGTATATATATAAATAGTTTCTTGAGCAATTCAAAAAAAGATAAAGAGTTTCTCTTATGCTTAAGTATTTCTCTCAGAAAACTCTCATATTTCCCAGAATTTCCTCTCCACCAAAATAAAGGAAATTGGAACAATTCTTACCTTTTGAGAAGGCTTTAACTTTCCCTGCAAGAGCAAAGAAGTTGTTCTTGTGGGATTTTTGGAACGCCACATTTCTTGCCATTGCAGAATTTTAGTTATTTAAGGAATAGTTATATATACAACTGAGTAGGTTTTGATATTATTGGCCATTATAACTACTTTCTTGCTATTATTGGAAATGTATTCGCAGCAGAATGAAAAATAGTTAAATTGAAACTAAAATAAAAATTGTATTTAATAAAATCATATATAATTACGTGAGGCTGGTATCTAAAATCATTATTTAGATATAGTATATTTATTTACTAATACAACTTAATCATAATTAACATTAGCAAAAGAGGATATTGTTAATTTAACAAAATTATATATATATATATATATATATGCAAATATATATCTATATATATATATATATATATATATATATGTACATATGCATACTATATACATGTATATATGATAAATATATATATATATATATATATATATATATATTATATAGATATATATATTATATATTTGTTTATATATATATATATATATAGTATATATATATATATATATATATATATATATATATATATATATATATATATATATATATATATATATATATATATATAATCACCTAATGACATAATGCTGGGAAACGAATCATTCATTAAGTACTAGCTTAACTTATCCTGAAAAAACTCCATGATATAATTTTTCTTCCCGCTCCTGAGAAATTACCTTTTAGGAAGTAGCTGGAGATGTTCCTTTAATTAAATGTAAATGACTTGTTACTCAGAGTCCTCCTAGAGAGAGAGAGAGAGAGAGAGAGAGAGAGAGAGAGAGAGAGAGAGAGAGAGAGAGAGAGAGAGATTTCGGATATCTTCACCCAAATGTAACTCAAGACTTTTCTTTCATTACTTAACTCATCCGACCATTCTTGACCACAACACTCACATAGCAACCAGGTACAGTTCCTTACCCCCGTGCGAGTCTGGGATCGAACCCAGGGTTACAGTTGAATTTTTGTAATCAATTTTACTGGGAAGCCAAGCAAAAATGTCGTGAGTTTCATATAAGAAATATTAATAAAAAGAAATAAAAATGAAGTAAAAATACAAAAATACAATACGATTCAATGCATTGTAACGAAATTACCAATATTCACTTTAAACTTTTTTTTATTCAAAAATGATGATTTTTCAATATCGAATCGCATCACAAAGTCAATTTATTGAATAAATATTACGTTGTTTTTCCTGTTTATATTTTTTTTTATTATCTACGTTGTATATTGATGTCAACCTTTGACATCAATGGACATCATAGATACCTATTATTGATGTTAAAGGTTTTCATTTGCATTTAAATACGATTCATAACAAGGTAAAAAAATAATATCGTTATGTAATTCATTTACAGAAGGTTCCCCTAGTATGGATGAGAGAGAGAGAGAGAGAGAGAGAGAGAGAGAGAGAGAGAGAGAGAGAGAGTATTCAGGAAACAGAACGAGGTAGAGAATTCCCCATTTTGGAAGGAATTATTGCGGTCGACTTTATTGTTAATTTGAATTCAGTCTGGTTCCTATGGAAATATGTATAAATCTCTTTCTAATTTCTTTTAAAAATTACATCTGTAAAGATGAAAAAAGGAATTAAAAATAAAAATCCAATTATATGGGAATATCTCTCTCTCTCTCTTTCTCTCTCTCTCCTCTCTCTCTCTCTCTCTCTCTCTCTCTCTCTCTCTCTCTCATTCCCACAATTCCATTCAACATGCAACGTTGCATCTTTGGAACTGCCTCCTTTCATTTGGTCGGATTTGCAAAGGTAATCTGCATATAATGATGTTGCAAGCGACTCCCATCTGTTTCTTTGGAGTCTGAGTCGAACTAGCTGTTTACATAATTGCTCCCTCATATCCCTGGAGGTCTTGAATACTTGCTGCCTAATATCCTTGGAGGCCTTACATACTTGCTCCCTGTCGACATCGAACTATCAAACATAATTGCTCCCTATTGACGTCGAACTGTCCAACATAATTTCTCACTGTTGAGATCGAGAACTTACATACTTGCTCCCTGTTCAATAATTCTCGAAATGATAACTTTGCCCTGTTTATTAATAATCATTCCACGTGTCATGGTTTGACCTTGCCGGGATAAAATTAGGTTTTCGGGCGAGTTTGTGTGTTCGTGCGTTATGAAGTAGTTTTGAAAGAGAGAGAGAGAGAGAGAGAGAGAGAGAGAGAGAGAGAGAGAGACAGACAGACAGAGACAGAGACAGAGAGAGAAAAGTCATCTATACGCTTATACACTTCCTGTCTTAAAGGATTAGATAATATATATATATATATATATATATATATATAT
>NC_087223.1:7856258-7864457 GCF_015104395.2 Macrobrachium nipponense
CATAGTCCCAGAGGATCTTTGCCTGATCGTTTTCTATCACTCCCTCAGTTGGTGTTCGTACCACTTATTACTGCAAGGTAGCTGATGTTTCTCTTGCACAGGCTCCAGTGGAGGGCTTTTGCCACTGAATCATGCCTCTTTTTGTACTGGTTCTGTGCAAGTGCCGGGCATTCACTTGCTATGTGGTTTATGGTTTCATTTTTCGTATTGCACTTCCTACATATGGGAGAGATGTTATTTCCGTCTATCGTACTTTGAACATATCTGGTTCTTAGGGCCTGATCTTGTGCCGCTGTTATCATTCCTTCAGTTTCCTTCTTTAGCTCTCCCCTCTGTAGCCATTGCCAATTGTCATCGCTGGCTAGTTCTTTAGTCTGTCTCATGTATTGTCCGTGCATTGGTTTGTTTTGTGCCAGTCCTGTGTTCTTTCTGTCTTTCTCCCTGTCTCTGTATATTTCTGGGTCTTCGTCTACTTTTATTAGTCCTTCTTCCCATGCACTCTTTAGCCACTCGTCTTCACTGGTTTTCAGATATTGCCCCAGTGCTCTGTTTTCAATGTTTGACGCAGTCCTCTATACTTAGTAGTCCTCTCCCTCCTTCCTTTCGTGTTATGTATAGTCTGTCCGTATTTGCTCTTGGGTGTAGTGCTTTGTGTATTGTCATTTGTTTCCTGGTTTTCTGATCTATGCTGCGGAGGTCTGCCTTCGTCCATTCCACTATTCCTGCGCTGTATCTGATTACTGGCACTGCCCATGTTTTATGGCTTTATTTTCATATTTCCGCCGTTGAGTTTTTGACTTGAGTATCGCCTTGAGTCTCTGCATATATTCTTTCCTGATCGTGTCCTTCATCTCTTGGTGTTTTATATCTCCTCCTTCCATTATTCCCAGGTATTTGTATCCTGTCTCATCTATGTGTTTGATGTTGCTCCCATCTGGTAGCTTTATCCCTTCAGTTCTCGTTACTTTGCCTTTTTGTATGTTGACTAAGGCGCATTTTTCTATTCCAAACTCCATTCTGATGTCCCCAGATACAATCCTTACAGTCTGGATTAGGGTATCTATTTCCTTGATGCTCTTACCATACAGCTTGATGTCGTCCATGAACATCAGATGGTTGATTTTGTTGCCTCTTTTCTTGAGTTGGTACCGGCATCCATCTTCTGTAGTACTTTTGTCATGGGAATCATTATTATTATTATTATTATTATTATTATTATTATTATTATTATTATTATTAGTATTATTATTTTATTGAAAAAGAAACCCACAAATTCAATTTGTAAACTTGTTTACTTCTAAGTATTTACATTAAGTTTTACTCCACACTCGAGTACTTTTTCGGAGGCCCTCTGTGGCCCATTCTCAAGAGATGTTTGGGATGTTAGCCTGGGATGTTAGCCTGGTCAAGGCCCAGCAGTCCTGGGCCTTGACCCAGGCTAACATCCCAAAACATCTCTTGAGAATGGGCCACAGAAGGGCCTGAAAGTACTCGAGTGTGGAGTAAAACGTTAATGTAAATACTTAGAAGTAAACAAGTTTACAAATTGGAATTTGTGGGTTTCTTTTTCAATCGTCAGAAGAAAACTGAAAGAAGTTTTTTGTTTGATTATTATTATTATTATTATTATTATTGTTATTTATTATTATAAACATAAAGCCTTCTACTTAATAACGATACTCTCTCTCTCTCTCTCTCTCTCTCTCTCTCTCTCTCACCAAATCATTGTATGCATATGTATATATTTCTAATCGTGCTCATATGCGTTTGAGTATATATGAATACAAATAATTGCTTATTGATATAGTACTTATCTATATTATTTATTTATTATTTATTCTACGTATAATTTATTCTTTACGGTATATTTCAAACCACAGTTTATAACCATCTTTAACAATAACGAATAAAGTTGAAAGTCAATTATATTATCCAGTTTCCGTTTATCAAGAAATCCATATCAATCCGGGATTTACAAGCTAGCACTTCCATAACCATAAAGTAATCCCCCCCCCTCCCTCTCTCTCTCTCTCTCTCTATCTCTCTCTCTCTCTCTCTCTCTCTCACTAAAACAAAAGATGAAAAGCAGGATTACCAACAATCCCCTTTTGAAACGTTGGGGAGGGAATGTCTTTATAGAAAGTATATCCTATAGGATTCACAGCCTATAGGAAATATGCTTTAGGATTCACGGCAGCGTTTTGGGAGAGAGTCCTGTGATCCTATAGGATGCAGATCGACCTCCAAAAGGCCTCCAAAACGTTTGTAAACTTTTATTTTATTTCTTTTTCTTTTTTTTCTTTTTTTGGACCAAAGGGAAATGGATGGATGAATGCAGGTTTACAGTTTGTGTATTTCATGTCAGGGGTTTTGAACTTGAAAGGAGAACACTCTCTCTCTCTCTCTCTCTCTCTCTCTCTCTCTCTCTCTCTCTACATCCATGTGCCTGTATTTTTGCTCGGGCTAATAAAATTTAAAAGTAAGGTTTTATACACGAGGAATAATTGATTAAGAAATATATAACTATGATACTTTGTGTTGATATATATATATATATATATATATATATATATATATATATATATATATATATATATATATATATATGTGTGTTTGTGTGTGTTTGTGTTTATTTATACATATTTATCAAACACGCATCTAATAGCTTCTATAACCTCAATTTCTGTCCGTACCACGAATCAGACGAAAGACATTCCCAACAAAAGGAATCCTGTTTATGTCATATAAACTTTTCTCATAAGGATTATCCCTGTGTTACGAAAGCATGGAATCATTAAAGACAGAATTACTTTTTATCTTTTGCGAAAGGTTTTTTCATTTTGTGGATTTTTTTTACTATTTTCTTTATGATTTAGATGCTGATGCAACATTTGACCATTTTGACTATGTAGGGTAAGCCTACAATCTACTTTGTTGTTATTAGGAGGGTAGGAAAGTTTATAGAAGAGTCTGAAAAGGTCTGAAAAACGTGTTTCACGTTGAGTTAAAGATACAGGAATTTTAAGATAGGGAATTTATGATTTACTTATTAGAGTGAAAATGTAAAAAAATGAATAATATGCATATTAAACCGTACAGGACAATTACTTCTAATAAAGCAAAGCGTATTTATTTTAGTTTTCGTTTGTTAAACAACGTGCCATTTGACCGTAGATTTTAGTGCACGCTTCGAGTAAGCTGGAGGTCGGATCACGCCATGATATAAGTGGGTGTCTCAGCTCAAAGGTGATATTTAATTATGCTAAATTCTAGTGTCTGAATGTGAATTAAAGTTAAATTTACCTACAATTTATGAAAGTGTTTCAATTCTAAATATGATTTTGCCACAGAAAAGACTTCAAAAATATTTCTGTCATCAACATTATGAGAAAAAAATGTGAATTAAACTCTTCATAACATGTCACAATATCATTTTGATGACATCCAACTCGGTAAAAAATGTCTTTGCCGCGGAATAATTTAGCATTTAATACTGGAACGACTCTGATAATATTAAAAGCTATTACGACATAAATATTCCAGTGGGAAAAGATGAGATTATGAATCCTATATTGCTGTTAATATTCCCAGGGAGTAACATATATCAGGTTTCATCAGATGCTGTGGCAATATCATTTTCAAATTAGTCTCCCTCCCCCCCCCCCCCTCTCTCTCTCTTCTCGGATCTCTCTCTCTCTCTCTCTCTCCTTTGAAAATATATTTAATTTTCCAAGGTATCAAATATGTCAGATTGCATCCTCTGCTGTAACACAGTTATTACAAATGAGCCTCTCTCTCTCTCTCTTCTCTCTCCTCTCTCTCTCTCTCTCTCTCTTTTAAAAATATACTCAATTTTCCAAAGTATCAAATTATGCCGTAGCGATGTTATGGCAAATTAGTCTCTCTCTCTCTCTCTCTCTCTCTCTCTCTCTCTCTCTCTCTCTCCTTTCCTTATGCATTTGAAAATGTCCATTTGTAGAGAGGTATTGTAACAAAGTAGTGAATTGTTGTTAGCTAAAAGAGAGAGAGAGAGAGAGAGAGAGAGAGAGAGAGAGAGAGAGAGAGAGAGAGAGAGAGAGATTAAGTGTCCGAGAAGTATTGCAATAAGTCGCTTTTGCGGGGATCAAACTATTCGCTGCTGATTGCAAGATTCTTCTTGCGCAAATCAAAAAACTTCCAGTGCAGATCTTACCACAAAGTCTCTTGGGAAATCTGCTCTTTCTAGTAATGACCTCCCGAAGTCATATCTGCAAAGTAATGGTTTATAGGATTGTGGGCTTTAGGTGATTTGGTTCTCTTGAGTAATATCCAAGTAATGATTTTCCATATAACATTCAGGTTAGAAATTATTTTTGTATAAGAAATGTTGTGGTTAATTTCCTCGTAATGTATCAGTAATGGTTTCCTGGTAATTTCTAGATTATGGTTTCCAAGTAATGTCTAAGTAATGGTTTTCTAGTAATTTCTCAGTAATGGTTTTTTAGTGATGTCTAAGTAATGGTTTTCTAGTAACGTCTAAGTAACGGCTTCCTAAGCAATATCAGAGTATAGTGGTTTTCCATATGACACTGAACTTAAAGTTGTTTTTGTAAGAAATAATTTTACCAAAAAAAAATATCCATTCAAGTAAGACACTTTTTCTGTCCGTTGTTGTTTTAGATTAAGCTGGTCCTTATGCCAGCACGGGCTCTTGCTCATAGAGCAGCCAGTAGGATTTTTTTTATTTCCGCCCTCAGATCTTAGACACTACTGAGGCTAGAGGGCTGCAAACTGGTATGTTGATCATCCACCCTCCAATCATCAAGCATACCAAATTGCAGCCCTCTAGCCTCAGTGGGTTGTATTTCATTAAAGGCTAAAGTTCGCCACAATCGTGCGCCTGGCAACGATATAGCCAGGCCACCACCGGGCCGCAGTATACCAGTTTAAAGGGCCACGGCTCATACAGCATTATACCGAGACCACCGAAAGATAGATCTGCTTATGTGGCCTTGATTATAAGCTGCATAGAAAACTGTATTCTCTTTTTACCTGCTCTTAATGACTGAATTTTATCACTAAAACCACAGAGTGAAAAGTCACCCAAATTCTTTTACTTAGCAAAGATAAATCTTTACTTTTACTCTCAGGAAAGAATTGTAAAATGTCAATTCAATTTGAAAGTCACTCGAGCATTGCTGTGGAGAAGTCCCCTCCTCTCAGGTTAAATACTGGAGGTGTCTTGTTTACGTTTTCTTCTTGTGTACCCTGAGTGCTTGATGAGAGAGAGAGAGAGAGAGAGAGAGAGAGAGAGAGAGACCTTACCTTACCTTACCTTGCATCTTGTTCGGGTTGCCCCAGGTCCTTCAGTGTGAGGCGCCTGTAATGTCTACCAGAGAGTTGCTAGTGCATCTTCCGGTATATTTTGCATCTTCCAATCTTAGATGGTCTGGGATGCAGTTAGATATTTGTTGAGCTTATTCTTAAACACATCTACGCTCACTCCTGATATATTCCTCAGATGAGCTGGCAACGCATTGAATAGATTCTGCATTATCGATGCTGGTGCGTAGTGGATTAATGTCCTGTGTGCTTTCCTTATTTTTCCTGGTATAGTTTTGGGCACTATTAATTTACCTCTGCTTGCTCTTTCTGATATTTTTAGCTCCATGATGTTTTCGGCAATTCCTTCTATCTGTTTCAATGCCTGAATTATCATGTAGTGTTCGCTTCTCCTTTCTAGACTATATAATTTTAAGGATTATAGTCTTTCTCAGTAGTCAAGATCCTTACCTTCTTCTATTCTAGCTGTAAAGGACCTTTGTACACTCTCTATTTGTGCAATATCCTTTTGATAGTGTGGTTACCATATCATATTGCAATATTCAAGTGGACTACGAACATATGTTTTATAAAGCATAATCTTGTGTTCAGCTTTTCTTGTTTTGAAGTGCCGTAACATTGCCATTTTTGCTTTACATTTTGCCAATAGAATTGCTATTTGATCATTGCATAACATGTTCCTATACAACATCACACCAAGGTCTTTAACTGCTTCCTTATTTGTGATTGTCTCATTATTAGGTCCCCTATATGCATATAGCTTTCCTTCTCTGTCTCCATGATTTATTGATTCAAATTTATCAGAGTTAAATAACATCCTATTTACCTCTGCCCATTCATATACTTTGTTAAGGTTTCTTCGTAGAGCGTTCCTATCTTCATCACAATTAATTTCTCTACTCATTCTTGTGTCATCGGCAAAACTACTCACTACATTACTGTCCATGTCTGCAATCATAATAACAAACAGTAATGCAGCTAACACCGTACCTTGTGGTACACTGGATACTATCTGTTTTCTGCTGCGTAAAAATTCTTTTAACCATCTTCCTACTTTGTCCACTATATTATGTTTTCTAATTTTCTTCGCTAATATATTATGATCTACCTTGTCAAAAGCTTTTGCAAAGTCTAGATAAACCACATCTGTTTCATTTCCGTTTTTCATATTTTTGTATATGTTCTCACGGTGGACTAACAGTTGGGTTTGTGTACTTTTTCCGGGTACAAAACCATGTTGTCCTATATTAAACAAATTATTTTTTATTAAATGTTTCATAATATTTTTCTTCATTACCCTTTCATACACTTTCATAATATGTGATGTTAGACTCACAGGCCTATAATTACTTACCTCTAGTCTTGATCCACTTTTGAAAGTAGGGGTAATATATGCTAATTTGTGCTCATCATAAATCTTGCCTGTATCTACACTTTGTCGTAATAATATTGCAAGTGGCTTTGCGATGGAATGAACTACTTTTTTTAACAAAATAGCAGGGTCACCATCAGGCCCAGCTGCAGCTCCATTTTTAATTTCATTAATAGCCTGCACAATATCAGCTTCATTAATATCTATGTCTGGTAAATATTCACTATTTTCATCCCTTATTTCTGTATCATTATCTTCAGTATCAATTCTAGGGGTGAATTCTCTCTTATATCTTTCTGCCAATATGTTGCATATTTCCTTTTTTCATTCGTTAGTCTCCTTTCAATTCTTAGAGGGCCTATTTCTATTCTTCTTTTATTCATCTTTTTTGCATACGAGTACAACAGTTTGGGGTTTTGCTTGATATTTACTAGATTTTTCTTCCAAGTCCCGTTTTTCATTTTCTTTTGATTGTATAATCTTTTGTTCTGCATTTTCTATCTAACTTTTTAGTTCGATCACTTTCCATGCATTTTTTCTTTTGCAAGACCTTTTTTCCACTTTCTGAATTTCTGGAACAAAATCCTTCTGTCTCTTGGTATGCATGACTGATGTTTACTTTTCTTCTTCGGTATATATTTATCCACTATTTTCCCTAATATTTTATATAATATCTCCGTATTTACTTTATATCATCATTTCCGAAAATGTTATCCCAATCTTTGTTTAATTCTTCATTTATTTCTGACCATTTTATATTTTTACTGTAGAAGTTGTATTTTCCTTATCCTTCCCATTTTTTCATTTCTTGCTTATCTCTGTTTTCACTTGCTTTGGAATGGACTGTTAATTCTATGACATTATGGTCTGAAATACTCGCATTATAAACTATTATTTCTTTAACATAATTCACCTCGTTTACAGATACTAGGTCTAAAGTATTTTCCTTTCTTGTTGGCAGGTGATTTATTTGTTGAATGGTTTATTCTAGTAGCATATCTAATAGCTTTTCGAATTGCCTCTTATCTTCTGCACTACTATTACTCTCTTTTTCATATGTATAAATACAACCACAATCTCCTATTTGTTCTTTCCAGTCTAAGAAAGGAAAGTTAAAGTCTCCGGATAGGAGAATAATCCAGACTTTGTGATTTCTACATATATCATTAAATTTTTCTATTATTGTGTCAAACTCTATAGTATTAGTGGGTCTATATATTACTATGTTCATTAATTTTTCAGATTCAAATTCTACCGCTATTAGTTCACATTCTGAGTTACTATATTTCTCATATATTTTTCCTTGTTTTTTGTCTTTCCCATATATTGTGATTCCCCTTTGATTCCTATTTTTTCTATCTGATCTATAAGTTTGGAACCCTTTTATTTGATCATCATTCCCAGTCTCTTGGGAATATCAGGTTTCACTTATATTCATTATATCTATTTTCTTTTCAATTTGGGTTAGTTCTTCTAAGAACTCTATTTTTCTTTTTGAGTGACTC
>NC_087223.1:7864957-7872457 GCF_015104395.2 Macrobrachium nipponense
AATACAATGAGGTCATCACGTGCTGGATGGAAGTCCATTAGTTGCCAAATTCGCCTAAAACGTCGTTTCGATAATTAATTTATCAGCTAATTGGATAATAACTTATTTCTCAACTTAATTGTCAGATAAATAAACAGATACGTCTGTAAATTAGGGACTAAATAGCTCGGGTGGAATGCGATTAACTTTGGCTCATTCATTCGGAAGAGTAAGGAAAGACTTATGAAGGTTGGGGAGAGAGAGAGAGAGAGAGAGAGAGAGAGAGAGAGAGAGAGAGAGAGAGAGAGAGATCAACAAACAAACAGCTTCCCATTCCGCCCCAACAAACACACACGACCCCAGAGCAGGTAACACATTCACTGACATATGATTCCCTAAGTGTCTCACATATGCGAACATAACCTCGGGTTATGCCCCGCCATCCTGACGGGAAAAAGAGCATTATTGTTTACTGTTTATGATGACCTCAGGGAACGTTAGACTTGGGTTGCAGATGTACCAGTACGTAAGTGCTCCTATAAAAAATGGTGAGTTTCTGTTCGTTTTTATATGTTATTTCTCGGTACTTTTGGTTGGCATTATTGTTATTGATGCTCGCGTTATGGATAAATACTTACAGAATGGATATGTAGTGTTGGAAGTGTTATAAAAAGTAGACACTGTGTTGGTGTATGTGTGTGTGTATAAATGTATATTACTGTAAGGATAAAATAATTGATAAAATAATTCAAGTGAATAAAATGATCCGGGGGTCTTATTACAATATAAAATCATAAGTTCAGTTACGTGTAAGCTAAGTAAGGTAAGATTTAAGCTGAGTTAAGTTATATCAGAATTGATAAAAGGTTAAAAAGTATTTAACGAATAAACTCAAAATTTTAAAAATAGGATAAAGATTGCTATATAAAGTAGCTTATATTTGTTTATATATAACTAATCATTAAAGCTATACTACTAATCAAAAGCATTTACTAGAATTTACAAACAACGGAAAAAAATATCAATCTCTGTGATCTAAATTACCCAAATCCTCGATGAAGACAATGATCCAATGATCTAATATTCCTTGGAATAATGGTCCAATCTTTTTTCCCTCATTAATCTGTTTTCCATTAAAAGATAATGAATCTTATCCATTACTCTGTGGCCTTATCAGGTATCTGCCTGGTCGTGGCTTGAGTGGAGAGAGAGAGAGAGAGAGAGAGAGAGAGATAGAGAGAGAGAGAGAGAGAGAGAGGAGGACATTTCTCCTTAATCAAGAACATTCGTGAGATGTTGAGATATCTCTCTGTCTTCACTAACTTTATTTTCTTAAATTAACTGTAGCAAAGCTACTTTCATTTGGAGTGTTAATAACTGTTAAATTTCCCAGGAGGAAATATTTAAACCAACAGTATTTACACTCTTGAAGAAGTCAGAGATTTACTTTTCTATTTAAGTCTACAAACTACTTTGTTATTGATGTTGTTGTTGTTGTTGTTGTTGTTATTATTGTTGTTGTTGTTCTTTTGGGGGAAGGGGGTGTTAGGAAAGGTCTACGGAGAGCCTAAAAAGTTCTGAAAAATATGTTTCACGTTAAGTTAAAGATGAAGGAATTTCAGGATAGGATATTTATGATTTATTTAATAGAATGAAAATGTAAACGATAAATAATGTGCAAATTAAACAGCGCAGAAAATTATTTATAATAAATCTTAGCGTATTTATTTTAATTTTCGTTAATGAAACAACACGCTATCTGTCCATATATAAATCGCGGCCGAACAAGCTAGATGTCGGATCACACCTTGTTTTCATACAACTTTAATTAAAAAAGCAACTTATATATGAAGTGTTAATAACTGTTATGGTTTACTTTTCTGTTTAACCTTAAGTAACTTAAAACCCGGAGAAAGTTGTCTCGTCTTTAAATATATAAATAAAGACTATTCCTAAGACCACAAGAGGTATTAGGAACCACTACCTCCTGCCCAAATATTCCCTCAATTTAACCTCCTCGAGGTTGGAAATGATATCTTGATTTTACGGCTCTCTGGAGGGCTTTGTGGGTCCTCTCAGGAAATTAGGGGGTCAGTGATGGGTCTCTTGAGGATTTGAGGGGGTCCTCTCTCTCTCTCTCTCTCTCTCTCTCCACTCCCTTTCATTTAACTAAAACGCGTCCAGCCCTCCTAGTTAAAAACACCTGCATGCAAGATCATCCAACAGGGCGGAAAGCCATCCACAAATGGGATGGAAAAGCATCCTATCTATCTCACTTTGTATGTCTATGGAATTGTTTTGTTTACATTTTTATTCCTGTCAATGTCATTCGATATAACTTCAGGTTATGCTCCGTAATGCCCTGTTGGGGCTGTCGTGTTTACAAAGAGGATACTGTTGTTATCTGGGCTTTTTGGACGTCTGAGAGAGAGAGAGAGAGAAAGAGAGAGAGAGAGAGAGAGAGAGAGAGAGAGAAAAAGAGAGAGAGAGAGAAAGAGAGAGAGAGAGAGAGAGAGATAGGAATTAATTGCTTTCGGGTAGGTCAGCTTAGCTGTGAATAAAAAGATAGAGAGAGAGAGAGAGAGAGAGAGAGAGAGAGAGAGAGAGCGAGAGAGAGAGAGAGAGCGAGAGAGAGCGAGAGAGAGAGAGACATATGAATTGCTTTCAGGTAGTTTAGCTTAAGCTGTTAAATAAGAAGGGGAGAGAGAGAGAGAGTAGATTATTATCAAGTTGTTTAGCCAACGTTCTCAGTCTACATATAAATGAATTCGAGAGAGAGAGAGAGAGAGAGAGAGAGAGAGAGAGAGAGCGATCGATGCCCTGATCAATTACGTATAAGTGGTGGCCGCTACTAAATCTAATTAACATCTTAATATCCTCGTTAATCAGATACCTCTGGCGTTAATGACTGTTCAAATCTCGCCTAGCTGTTAATTACATTTGCTTAGTTAAATATAATAATAATAATAATAATAATAATAATAATAATAATAATAATAATAATAATAATAATAATAATAATAATAATGTCTCAGTACTTACATAAAAAGTTTTTGTGGAGTTCACTGCTCAATAAAGTGGTAAATATATAATTTAATTTATCCATCTACACAAACGCACACACGTATGCACATGGGTACTTGTATGCTTGCGTGTGTATAATGTTAATTTAACACTATAAAACACTCTGTGTTAATGTAAACAAATTCGAATGATTAACTTCAGGTTTCTCGAGACCTTTCCAATAGAAAGGCTTTTGTTTACGTTGAGTCTCTCGATAGATTATCAAAGCTATCTTAACCTGAGGTCACCTTATGATCCATACTGGGGGAATCAGGAAAAATGAAGTCTTTGAAGCCTGGACGGTGTTTTTACTCCTTTTTTCTGCAGGATATTCTTACGCAAGGATATTCTGGGGGAATATTCATCCAAGGTTTCAAATGTTTGTGAAGCCATAATATTTAGTCAGAATTTTGTTGTTTTGAAATAAATCTTAAAATATATTAAGTATAATAGTATTTTTTTCCCACAAGGGTTTAGTACTATTATATATATATATATATATATATATATATATATATATATATATATATATATATATATATATATATATATATATATATATATATACTCAAATATTACATTGCATTTTACACAGCCATCAGTTCAATATTCACTTTACTACATAACTCAGGTTTTATTCTACACAGCCCCACCAACTCAACATTTACATCACCCACAATAATGATTCCCAATTTCTCGACGGAAAACAGCAAAAACAATGGATACCCCGAAGTATCAAAACCCGATTCCAATTGAAGCCTGAAACGGGAATTATTTCGCGCTCCAAAAACTCGAACAGATTCCAAAATCCTCTTCGTGATTCGAGAATTAACCTTTGAGTGTAATTGAGGGTGGAGTTTTGGAAAGGAACTTTCGTTTGAAATTGGTAAATATTTAAGTATTGGCGGGTCGAGAACAATGTAGCAATACTTTGCATTCATGCTCTAAGCTGGTTGGAGAGAGAGAGAGAGAGAGAGAGAGAGAGAGAGAGAGAGAGAGAGAGAGGGTCATTTGTAATAACAGTTCTACAGCAGAGGATGAAATCTGATATATTTGATACCTACCTTGGAAAATTAAATATATTTTCAAAGGGAGAGAGAGAGAGAGAGAGGGGGGGGGGGGGGGAGACTAATTTGAAAATGATATTGCCACAGCATCTGATGAAACCTGATATATGTATGTTACCTCCTGGGAATATTAACAGCAATATAGGATTCATAATCTCATCTTTTCCCACTGGAATATTTATGTCGTAATAGCTTTTAATATCTATCAGTGTCGTTCCAGTATTAAATGCTAAATTATTCCGAGCAAAGAACATTTTTTACCGAGTTTGATGTCATCAAAATGATATTGTGACATGTTATAAGAGTTTAATTCAATTTTTTTCTCATAATGTTGATGACAGAAATATTTTTGAAGTCTTTTCTGTGGCAAAATCATATTTAGAATTGAAACACTTTCATAAATTGTAGGTATATTTAACTTTAATTCACATTCAGACACTAGAATTTAGCAAAATTAGATATAACCTTTGAGCTGAGAAACCCACTTATATCAAGGCATGATCCGACCTCCAGCTTACTCGAAGCGTGCACTAAAATCTACGGTCAAATAGCGCGTTGTTTAACAAACGAAAACTAAAATAAATACGCTTTGCTCTATTAGAAGTAATTGTCCTGTACGGTTTAATTTGCATATTAATTATTTTTTTACATTTTCATTCTAATAGGTGAATCACGTGTTTCAGACCTTTTTCAGACTCTTCCATAAACTTTCCTACCCTCCTAATAACAACAAAGTAGATTGTAGGCTTACCCACATAGTCAAAATGGTCAAATTTTGCATCAGCATCTAAATCATAAAGAAAATAGTAAAATAAATCCACAAAATGAAAAAAATATTTCGCAAAAGATAAAAAGTAAATCTGTCTTTAAAGATTCCATGCTTTCGTAACACAGGGATAATTCTTATGAGAAAAGTTTACATGACATAAACAGGATTCCTTTTGTTGGCAATGTCTTTTGTCTGATTCGTGGTACGGACAGAAATTGTGGTTATAGAAGCTATTAGATGCGTGTTTGTATAAATATGTATAAATTACAAACACACACAAACACACAAATATATATATATATATATATATATATATATATATATATATATATATATATATATATATATATATATATCAACACAAAGTATCATAGTTATATATTTCTTAATCAATTATTCCTCGTGTATAAAAACTTATTACTTTTAAATTTTATTAGCCAGAGCAAAAATACAGGCACATGGATGTAAAGAGAGAGAGAGAGAGAGAGAGAGAGAGAGAGAGAGAGTGTTGCTCCTTTTCAAGTTCAAAACCCCTGACATGAAAATACACAACTGTAAACCTGCATTCATCCATCCATTTCCCTTTGGTCCAAAAAAGAAAAAAAAGAAAAAGAAATAAAATAAAAGTTTACAAACGTTTTGGAGGCCCTTTGGAGGTCGATCTGCATCCTATAGGATCACAGGACTCTCTCCAAAACGCTGCCGTGAATCCTAAAAGCATATTTCCTATAGGCTGTGAAATCCTATAGGATATACTTTCTATAAAGACATTACCTTAACGTTTCAAAAGGGGATTGTTGGTAATCCTGCTTTTCTCTTTTGTGCAGAGAGAGAGAGAGAGAGGGGGGGGGGGAGGGGGGGGGATTACTTTATGGGTATGGAAGTGCTTGCTTGTAAATCCCGGATTGATAAGGATTTCTTGATAAACGGAAACTGGATAATATAATTGACTTTCAACTTTATCCGTTATTGTTAAAGATGGTTATAAACTGTGGTTTTGAAATATACCGTAAAGAATAAATTATACGTAGAATAAATAAATAATAAATGAATAATATAGATAAGTTCTATATCAATAAGCAATTTTTATTTGTATTCATATATCTCAAACGCATATGAGCACGATTAGAAATATATACATATGCATACAATGATTTGGTGAGAGAGAGAGAGAGAGAGTGTAGAGAGAGAGAGAGAGAGAGAGAGAGTGAGAGAGAGAGTATCGTTATTAAGTAGAAGGCTTTATGTTTATAATAATAATAATAATAATAATAATATAATAATAATAATAATAATAATAATAATAATAATAATGATAATAATAATATAGATGATAGATGAAAATAATGATGGTGAATATAAAATAATTATTATGTAAGGCCTCTCTCTCTCTCTCTCTCCCTCTCTCTCTCTCTCTCTCTCTCTCTCTCTCTCTTGTTGACACCAATGACTTATATTTTTAAATACTTCATTTTTTTCTGTATCATGTTATTTATTTCTCTCTCTCTCTCTCTCTCTCTCTCTCTCTCTCTCTCTCCAAAATTGAATTGAATGAGTTTAGAAAATCTTTTAAAAAATAACTCGCTATACCGTAACTTTTAGATTAAAGTTATTTACGACTGCAAATATTTAAAGACTCGATTTCAATCAGATATTTTTGGCTGCGAACATTAAAAAATATTTCAATAAATATTTAATATTTCATTTCATATGGATTTTCATGATTTCTTTTTTTTTTTTTTTTTTCTTTTTGTGAATAAAACCATGTGAGGGCTTTGTTTGTTAGTCCGCAGTTTTTTCTGTCCGCACTTTTTACTGTTCGCACTTTTTTCTGTCCGCACTTTTTTCTGTTCGCACTTTTTTCTGTTCGCACTTTTTTCTGTCCGCACTTTTTTCTGTTCGCACTTTTTTCTGTTCGCACTTTTTTCTGTTCGCACTTTTTTCTGTCCGCACTTTTTTTCTGTTCGCACTTATTCTGTTCGCACTTTATTCTGTCCGCACTTTTTCCTGTTCGCACTTTTTTCTGTTCGCACTTTTTTCTGTCCGCACTTTTTTCTGTTCGCACTTTTTTCTGTTCGCACTTTTTTCTGTCCGCACTTTTTTCTGTTCGCACTTTTTTCTGTTCGCACTTTTTTCTGTCCGCCACTTTTTCTGTTCGCACTTTTTTCTGTTCGCACTTTTTTCTGTCCGCACTTTTTTCTGTATGTTCTGTACCCTTATCATTAGAATTTTTGTGTATTTAAAAACTTTCATTCCTTTAATTTTAATGTGCATATTTTTTAAACTTTATAAGAATTATTTTCAGGTTTTAAAACTCTTAATTTATAGCTTTAGCTTTTACAATTTAACAATGACTTTTGTTTCCCAGTCTAACAGCCTGATGAGTAATTGATTGGGCAGAGACGAGACGAAACGTTGGAATAAAGACTGCTTGTACATCTGTACGCGTTAAGTTTGTGTGTGTTGTGTGTATATGATGATTACCCCTCAGAAAAACCAACGTAAAAACCTGCTGAACCAACTGAAAAAAAGACTCAAACCAAAACAAACCTTGATGAGGGAATTAAACCTTCCCCAGCTGAAACTGACATTCACCCCACCCGAATGCATTTCTCTCTCTCT
>NC_087223.1:7877457-7888070 GCF_015104395.2 Macrobrachium nipponense
AAAAGCCACAGCACATCACATCACAATGGCATATTAAATATATTATTAATTATAGCCCTCTTTCATCTGACATATATTTATATATATGTATATATAGGAATATATGAAAACACACACACACACACACACATATGGTGCTTCACTGACGTGCCTGGATTTGAATGTCTCCTGGGTTCGCGCCCAGATACAGGTAAATCTATTATCGAGAAAAAAATTCCCCTTCGGTTAAGCATATATAAAAAATATAATTAATTCCGAGGTAGAGCGAATTACATATTAAAGGACATTGTAGCCTCGATTTATGTATATGAATCACGGTAATGTATATGACTTTTATATATATATATATATATATATATATATATATATATATATATATATATATATATATATACACACATATTGGGATCTTTAAAGAAGACGGAGAGAGAGAGAGAGATGAGAGAGAGAGAGAGATGAGAGAGAGAGAGAGAGATTTCAGACAATCTCAGACAATTTCAAGATTGTCATGTGTAAGAACTGGAAACTAAGAGAGAGAGAGAGAGAGAGGAGAGAGAGAGAGAGCATTTCTGTGCCATCTCCCCAAGCCATTAATATGATCATTCTTTCTCCTTTCTAAAAAAAAAATAAATAAAATAAAATCTGAAAACAGAAGTCTCAAAATAAAACTCCAAATTCGCCCGTAGGTATTTTCTGATCGAAAGAAGGAACATCTTTAGTGAATATTTTAAAATGCGAACAAAACAAACGATATATTTATGCTGATTCTGGGAAGGGAATATATTTTTAGCTGAGTTCAGAATAATGAATAATATTCAAAGTATTAGAGAGAAAATTCGAACTTTTTACTCTCAATAATTTCACTTCAGAAAGAGATGTGGTTGTGATTTGTTGTTTTTTTTCTTTGTTGTAGGTTGAGTTGTAGGTTATACTTGCTGTCGTTGTGATCTAGTGGAGTGTTTGATGTTTTTTAATGTGTACTTCTATTAATAGTTGTTGCTGCTGTGATTCTAGTAATCTTTTGTTGTTGTGATTCTTGTTATAGTTTTTGCTTTTGTGATTCTAGTTATATGTTTGCTGTTGTAACTTGAGTTATAGTTTCCGCTGATGTAATGGTTGTTGCTGTTGTGATTCTAGTATAGATTTGCTGTTGTGATTCTAGTTTATAGATTTGTTGTTGATTCTAGTTATAGTTTTGCTGTTGTGATTCTAGTTATAGATTTGCTGTTGTGATTCTAGTTATAGTTTTGCTGTTGTGATTCTAGTTATAGATTTGCTTTTGTGATTCTAGTTACAGTATCATGTATTAACGTAATTGGCATTGCTTTGCTTTATTTTATCTCAGCCTTGTTTACTGCTTTTTTGTTATGTTGTTGATATAAAATTAGCGTAAGGAAATTAGTTTTTAAGGTTTTAGTTTTAAGCTTTACTTTGGTCTCGGCTGAGCGTCAAGCGAACTGCTTGTTAAACCTCCTCCCCGCTTGTTAATGTTTGTGAGCATCTTATTAATGCTAGTTTTTTTGTTTTGTTTATCTTTTGAGCGGTTGGTGAAAAGGACACCAGTGAGGATATTGGAGGGGGCGCGACTTTTTCCGACAACAGTCGGGCTCGCTATTCTCCCCGCATGGTTGTGCAGCTGGCATCTTAATCGCCCTTCGAAGGATTCAACGTCGTCAGTATTGAAGGCGCAGGGGCATTTCTGCCATCTGCGGTGACTTTCCCCCTTACTGTGTACTTTCCTGCGGGCTCTGATATCGGCGCTGGATCCCGACAGAGTGGACGAGGGACATCACTGTGTTTGCCTACGACGTCCTTCTGAGCTGCAGCGGTGGGGGCATTGAGGCCCGTGAAGGTGCAAGTAGGGCGGTGTTTTTGGTCGGGAGCACGACAGACTCCTTCCCCATGGTATTGGTGACCTGTGTAGCTGCACGCCCTTCAGATAGCTGAGTATTGGCCTGGTACGTGGCATTGTCCCAGAGAGTGTAAGAGATCACGGCTCCCCTTTATTTCGGCCTACGGCAAGGCAACTGTTTATCCTGAATCATTTGGGAATCATTCATCCCTTATTCAGTGTGAGAAGCTCTTTGCGTACATTTTTATATTTATATATATATATGCAAATCAGTGTATATCTTGCCACGAGTGAGACTGTAGTTTTCATTATTTCTTGTGTATTATCTATGAAGATGTTTGATTAATTTTTATATTTAAGGTTTAGTTTTATAATTGTAGGTAGGAGAATTAAGTTTTCCCCCTGTTGGTCTCTTACTTCTTTCCTCTCGCTTAGTGATAGGTATTGGTTTATATTTATTTGTGGTGTTGGGCCCATTTTACTAATTTATTTAGTTTATCTCTCAATATTTTCGTCTAGGGTTTAGTATTAGTGATTAGGAACTCTACGGGAGTAGTAAGGACTAAGTTGTGTCCGGTATAGTCACAAGGCTGACTTTATTATTCTTTTACTTTGATTGTTAATAAATATTGTTGAGTTTTCCTGTGTGTTTTTTGTCTCCGCTGACTGAATTTATCTGGATACTTGGTAAGATCACTGTCCTCTCTATTCTTGTGCAAAAGAACTTGCACCCCGGCCCAACAAGGGTCGTAATATTTGGCGACCGTGACAGGATAGAGAGCTCGGGGTATCCGGTATTTTGGTCGGTGGAGCGACACTCAGGTGGACGCTTCAGTATTTGTTACTGTTTTGACTGTTGCCTTCCCCCCTGAATTATTTGTGTTAAAATGGCAGAGTTTATTTTTGACCCAGCTGAGTTTTTGGGGTCGGCTGATTGCCTTAAGCACTTACCAGTGTTGAACAAAAAGCATTTAATTGAGTGTGCTAAGTGGTTGTGTGTTCCACTGAAGTCAGTGGACACTAAGAAGGAAATATTGGTGGCGGTTAGGGATAAGGTCAACCAGGACTTGGCAGAGGCTGAGCATTTAGTTAGTGATAGGGAGAGTGATATGGATAGTATTGGTGAAGGTAGTATAAATGATTTGGAAGAGGATAGTGTGAGTGTGAGAGCTGGCCTAACCCTGTTCGAGGATCCTCCTCGTACAGGTACCATTTATAAGGGTCCTGCAAATTTAATTAAAAATGTATCAAATAATCCATTCTTGCCCCCCTCTAATTCGGTGCCAGTTGAACCCCTGGCCCCTGTTAATGCTTTGGGTGACTCCAAGGAGGAGGTGGAATACAAGTTGATATGTAAAAGAATTGAGTTAAGGAAGATTGAATTTGAGGAGAACGAGCGGGCAAGGCGACACGAGTTGGAGATGGCTAACCTTAATTTGCAGATGGCAAGGTTACAGGGGACCAATATGGCCAGTTCCCCTAAAGTAAATTTTCAGGATAGGTTCAATCTAGGTGCGGCACAAAAATGTCCCTGAGTTCTTCAAGGCATTTGAGCGTGTGGCCACCCGATTGTCCTGGCCCACAGAGATGTGGACGGTTTCTAATCCAATGTAGGTTAGTGGGCAAGGCAATTCGGGTATACAATGCCTTGGAGGAGGGAGTAGCCCGTGACTACCAAAAAGTGAAAAGCTTGATTTTGAAAGCATATGACCTGGTCCCTGAGGCCTACCGCCTCAGATTTCGGAACTATGTGAAACACCCTGCACAGTCCTTCGTAGAATTTGCACGTGTCAAGGAGGAACAGTTCGACGACTGGCTGAAAAGTCGTCAGGTAGTGACTTTCGCTGCGTTACGCGAACTGATGCTCCTTGAGGAGTTTAAGAAGGCCTGTAGCAGGGAGTTAAGGGTCCACCTTGAGGAGGTAAAGGCCATGAAATTGAGTAGTGCCGCTCAATTAGCGGATGAGTTTGTGTTAACTCACCGTTCAGGTAGTGGCAATTTTAATTATAAGGTCTTGAATAATCCCTCATCTCATTCCCATAGTGGTGGTAGGAGAGTTGAACCCCCCTTGTTGACTCCCAATATCTCTAAGAATATTAATGTTACTAATTCCTTTTCAGGTGGTAGGGATATTGGTAGAGTCCAAGGAGGTCCTCCTCCCCCTAGGGTTTTTGTTAATAGAGGACTTCCCAAATGGGGGAAATAACAGAATAAATAATAATGGAAAACAAGAGGTTCAGGCCGTAGAGGAACATGTTTCTGGTGTAATAAGCCAGGGCATTTCCAAAGCCAGTGTAATGCTCGTGGAGGCGGTACCTAGAGCGTAATAATCAAAGTCCTGTAGCATTAGTTAATGATAGGTCAAATGTTAGAAGTAGTAGTTCTGTAGACAGATCTGTAGTAGATAGTGGTAGTTTAGGAAATAGTAGTAAGTCTGATGCTCCTAATCCTCAATTGTGACTTAAGTATGACAAATATGTATGGCCTGGAAAAATTGATTTTGACTCTTGTGTTGTCCAGGTGAAGTTTTTTAGGGACACCGGTTCTGCCCGGTCGTTTGGTCATGAAGAGGGCACTGAATGGTTCTGAGAAATATACTGGAAATTTTGTATTATTGGGAGGTTTCCCAGACTCGATTGTGTCGGCTCCTTTGGTTAATGTCCGTATGTCTTTTCCAGGGTATGATCGCATCACTGAGTTGGCTGTGGTGGATAGTCTACCTATCCGGGTGGGTATTGATGGTATCCTGGAAATGATATGCTGGATAGTGAAGGACGGGAGATTTTTCCCTTTATTATCTGTAAATGCTAGTCCTGTGGCTGTAATTACTCGGTCTGCAGCAAAAGCTGTTAGTTTACTTGATGTGGATAATGATGATGATTAATGTTAAGTAGTGTAGAGTTAGATGTAGTAAGGCCCGGGTCAGTAGAGAGTAGTGGTAATGATACTGTAGTTAATGATATGAAACTTGATTGGAACAGAGCTGCTTTTATTAAAGCTCAAAAAGATGAGTTTGATTTTGATTTGGGCGATGTTGAGGATCTGACTAAACCTAGGTTTGGAGTTGTAAGGGGCTTATTATATAGGTTTAGTCGTCCGCATCTGATAATTTGAATAAAATCTGGTAGAGTGGAACAGATTGTGGTACCTTCTCAATTCAGAAATTCTATTTTGGAATTAGCTCATACCAATTTTTTTCAGGTCATTTGGGTGTGTTAAAAAACTTTCCACAGCTTGGCTAGGTATTTTTGGTGGCCCGGAATTAAATTGAGTGTGAAGCAGTTTATCAGAGAATGTGAAAACTTGGTCAGGTTATGGGTAAACCTAATCAGGGGATCCTAAAGCCCCGTTGCATCCCATAACTGCCATAGGTGAAACCATTTTCTGAGTTAGTAATTGATGTTGTAGGTCCCTTACCTAAGACTAAAACAGGTTCGTATATTTATTAACTATCATGGATAGAGCCTCTCGTTTTCCTGAAGCTATACCTATGAGGCGTATTACTTCCAAAGTTGTTTTCGAAAAACTTATTGATCTTTCAGGTATGGTCTCCCTCGTGTAATTCAGACAGACTGCGGGACGAATTTCACGAGTAAGGTATTTAGGGGTAAGTGTGCTGAACTGGCCATTCAGCACATTACCAGCGTACCTTATCACCAGAGAGTCAAGGTGTGTGGAAAGATTCCACCAAACCCAAACTCAAGTCTGTCCTGAAGAAAACATTATGATAATGGTAGTGATTGGGACAAAGCCCTCCCTTTTGCCCTCTTTGCTATCAGGAGCCACCCTAACTCTTCTACTGGGTAGCTCCTTTTGAGTTGGTATTTGGGCACAAGGTTCGCGGTCCATTGGAAATTGTTTTGAAATGCTCGAATCAAACCGGAAGGTGAAATAAAAGTTGGAAGGTTTGTGGAAGACTTGAAGGGCATGATTAGTGCTTGGAAGTTTGCCAGGGAAAATTTGGAACGATCACAGTCGGTAATGAAAGTTAATTTTGACAAAAAGGGGTAAAGGTACGTCATTTGAACCTGGGGAGCTAGTGCTGGTGTTGAGTATGGACCCAGATAGTTTTCTAGAACCAAGATATAAGGGCCCTTGGAAGGTTTTGAGGAAACTGTCAGAGTTTAACTATGAAATTGAGGCCCCCGGTTCAAGCCGTAAGTGTAGAATATTTCACATTAATAGGCTGAAACCTTACCATGGTAAGAAGCAAGGTGACCATTAGCGATCGTGTACGAGCCTGTGTCTGTGGTAGTGGATGTGCCTCCAGAGGACTGTGATGAGTTAGGGTGTCAGGTTCCTTCAGATGCATTGGGTTGAAAATATGCAAAATTTGGAAATGTTGAAAAGTAGTTTAGATCATTTAGATGTTGACAAACGGAAGGATGTGCTTAACTTAATTTATTCCTTTTCAGATCTTTTCAGGATGCTCCAGGTAGAACAAATATTTTAAATCATGACGTTGATGTAGGTGGTGCTTCCCCTGTGAAGCAAAGTCCTTACCGGCTGAACCAGTAAAATTGGATTTGGTCAGTAAGGAGATAGAGTACATGTTGAAGCATGACCTTATTCAACCATCTGTGAGTCCCTGGAGTTATCTATTGTATTAGTAAAAAAAGCAGACGGTAAGTTCCGCATGTGCGTGGACTACCGCAAAGTGAACAAAAATACTAAAAATGATTCGTTTCCACTCCCTCGTATTGATGATTGTTTGGATCGGATTGGTTCTGCCAAATTTATTACTAAGCTGGATCTTTTGAAAGGTTATTGGCAGGTTCCATTATCCGATCGAGCTCGTGAAATATCAGCATTGTCACTCCATTTGGCCTATACGAGTGTAAGGTTATGCCATTGGAATGAAAAATGCAGCTTGTACTTTTCAGAGGCTCATGAATAGGTTAATTGTGGTTTGGAAGGAACGGAATTTATATCGATAACTTGGTAGTATATAGTAATGACTGGGATACCCACATGCTAAGGTTACGTAAGGTTTTTGAAGCTCTTAGGTCTGCAGGACTAGTTGTTAATTTGGCTAAGTGCGAATTGGGCCAGGCCAAGGTTTGTTATTTGGGTCACGAGGTTGGTTTGGGTCAGGTGGCTCCGAAACAAGCTAACCTCGAGGTATTATTAATTTGAAAGGCCAAGTAATGTTAGAGAGGTAAGAAGGGTGCTGGGCATGACGGGTTATTACCGCCGTTTCGTGCGTAATTACTCAGATCTTGCTCAACCTCTTACTACTTTATTAGAAAAAGGGAAAAGGTTCTTGTGGTCTGATCGGTGTGAAGAATCTTTTAATAAACTTAAATCTGTGCTAATTACTAACCCTATTTTGACTTCCCCAGATTTTCAGAAACCTTTTATTATCGCGGTAGATGCCAGTGATGTCGGGATTGGAGGGGTCCTTTTCCAACGGAAGGAGGACGGTGTTCATCCTATATCTTACTATAGTAAGAAGCTTCTGGCGGCGGAAAGGCGTTACTCCACCATTGAAAAGGAAGCTCTTTCTTTGGTCCGCGCTCTTAACCATTTCAAACCATATGTGACCAATTTTTCTTTTCCGGTTGAGATTTGGACGGACCACAATCCTCTGGTTTTCATCGAGCGGATGAAGGGAGCCAACAGAGGATTTTGCGTTGGGCCCTATTCTTGCAGGAATTCAACCTTATTATTAAACACGTAAAAGGGACAGACAATAAAATTCCTGACGCCCTTTCTAGGACTTAGTGTGCTTGCCTGATCCTTCTCGTACGCTGCCCTGCTCGTTTCTCCAATTAGGTTGTATGAATAAAAATTTCTTTTGAATGTAGTATAGTTTAAGTAATATTTCAAGAGTTGTTTTGTAGATTTAGTAAGTTTCTGTAAGGTTTCTGTGAGTGGTATACACTCTTATTATGTTATAATGGTTCATGATTCCTAACGAATGATTGATTTGTCCCGGTATACTAAGAATTTTGATTTGATTTATTTATATGACTTTTTGAACTATATTGTTGGTGAGCTGTAGGTTAAGGTGTATGCCTGTGTGTGTCTAAGTTTATTTAGGTTAAGCTAGGTAAGATGGTTTCCTTAGATTTGAGGATTTGTGACTGTTATGATCCTGTTTAAATTATTGGTATTGTTATGTTATGTCTGTCTTTTACCATGCTTTGACTTTGGGTTCAGAGTATGGTATTATCATTGAGCTTTAAAATAATGGTAAGCTATATAAAGCATTTGGTTTGTATTCTCTCGTGGTATATTCTATTATTGATATTTTAACACAATTTGGTTTCAGGTTTATTGTTCTATTATTGTATGTTTGCCTGTTATTGGTTGTCTTTATTGTTCTTTCCTTACAGGTTTGTTTATACCACAGTAGTAAAAAAAAAAATTATTTTTGCTGAAAAATTCTTTTTTTTCTTTGGGGGGAGGAAGGTATCATGTATTAACGTAATGGCATTGCTTTTGCTTTATTTTATATCTCAGCCTTGTTACTGCTTTTTGTATATTTGTTGTATATAAAATTAGCGTAAGGAATTAGTTTTTAAGGTTTTAGTTTTAAGCTTTACTTTGGTCTCGGCTGAGCGTCAAGCGAACTGCTTGTTAAACCTCCTCCCCGCTTGTTAAATGTTTGTGAGCATCTTATTAATGCTAGTTTTTTTGTTTTGTTTGTTTTATCTTTTGAGCGGTTGGTGAAAAGGACACCAGTGAGGATATTGGAGGGGCGCGACTTTTTCCCGACAACAGTTCGGGCTCGCTATTCTCCCCGCATGGTTGTGCAGCTGGCATATTTTTTCTTAATCGCCCTTCGAAGGATTCAACGTCGTCAGTATTGAAGGCGCAGGGGCATTTCTGCCATCTGCGGTGACTTTCCCCCTTACTGTGTGTACTTTCCTGCGGGCTCTGATATCGGCGCTGGATCCCGACAGAGTGGACGTGGGAGGGGACATCACTGTGTTTGCCTACGACGTCTTCTGAGCTGCAGCGGTTGGGGGCATTGAGGCCCGTGAAGGTGCAAGTAGGGCGGTTGCTACCAGGTAGGAATTTCCCTTGTGTTTTGGTCGGGAGCACGACAGACTCTTCCCCATGATATTGGTGACCTGTGTAGCTGCACGCCCTTCAGATAGCTGAGTATTGGCCTGGTACGTGGCATTGTCCAGAGAGTGTAAGAGATCACGGCTCCCCTTTATTTCGGCTACGGCAAGGCAACTGTTTATCCTGAATCATTTGGGAATCATTCATCCCTTATTCAGTGTGAGAAGCTCTTTGCGTACATTTTATATTTATATATATATATGCAAATCAGTGTATATCTTGCCACGAGTGAGACTGTAGTTTTCATTATTTCTTGTGTATTATCTATGAAGATGTTTGATAATTTTTATATTAAGGTTTAGTTTATAATGTAGGTAGGAGAATTAAGTTTTCCCCTGTTGGTCTCTTACTTCTTTCCTCTCTGCTTAGTGATAGGTATTGGTTTATATTTATGTTGGTGTTGGGCCCATTTTACTAATTTATTTAGTTTATCTCTCAATATTTTCTGTCTAGGGTTTAGTATTAGTGATTAGGAAACTCCTACGGGAGTAGTAAGGACTAAGTTGTGTCCGTATAGTCACAAGGCTGACTTATTATTCTTTTACTTTGATTGTTAATAAATATTGTTGAGTTTTCCTGTGTGTTTTTGTCTCCGCTGACTGAATTTATCTGGATACTTGGTAAGATCACTGTCCTCTCTATTCTTGTGCAAAAGAACTTGCACCCCGGCCCAACAAGGTCGTAATATCAGTTTTTCCTGTTGCGATTCTAAGTATAGTAGTTGCTGTTACAACTTAAATATTAGCTACATTCTGTTATTAATCTAAGTTGTAGCTAAGGCTAAGATTTTAGTCTGAATGTTATAACAAGAGAGATTTTATCAGGCAGAATATTAAACGTAAGAAATTGTAGTCATTTTAAAAGCTGTTTCATTCCACTTATGGAAAGAAAATATTTATGTGTCTGTTTTAATTAGAAAAAAAAAGAACATCAAAAGCAAAATAGAAAAGATAACAATCACGAAATGAAAGTTGGAATTTTACCGGATTTAAAATTTACTTTTTTCCAGGTGGTCGTATTTTTGCTTGGACTTTTTTTTTATATATTATCATTACTACCTCTGTATACATACATACATACATACATACATCATACATACATATACATACATACATACATACATACATACATACATACATACACACCTACATTTATACATACATATATAAATCCACACACACATACATACATACATTTATACATATATACAAACATACATCTATAAATCCATACATACTTAAATACATACATAATCTATAAATCCATGCATCATACCTACATACATATATACATATATTCATACATACCGAGATTTCGAAGTCACAAAAATATCCAAACTGCGGACAGGACTATGCAAAAATCCTGCCTTTTAATACATGAAGGACCCTTTCTCCCAGAATAGGAGAGGTCATCTCATCTCTGTGACTCTAAAGCATCCTAGATCTCCCCTGAGATCCCTGAGGATCCTTTGAGGCCCTTTGAGATCCTATGAGAATCCTGGATGAAGGGTGACCTGTATAACTAAGATTTAAGGGGGTCGCTGGATTGACGCATGAATAATTGGCGAGTTACCCTTCAAAGCGATTGGTGCGAGAGGCTACATAGAACACGGAATGCTGGTTTTAGTGTATGATCATTTCACAGAAAATGGTAATGTTCTCAAAAGGCCACAGAGTATGAAATAGAA
>NC_087223.1:7888570-7906070 GCF_015104395.2 Macrobrachium nipponense
TATATTTCTCATATATTTTTCCTTGTTTTATGTCTTTCCCATATATCGCGGTTCCCCCTTCATTCCTGTTTTTTTTATATGATCTATAAGTTTGGAACCCTTTTATTTGATCATCATTACCAGCCTCTTGGGAATACCAGATTTCACTTATATTCATTATATCTATTTTCTTTTCAATTTGGGTTAGTTCTTCTCAGTACTCTATTTTTATTTTTGAGTTACTCGTAACTAAACCCTGCGCATTCATCACTATGATGGTTTGCGTGTGTTCTTCATTTAATATTGGTAATAATAAGGATTTTCCCACGTCTCTTTCCTGTTCTGGTATGTTGTTATTTTCTTCATTTCCAGAAATTCTGACATTAAAAAATCACACTTTTCCAAAATATTTGATCTTCCTTCATCATAATTATTCATTTTGTGTCTGAATCTGCAATTAAGAGAGAGTTTAATATTATGAGTTGCCACAAAATCTTGAGAGAGAGAGAGAGAGAGAGAGAGAGAGAGAGAGAGAGAGGGGGATAGTTTTTATTCGTTGAGTTGTGTTACAAGATAATAGAGAGAGAGAGAGAGAGAGAGAGAGAGAGAGAGAGAGAGAGAGAGAGAACACACAAAATTTGCATCATAACCAAATGATACCACTTCTTTGCTCTTGCTGACTCTTGCTAACTCTAGAATTACTCTTAAACTCTCCTTCCTCGAATTTATTTACTCGCACTCGTCCACGAGCGTCCTAGACACTTGATTGGCAATTTGGGGGGAAGGGAAAAGTCCCGTCCCATATTTTTTCCCCCACGGATGTGGAAACAGCCTCATTCGAAGCACAATGAGGCTCTGCAATAAAAACTGCTGCTAATGAAACAGAATATGCTGTGGAATGCTAATTATATCCTGCCGTAATTGGTACTTGGTTTGAAACAGCTACTGGATTGTCTCTCTCTCTCTCTGTCTGTCTATCTCTCTATCTATCTACCTAGCTCTCTCCAAACTGGACTCTTATTAAAAAAAAATACTATTTCAGTGAATGGTATAATTCCACCAGTATGAATTCTGTCAGTAATTAGCATCTCTCTCTCTCTCTCTCTCTCTCTCTCTCTCTCTCTCTCTCTCTCTAGCCAAACCAGATTGAGACAACAGAATCTCCATCACAATACCATTCATGTTTTCGCAATGAACAACAATATTTGCGAGCGTTGCAAAAGGCGCAACATACTAATTGCATTGTCTTGATTGTGCCTTTGCGCGGTTCATTAATCTCTCTCTCTCTCTCTCTGTCTCTCTTAGGTTTTCTATCTCTCTCGCTCTCTCTCTCTCCATCTCTCTACCTGTACCTTTCCCTCTCTCTCTCCCTGTCTGTCTCTCTACGCTGATCTCTTTAAACATCATCTCTCTTTCTCTCTCTCTCTACTCTGATCTCTCTCTCTCTCTGCCTTTCTCGCTCTCACTAACTCTCTATATTTCTTTCTCTCTATCTCTCTGCCTGTACCTTTCCCTCTCTCTCTCCCTGTCTGTCTCTCTACGCTGATCTCTTTAAATACCATCTCTCTCTCTCTCTCTCTCCTCTCTCTCTCTCTCTCTCTCTCTCTATATATATATATATATATATATATATATATATATATATATATATATATATATATATATATATATATACACCATCTCTCTCTCTCTCTCTCTCTCTCTCTCTCTCTCTCTCTCTCAATCTATATTCATACATACTTAGCTATTTATACTAATTTCTTTTTTCAGGTCGAAGAAATTCCCTTTCACTTAATAAAAGCTCATTTTCCGTGAATCTTCAATTAGCTCATTAAATAGACAGAAGAATATTAATTATCTCTCGTAGCTGAAGATGAACCTCTGGAGTTTGCTATTATTATTATTATTATTATTATTATTATTATTATTATTATTATTATTATTATTATTATTATTATTATTATACAAAAAATGCCTTCATGAGTTTCCTAATTTTATGAAAATCGATATGAGACCTTTCAAAATCACATATTAACCGCAGTGAATGAGAGAGAGAGAGAGAGAGAGAGAGAGAGAGAGAGAGAGAGAGAAGGCTATTCCAATGTATGTGTCAAACATAAAACTCGAAAGTGATTGAATTTCAATCACTAAATCCCCCCAACACAAGAGATAATCTCGCATTGCAATGAATTCAAGTGGAAATATTTTGAGGGTATTTGTAGCCGACCCATTGGAATGTAATAGCTGGAAATATATTGATTAAACAATTTATTTATCTCTAAATATATTCACCAGTAGAAATATTCAGAGTATATATTTACAGATAAATATATTTTCATAAATGTTTTTTGACTATTCAGTTTGGTTGATGTGTAAGTTTGCAGCACGAAAGAGAGAGAGAGAGAGAGAGAGAGAGAGAGAGAGAGAGAGAGAGAGAGAATGAATTTAAGATTGAATAACATCTTCAAACAAGCAAATAATTGCTCTTATAATAACACTAAAAGTTTGTGAAAGCAATCCTTCATTATCACAATAATTTCTCGAATATTTTTTAAAATATTAATTTATTAACTTTGCTCCATGATTTCGACAGGAGAGGGTGACAAAGGCGAAGCTGGGGCATAATTAGCTCCCTGTCAAGTCTGGGCAGGTGCATTTGACACGTCTCGAGTCCTGCTTGCTAATTGCTTCCCGTCTTGAGGTAATAACGGAAGTCCCAGTTTGGTGTTCTTGCTTAAAAACTACTTCAAAAGTAAGTGGAATCCTTCACTCTTCATTCATTTCAAGGTATTCGAGTTTCTCAAGGTACTACTTGTTGGTCACTTTTCTGGATTTTATTTAGGAATGAGTCAGATGTTGGATGAGATGATAACAACCCTCTATTTTACTTGAAGCCACCTTTTCTGTATATTTGTAGTCATCTAAATCATCTTATCGTTCTGTATAGCTTTGGTTTTGCATGCAATTTGTACACAATTGAACGCCTTTGCTAATTCTGTGCTTGAAAAGGAAATGTTGCAGAAACTGCTCTAGAGGATTTCCTTTAGAACCAGCCTCTTATATTTCATTTCTTAATTCTAAGCTTGGATATCGTCAACACGGATCCTTATTGAATTTTGATGGAGAATAAGACAGTAAACTCTACTTAGAAGCTTCTTTGAAGCCATCCTTTGGCTCTCTGCTCATTTCTGGGTATTTTATTGTTTTTAGGCTTCTAGAAAGTGTACGTATGAGACGAGTGAGATTTTCGTAGACACGGATTTCATAAAAGCTTAAGGATTAATGTGCACGTAATCACAAGGCTTTTTCTTTTTCATTGATAACAACCAGCCATGAGTGACAGTGAATCATTCCAGACCACAGTTAGGTAAACAAACTCCATCGTACTGTCCCGTTTGTGCAACGAAACACCATACGCGAGTCTTTGATGTCGACTGCCATAGTCGCATAAACTTCGGGCGGTCTATTGTAGCTCATTCCAGCGTTATGTGACTGGCCTCGTTATCCTGATACATAGAAGCAATTATCTCTGGCAATTCCACGGGACTTTGGAGATAATCACCTGAGTTACAGCGTTGCAGAGACGTCAAATGCGTTAGGCTCGCAAGGTACGATACGTTTTCCCGCTTTCATTTTTTTTTTTTTTTCTTTTTGTGCCTCGCTGCGCATGCGTGGGTTTTGCGAGACTTTCCTGAGGAGTGGTTGGCTGCCCGTCGCCCGGAGAGAAATAGGACCGTGAAATTGTTTAGCTTTTTGGAGATTTTTTACCCAAAACAAATGCTTAAGATGGTAATAATGATCTTCTCAGAGGTAAATGGAATTACTTATACCATAGAGGATGCATTTACGAGTCCAGATTTACAGTAAAATAGGAAGGAAATGTCTATCTATAGAGGAGGCGACACGACACGAAAAACAAAGATTCTACTTCGTGCTTTCTTTTCTGCGCTTTCTTTACATTCGTCTCCTCTCACTCGCCTCTTTCTGCTTTCTTTCCAATGCTTTCTTTCCTGCGCTTTCTTTACATTCGTCTCCTCTCACTCGCCTCTTTCTATCCTTACTCTGGATGAGAGGAATAACAGGATTTGTAAATTTGTGCTGAATTATCTCCTTTAGTAATGAATTTTGATGTCACAATAAATTATTTACAAAAGACTACAACAAACCTCTCTCTCTCTCTCTCTCTCTCTCTCTCTCTCTCTCTCTCTCTCTCTCTCTCTCTTTAAAAATATATTTAATTTTCCAAGGTATCAAACTATATCAGATTTCATCCTCTGCTGTAGCACTGTTATTGGAAATCTCTCTCTCTCTCTCTCTCTCTCTCTCTCTCTCTCTCTCTCTCTCTCTCTCTCTCTCTCTCTCTCTCTCTCTCTCTCCTTAAAAAATATACTCAATTTTCCAAGATATCAAATTATGTCGTAGCGATGTTATGGCAAATAAGTCTCTCTCTCTCTCTCTCTCTCTCTCTCTCTCTCAACCCTTTTCCCCTTCAAACAGCCCCGCCCCCCCGACCCCCCTTTTTTTTATGGTCCAGGAATCAAAGCATTCCTGAAATTCCTCTGGGCGTTGTGACTCACACAATAAGGATTCCAGCCCGGTTCTCTGGCTTTCCTTTTCTTTATATAGAATTTTTTTTTTACTCATTTTCTTGATTTATCTTAATTCCATTTTTCTATTTCTTGATTTTTTTACTTTTTGTTGAGGTTTAATTCTTGTTTTTTTTATTTTCTTTATTTTCTTGACTTAGATTTTTGGTTTTTATTTGAGGTTTAATTCCGTTTTTTTTATTTTCTTGATTTTCTTGATTTAGATTTTTGGTTTTTGTTGAGGTTAAATTCTGGTTTTTTTATTTTCTTGATTTTCTTGACTTAGATTTTTGATTTTTGGTCGAGGTTCAATTCTGGTTTTTTATTTTCTTGATTTTCCTGACTTAGATTTTTGGTTTTCGTTGAGGTTTAATTTTTTTTCTTGATTTTCTTGATTTTCTTGACTTGGATTTTTGGTTTTCGTTGAGGTTCAATTCTGGTTTTTATTATTTTTATTTTTTTGAATTAGATTTTTGGTTTTCGTTGAGGTTTAATTCTTATCTTTTTATTTTCCTGATTTTCCTGACAGATTTTTGGTATTTGTTGAGGTTTAACGCATAACCTCACTAACTTAAAAATAACCTCATTTGATTAACCTGACAACCTCACAACCCATCTTGTAGAGAAACACATAACCAACCCCAAACTAACCCCCAGAAACCTCACTCAAGAGCCTACTTAATTAAACACTGATTTTCCTCACGAGAGCTTCGTTCATTCACAGTAAATAAAAGTAACTCTCTACCCAGAACTGTTTTCCGCCACGTTGCAAGGCTATTGAACGTCCCCTTTTTATGGAAGCCTGGGTAAACATCCTACTGATTTTACTTAGGATCCTCTGAGTCATCCTGACAAGAAGAAAGTGGTTTAGAAAGTAATGGAAAGCTTTCTCTCTCTCTCTCTCTCTCTCTCTCTCTCTCTCTCTCTCTCTCTCTCTCTCTCTCTATCAGTGTAAGAGGCTTTCTTCCACACGACTGTCTCTACACGGTTGGGTAGTTTTCTCTGGTATCTAAGACGCCAAAAACCAATTCTCCATTTTTTTTCATCTTCTTCTTCTTCCTTCTCTTCTTCTCCTTCTTCTTCTTCTTCTTCTCCTCCGCCATGGGCTGCAAAATATGTATATTGAAATATTGAAAAAAAAAAGCACTTGTAGCTAACTCCCTGATAAATATTAGACTCACCTCTTGCAAGAAAAGATGTTGTATGAACCACGGGAGCACGAAGGCATCTAGAGAGAGCCTCACTCTCTCTGTTGGTAAATGAGAGAGAGAGAGAGAGAGAGAGAGAGAGAGAGAGAGAGAGAGAGAGAGAGAGAACCTCCTTCACTATGTTAGGAAAAATCACTTTATCTAACAAATTTTATCAAAATGGTCAAATTGAAACTTTCATATACGTATAAATTATTCAGCTGAATATACTAGCCACTTTCATGAAGGATAGGTCTCTCTCTCTCTCTCTCTCTCTCTCTCTCTCTCTCTCTCTCTCTCTCTCTCTCTCTCCTCACGTTCTTTACGTAAGCATCGTAGGAGAGTATTTATCTCACAAAATCAAGAATTGCTTCACCCGAGGCACGGCTAATTAGATCCAAAGAAAAAAGATAAGATCCCACATACACCTGTCTCTGGAGATGTGATTAGGTTTCTTCTTGACAATATTGCCTCTGGGTATTGCTGCTCCGCCCCCCCCCCTCTCTCTCTCTCTCTCTCGTCTCTCTCTCTCTCTCTCTCTCTCTATCTCTCTAATAGGTTTCTTACAGACAACATTTCCTTCGGGGAATTCTGTTATGTTACACAAACAAGGTAACACACTTAGTGACATACTCCGTCTCTCTCTCTCTCTCTCTCTCTCTCTCTCTCTCTCTCTCTCTCTCTCTCTCTCTCTCATGGTGAAGTCTTTAAATTACCCATCTATAAATTTACAGAGGATATTTAATCATTTTCGTGGGGAAAAGAACACACAAAACGACGACAAACAAAAAATGAAGATTTATTTCATCCCAACCGAACCGTGTAATTGAATCCTTGGCGTTAGGTGAAGAGGGAACATATTCCTCTCTCTCTCTCTCTCTCTCTCTCTCTCTCTCTCTCTCTCTCTCTCTCTGTCAGAATCAGAGTCGTTTTCACAACTTAATCGCCAACAACCCCACAGTTATAATTTCACTTTATTCTTAATTCCCCACAAACAACTCAAAAGAGAGAGAGAGAGAGAGAGAGAGAGAGAGAGAGAGAGAGAGAGAGAGAGAGAGATGACTACATTCACCCTGACGCAAAAAAAAAACTCCACCCAAAGAAGTAATTTCATCTGTCACCAAAGATATTTCCCAAATTTTTTCGTCTTGAAAGTGTCCTGAAAATATTTAATACCCCAGGCAGTAAAGTGACCCAGGATATTGACCCAGGAAAGGGACCCAGAGTCTCCCTAAGACCCCAGAAAGTCAAGTGACCCAGTAAAATGACCCAGAATTCCCTAAGACTCCAGAAAGTAAATTGACCCAGTAAACCGACCCAGAGAAGTGACCCAGAGCTCCTTAAGACCCCAAGAATGGGTTGTTTCCTTATACAGTCCTCTTTATATGCAAATTGAAACATCAGGGAGAATAATCTTGGGTCGAGACTTGGGTTGAAGTGGGCCTCCCTATTGTGTGGTATAGAGTAGAGAGAGTCTCTCTCTCTCTCTCTCTCTCTCTCTCTCTCTCTCTCTCTCTCTCTCTCTCTCTCTCTCTCTCCTTTTTACCTCAGGCACATAAGCATCTTAACTCAGCATCATCTGACACTTAAAGATTTTTTTTCTCAGGTGAGGAGAAACTAATTAGTGAGAAAGGACAGGATCTGCACGTAAGACACACTCGTTTCTTGATCTGTAAGAATGTTTTTTCTTTATCTGCTCTCTCTCTCTCTCTCTCTCTCTCTCTCTCTCTCTCTCTCTCTGACTCCTGTTAAGACCTGTTATCATCATGGACAAAATATTTTATAAAGCTTCGAGAATCCTTTTATATTTTAAAAATAACTCGCATTAATATGGAATTGTCTCTCATTATCTAGGATAACCATTTTTTTATCAAACTGAGAAGCCCTACAACTTTAGCTAAGAATTTCTTTCATAATTAATGAGAAAACATTGAAAACAAATAAATAATTGTAATCATTTAAATAGATCATTTTAACATGAACCAACTTCGTAAGGTAAACGAGAAATATTTTTTTTGCCAAAATGAGAAACATCACTGAGAACTTCTTTCATAATTAATAACAAAATATTTTAATAGTTTAAAAACATGTTTTCTAAATCTCATAATGTTTAGAACTTTGAAATCATTTCTTACCAAAATGAAAAACATGGCAATTTTAGCGAGGAAGTTCTTAATTAATTTATGACAAAACATTCAAAATTAATCAATGAATTTAATGGCTTTAGTGTTATTAAATAATCTTAATTAGAAATAGCCTCACATGACTTCAACCTCTCGTAATGTTTAAGAACTGAGAAACCATCTTTTGTCTCTCTCTCTCTCTCTCTCTCTCTCTCTCTCTCTCTCTCTCTCTCTCTCTCTCTCTGGGTCTTCCTCTGCTCTGTTCAGGAACTGACAACAGAAACTTGACCAGAAGTTTGCCATTGTGGCACAAGACTTTTATTTTGTTTATTTTGGGGTAGTTTTATTTTATTTCAGGTTTTAAAAATTGTTTAAAGACTTTTTTGTGCTAGTTTTTTTTTTTTTTTTTTTTTTTTTTTTATTTCAGTTTTTAAAATTTTTGTCTCTGTAGAATTGGTTATCTATTCGAAAAGGTGACTTTCTGAAATTGATAAAAATAAAATGATTGATATTTCGAAAAAGGTAAATTTAAGAAAAAATACACATTCCAATGAGGTCAACATAAAAAAAGTTAAACGTTCAGAAAGGCGGGTTTTCAATTTATTTTTTATTGTTTTTATATATTTTATAAATATTTCATTAAAGAATTGTTAACCTTTTTACGAAATGTAATTTTTTTAAATACTTACTATGGGAAATCTTGACCTATTCCCAACTATTCCTAAATACCTTATTCGGGGTTTAATATCCTGATATTTGCCACACGAAGGCCGACGGGATGGGCAACCAAATAACCTCTATAAATCCCTGGCCCGAAGCCAGACGAGAATTTGAACTCTGGGAAATGCTACTGACATTTAGCCTCACTATAAATCAGGGAACACTGGAGTAAGATGTGAGTTCCAAATCCAGACCTTCACTAAAAGGTAAGATACGAGGGCAAAAGATGGAGAGAATAAGGGAAGAGGTGGCTTGACGGATGTCATAACTTGTACTAATGTTTATAGGCCTAATGGTACGGAACATTATAAAAAAACTAATTTACATTATAAATTACGAGTATAAACTTTGATAGAAAGCCATTTAACGGTGCATATAACGAGAGAATAAACAAAACACAAACTTTATTCTTGAGAGAGGAAGCTCTTACGTAACAAAAAATTCTTTTACGAAAACGAAACAGAATTGCTTCGTTATGAAGCAGATAATTTGAAAGACTTATAAAAAAGAAAACGGGGTTCCAACACTTCAAAGATTCGCGGATGCTGGAGGAAATATTATTTTTTCCCCTCCCTTCCATTATTCTCAGGAGAGGCTGGAGGTACTGATTTGGTGAGAGAGAGAGAGAGAGAGAGAGAGAGATTGATGATGGTTCTCCCCGAAATAGAAGGTTCACTGAACTTGAGAGAGTCAAAATTGGCAAGGGCATTTTAGTGCATTTTTAAAAAAATAATCGTATGTTTCTGCAATTGAGTGTGCATTCGGAGGTGTAGAGTGTATTCAGAAGTTTATATCTTAGAAGTGGGGTGTAGGTTCTATTCATAATTAAGGTGGAAAGAGGCCAAAATAGGTTAAAAATAAAAGTTAAAATTTTTAAGTAAGTTGGAACAGAGTTAGAAAACGAAGAGGCCAAAGAAACTGGGAAGCCATGTCATAGAAAACGGGAATCCACTTTTAGAACTACCGAGTAATTTTGAAAGCAGACAATGATCACTTTTCACAAAGAAGGCAAGAGAATCCTATTTTCAGCTCTCATGAGAAAGAGAGAGAAAGGAGGGACAGAGAAAGATGCATTAAAGAAATTTGTGGAAATGAGAACGACAAAAGCGTCTTCCAGGGAGAGACCTATTTGTGTTCCTCGAGTAATCACAACAATGAAATCACCAGGAAAGCATATTTCTTAATTACTTTCTCTCTACGTATTTTTGTTAAGCTATTTGTGATAAGATGATGACACTCACTGGAATGATAAAATCCTTTGATGAAACACGCCCACTCGAGAGATTTTACCTGCCTCTTTGAGGGCTCACCTTCCAACAGGTAGTTCATTAGCGGAGGACATTTTACGCTTCCAGATATTCCGGAGGTGAATGTTAATAGTAATGGATGACACTCGTCTTTTTCCCTCTTGATTTCGTCGAGATTTTTTTTTTCATTCGAAATGAACGCGCCCACGTAAACATAAACAAAGGCTTCTTCTTCTTCCAACTTGTTTGTTGGAGAGTGACTCTTATAAAGTCATTTCCAACACGAAGTTTATAATTGCTTTAACAAGAAAGGACAAAACATAATCCTTTCGTGTTGGGTGAAGGAGGTGAAGCTCTCTCTCTCTCTCTCTCTCTCTCTCTCTCTCTCTCTCTCTCTCCAATTGAACTGACTGAAATCTAGTCTTGCTTTTTGTCTTTCTGAGCTATAATCACTGTTGAAAAGTTATCAAAACCGTAAGGATTGAGAGAGAGAGAGAGAGAGAGAGAGAGAGAGAGAGAGAGAGAGAGAGAAAGAACAGGCTTCTGAATTTCCTCGATAAATTTACCAACTCCTCTATTCTTTCGCATCTCGGGAACCTGACTCTTTCCTTCGTTAGGATCGAGGCTTCGTCAAAAGAGCTTAATTGGCGATTGGGCGTCGACTTTTGTCTCTCAAGAATGCAATCTGATTCTCTCGGGTAGAAGAAGTTCTCGCATATGTGGCAATACGCAATGCGTTTTAGACATCATTCTTATTATTATTATATCAGAAGATGAACAGTTTTGGTATGGAATAACCCCAGCATAGGGGCCACTGGCTTGAAATTCAAGCTTCCAAAGAATATTATGGGTTTCGGGTTCGTTTGGAGGCGTGATAAAGAGAGGCAAAGGGAAATGCAGAAACAAGAGATATTATTGGATTATTATTATTATTATTATTATTATTATTATTATTATTATTATTATTTATTATTATATGGATTGGGGAAAACTCATTTGATTATATATAAGAAAGGAATATTTTGGATTTTTTAACGACCGGGAATTACAGTTGCTTGGGCTCCCTTCTCTCTCTCTCTCTCCTGCCCCAGAGCCCATTGCTCCCATGACCCTTATACCTCCCCAGGGGCTTTAATTTTCTCTTCTTTGACCTATTTTGGGGGTATTGGACGGGGGGGGGGGTTGGGGGGTTGGGGTGTGGTTGGGGGAAAGAGAGGGGAGGGGTTTGGTCCTGGGGGAGGTTTTTGTGGAATGTTATTTAGTTTTTTTTTTCTCGATTTAGTGATTCAATTTATTTTTTAAGTGATGATATAATTTCATGTGTATTTTTTTTTCCACATTTTTCATGAAGAAATTCATTAATTAAAGCATTTTGATATTGATATATATACATATATATAATAATAATAATAATAATAATAATAATAATAATAATAATAATAATAATAATAATAATAATAATAATAATAATAATAATAATACTTCTTGACCTTTGATTAGGAATTAGGCGTTATCTGAATAGCCACCTTATCAAATTTCATGGAAAAACCTCAAAACAGAAACACCTATTTTTAGGTCTGTTTACTTGGAGAATATCCTTCTAATATCATGAACGAGTCCTGGAAAGTACCTCTAGGGACTCGTGGGGTCCCAAACAGGACTTAGGACAGAGATTTCCCACAGGAAGAAGGATTCCAGCAAGGAATAACTCATTTCCCCGTCCAGGAGAGAGAAAAGGAATTAAAATAAGGATTTGGAATAAGGAGGAAGTCTTGAAATTTCTTAAAAAGGACGAGAATTCAGTTGACCCTGCCAAACCAAATTGGACAAAGGAACTGTGGAATGTAATATTGGAACAACGTATTGAAGGAATTGAAACATAGGGAAATGCTCCAATGAAAATGAAAATTAATTATGACTGAATTTAAATGTAAACAAGGAATTTATCACCTGACATTCCATTCTTCAATACCTCCCCCATCTCTCTCTCTCTCTCTCTCTCTCTCTCTCTCTCTCTCTCTCTCTCTTCAGCACTGAGAGATTTATTGATTATATTCAGATACAAAACCTGCAACAAAAATTCCTTTCTGGTTATTCGAAGTATCTCTCTCTCTCTCTCTCTCTCTCTCTCTCTCTCTCTCTCTCTCTCTCTCTCTCTCTCTCCCCAAACCTCTTTAAGAGCCCCCAGCATGCCAGAGATGCATAAAATCTCCATTAATAAGATGCCATTGCAATATTTCCCCAAGGAAAAGAGGATAAGCAAAACGCATTTCGCCCATATTATCTTGTTTGTAGAAACATAATATTGGAACATCCTCCCAAAATTCCCAACGAGTTCAGGGAGGACTTTTAAAGCAATGTAAACATTGGAAGTTTAGATTGTTTTTGTTCGGTTAAGACGAAATATGAGGTTTTGGACGCCCTTGAAATGTGAATAATTTAAACACAAATATTCATTTTCTTTAAAATCTTTCTTAAAGATTGAGGGCGTGGCTAAATAGTGGCTCCAGGTTCCCAGTTACGTCGGCCTTCTGATGGAAATAACACGAATATCAGAGATAATTTAGTTGATTTTACTGTTTTTAATAACTTACTAACAGCAGGTGTTGCTTCTTATAATGACAATAGTAGTAATTAGAAATTTATTGTTATAGTTAAGAAAGAAACAGTTTTGAATTTTATTATTATTATTATTTATTATTATTGTTATTATTATATTAGGTTATTATTATTATTATTATTAATTATTAATTAGGTAGAAGCACCCCTTTTAGGCAAATACTGTTAAAAAGAATGGCAGAATTAAGTGAGTTGATTTTTATATATTGTTTTTTTCTATTTTCCTTACAATTCGCTTCTCAGGCTCAGCGATTTTTCTGAGTAACTGACCATATTCATATTGGGAATTTTCAAAATCATAATGCTGAAGGTAATCTTTTATTGGAACAGGATATCAGTCCAGGTCAAGCAGGGGTCGTCGTCAGTGCTGGTATTATTCCGTAGGCCCTTAAACCGAAGACGAACCCGGCCCCGAACTGAACTACGTCTACGGAATAATACTAGCACTGACGACGACCCTGCTTGACCTGGACCTGATATCCTGTTCCAATAAAGATTACCTTCAGCATTTATGATTTTTGAAAATTCCCAATATGAATATTGGTCAGTTACTCAGAAACATCGCTGAGCCTGAGAAGCGAATTGTAAGGAAAATAGAAAAACAATATATAAAATCAACTCGCTTAATTCTGCCATTCTTTTTAATATTATTATTATTATTATTATTATTATTATTATTATTATTATTATTATTATTATTATTATTATTATTATTATTATTATTATTATTATTAAGAACTTGAAAATAGAGTATAATAATAATAATATAATAACAGAAATAATAATGATAAAATTGTAATAATAGTTAAGAAAGAACCAGTTTTGAATTATTATTATTATTATTATTATTATTATTATTATTATTATTATTATTATTATTATTATTATTATTATTGTTATTATTATTATTATTATTAAGATCTAGAAAATAGAGTATAATACAAATAACAGTTATATTGTTAAATCTAAAAATAACATTAATAATAATAATAATAATAATCATAATAATAATAATAATAATAATAATAATAATAATAATATAATAATAATAATACCATGGGACACCAGAGTTGAAGAGAAAGAGAGGGAAAAAATGGATAAGTATCAAAGATCTGAAAATAGAAATAAGAAGGATATGGGATTGCCAGTGGAAATCGTACCCATAATCATAGGAGCACTAGGCACGATCCCAAGATCCCTGAAAAGGAATCTAGAAAAACTAGAGGCTGAAGTAGCTCCAGGACTAATGCAGAAGAGTGTGATCCTAGAACGGCACACATAGTAAGAAAAGTGATGGACTCCTAAGGAGGTAGGATGCAACCCGGAACCCCACACTATAAATACCACCCAGTCGAATTGGAGGACTGTGATAGAGCAAAAAAATAATATAATAATAATAATAATAATAATAATAATAATAATAATTAATATAAAACATTATTATTATTATTATTATTATTATTATTATTATTATTATTATCATTATTATTATTATTATTATTATTATTATTATTATTATTACTTTACTTTAGATACTTGGTCTTAATAATAATAATTAATAATAATAATAATAATAATAATAATAATAATAATAATAATATTCTGCAAAAAGCCAAAAACACATTAGATTAGAACCAGGATCTCCTTGGTCAGTTTCTCCTTCCAAAATCAGAGATTTCGAGAGGATTATTCTGTAATTGAATTTGTGGTGTCTTTGGGATATGCTAATTATTAGCAGAGGGGAAAGTGAAGCGCTGCCGTAATTCGTTTCAGGATATAGAGGATTTGACAGGCTGGTATGCAAGAGAGAGAGAGAGAGAGAGAGAGAGAGAGGCTAATTTCACTTGTTGTGGTTAATTATGGCTTTTTTTTTTGTTTCTTAATCTTTTAGGCAACTCTCTCTCTCTCTCAATCTCTCTCGTCTCTCTCTCTCTCTCTCTCTCTCTCTATATATATATATATATATATATATATATATATATATATATATATATATATATAGAGAGAGAGAGAGAGAGAGATGAGAGAGACGAAGAGAGAGAGAGAGAGACAGAGAGAGAGAGAGAGAGAGAGAGAGCTAGTTCCAAAAACCTTTCATCTTCACCAAAACTACCTTTTTTAAAGCTATAGTTTTTCTTTCGTAAATCGTCATCAGAGAGATGGAACGTTTCCCTAGCACGTTTCAATACGTTTTTCGCTTACTCGGGGAGTAAGCCTACAAACTACTGTGTTGCTGTAGTTGTTAGTCGGGAGGGTAGGAAAGGTCTATGGAAGAGCCTAAAAAGGTCTGAAAAAAGGTGTTTTGATTTGAGTTCAAGATACAGGAATTTTAGGAGAGGATGTTTGTGATTTATTTATTAGAATGAAAATGTAGAAAATGCAAATGTAGAACAATTATTTCTAATAAAATACAGCATATTTATTTTAGTTTTCGTTGGGGAAATAAGGCTGTAATCAACCATAGATTTTAGCACGTTTTAATTTACGTTAAAGTTAGGAATGTAATGTTTACAATTTATGTGTAAGGGGAAACTCTAGCACGCGTGCCGAGTAAGCTGGAGGTCGGATAACGCCATGTGCTCTTATTTCCCAGTTATATATCCCAGAACTTAATGTGACGCCTGCCATAGAATCCCATCAAAAATGTGTTTGAACATATAGTCAGGGTTTCCCCTCCTTGCAATATATTTTCTTTGGTATAAATATGATAGAATATATTTGCAACAAATTTAAACATTTTATTTCTACATTTGAAGGCAATGCCAGGTATAGAAACCTATCAAAAAATTTCAGCTAAGATATATAAAGTAGGTTTTCAACGCTTTGCTATGATATATTCTTATATATGGAATTTGCATACATTTCCAAATGAATTGAAGACTTTTATTATTATTATTATTATTATTATTATTATTATTATTATTATTATTATTATTATTATTATTATTATTATTATTATTATTATTATTATTATTTGTTTCACTGCAAAGGCTAAAATAAGTCGTCTACTTGACGTAGATTTAACAAACATTGCTAAATATTCTTTATAGATGTATATTTGTATATCTAATAATGCATCATGATATATTTCAACATAAATATTAAAATAACCCCTTAGCTTTCGAAATATATTTCAATACATTCTATCACAATTTTCCAAAGGCATAAAAAATGAATATTTTCGAATGGTAATTTCAAATTATATTAATTTTATTTACCCATATAATTTATTATCATGTTACATAAATAGATTAATAAATTTTAATAGATTCCCATTTATAGATATATTACAAAGCTGTCTCCCAGTTGCATAAATATATTACGATGTATTCCACCCATTTATTATCTCTAGACATAAATTTATTAATACATTTTGATGTTTTCAATCATACAAAAATGACTTAAGTATTTCATAGGGATGTTCTTTTGTTGAAATATACTCAATAATATTTCATGACCGATATTCCCAAGAAATACATTTCCAATATGTTTAATTTCTATATTATATATGATGCATTATATTATATGTCATATATTATATATTATATATCATTATATATGTTTTAATTATATGTGTATATAGTATTATATATCATATTATAATATATATTTTTTAGCCACACATCATCATCAAAATAAGCCTAATTTATGTGTCCATCGTCTCAAAAAATACTTAGAAGACATTAAAAAGATATAAAATCAGCATTTATATTTTTAAAGTTACTTAAGTTCTTTCCCCACTATTCCCTCAAGAATGTTTGAACCATTTTCTACTCAAATGTTTATTCACGGGAGATAATATTTGCCAAAGCTTTTTGCGTGTAATATTCTGTATAATATTCCAATGGCTTCTTATATATGGAAATTTTATGCATACGTTGCCTGCTGAAGGCTATTGAGAGAGAGAGAGAGAGAGAGAGAGAGAGAGAGAGAGAGAGAGAGAGAGAGACTTCAAAATTATTGATTTTGGGGTACAAATATTAAGGGTTTTACTTCACGTAAGGCTATGCGTGAGATAGAGAGAGAGAGAGAGAGAGAGAGAGAGAGAGAGAGAGAGAGAGAGTTGCTGAAGTCGACCGCAAATTCTTTCGTGCAGTTTAGTGCAAAGTCGATTTTTAATATCAAGTTTCCTGCTGTTCTTGAAGAAAAAAGATATTATTTTTTTTTTAAAAGATCAGCTTTCCAACCACACCCTTTTTACTTTATAATACTTTATACTTTATTAAAGAGTTTAAATAAAAGGATTATTGATTATTATTTGGTTATTATTATTATTATTATTATTATTATTATTATTATTATTATTATTATTATTATTATTATTATTATAGTAACAAGTTATGGAATTCCCTTCATTCCTCTGTGTTCCCTTTCATCTGCCTCCATCCCTTTGCTTTCCCGGAGATTTGGGTTCATAAAGGCAAACGAAATGCCCATTCCACCGGCCTCTGCAATAGAAAATTATTTAATTTTTCATTACAAAAGTCCTGGTGCTATTCCCGTGGCCACGAGAGAGAGAGAGAGAGAGAGAGGAGAGAGAGATAGAGAGAGAGAGAGAGAGAGAGAGAGGGAGGGGGGGGGGAAACATAGAAAAGAAAGTAGAGAGTGAAAGAGAGAGAAGGGGGAGAAAGGGAGACAGATAGACGAGACGACAGACAAAATAGAGAGAGAGAAAAAACATAGAGAAAGGATAGAATGAGAGAAACAGAGAAAATGAGAGAGAGAGAGAGAGAGAGAGAGAGAGAGAGAGAGAGAGACAAAGAAAACTCGAAATGTACCCACCCTTTCAAGGAAAATATGTTTGAGCCTTTAAAAAAAAAAAAAAAAAAAAAAAAAAAAAAAAACACCTCGACAACAAACAAGTTCCTTTCCTCAGTCGAACGTTTATAATTGGCCATTAGCAATTGCCAACAAACGTTTTTAGCCGTCCCAGCCCACCCCCTAACACTAACCCCCCCCTAAACCAGCCTTAATGGAGCAAACAAACGTTTAAACAAAGCCGGTGATTTAAATTTATTTACTCGCAAGTAATTACAATA
>NC_087223.1:7913570-7928570 GCF_015104395.2 Macrobrachium nipponense
CTTAATATTATCATTTTGGGGGCTTTTACTATAATTTGCAACACATTTTTATTTTATATTGAATATGCGTTTACGCAGTGGACGTTCGTATCTATACAGTGTTGGTAAAACAGCTAGGAATCGTATCAGTCAGAAAAAACACGAATATAAGAGGAACACCTACACAACCAAAAACCCGGAAGTAACATTAACTTGGTTCATGACACTAATTTTTCCTATTCAGGGTCCTGGAGGTAAATTTAGCTATGGGTTCTTTGAGTTCTACGCGTAATCAGGCCTCTATGACTCAGCTTAATGTTGTACAACGGGCGGCAGTAATTGCCGACCGGCTAAATGAATATCAAGATAACTTCCGTAACTCCACTTGGGTTACAAGAACCAATATCGCCGTGAAAGATTTCATACGGCTAATATACTTGACTTGCATGACAGTTATGTTGCCTGAAGCTTTAGTGCGGTGTTTTGACAAAAAGCTAACGCCCGACAGTACGGAACTAGATGTGTATAAACAGATCAAAAAGCACATGTCTAAGTGTACTGACCTCGATCCCTTGCTTACTCAGGTTTTTGCAAAAACTGAAAAAAAACCACAACAAGTAAACGTAGTTCATAATAATCAAGCTGCTGGGATGACTTGTTACAATTGCAAGCGCCCAGGTACACATGATTTCAGACTGTAGGACGAGTTTTTGTGCAATTCATAACAGTTCCACTCATTCATATAATCAATGCTTCTCGCGTAATCAACAGCAGAATCCTAGAAACACGCAAACTGTTGCTAATGAAAACAAGAAGAAGAATCCTCAGTACTATAAGAAGAAGCAGGCGAACAGCAATGCTGTTCAACATCAGAAACAAACAAATCGTGCTTCAAGTAACTCTGTTCCTGGGCCGTCTAGCCAAAACTCGCAAGGTCAGACGAGTTTTCCGAGTGCGCAAAGCAAAGCAAATACCACGTAGTCAACTCCAAGGGGGGAGAGGATGTGTTGGGTCATTCATATCAACATCTTTTGTATCAAATAATCCATTTAATCATTTACCAGATCATTGTGAGGCAATCGATTTTCCTATGAAACACACGGCCGAATCCAATAAATCAGTGCAGGTTCCCGTAGATTTGCAACAAATTCACGCAATAATAAGCCAAAATGAATTACGCCCCACTTTACATGCAGTAAATTTAGAGCACCGATCCTTCACATTATTTTTTAATTCTGGTAGTCCACGTAATATCATGGATTTGCAGACTCACCACTTGTTATTTTCAGACTTCCCTATAGAGAAGTTTGGAGTAAGGCTCTCGGGTATAGGAAATAATGAATTAAATGTGGTAGGAGTAACTCATGTTCAGTACAAGGTCGGTAAGCGCACGTTTACCGATACCTTTATTGTTGTACAAAACATTGATATGTATCCAGCTGTAATTATAGGATACCCGTCTATGGGCACTCAAAACATTACCTTAGCCCCTGCCAAACACGGCGTGTATATCAAAGGAAAATTCTATAAGTCTTCCAACACCTTAAAATCAATTTTGGATAAAAAGGAGACAACAAATAAAACAGTAACGTATGTTGAGGAACCAATCACTTGTCTCATGAATCAAGAAATAATGCATGCGACCCAACAGAATTCTCGTTCACCCATAATATCAGCTTGCACGCAAACTCTCAAGCCGAACGTAACTTCGAATATATTAGTGCGAGTAAAGAAAACTTTGCCGGGATCTGAAATGTTAATTCTTTCCGACACTCTGAAAACTAACGGTTTGTCCGTCACACAAGCCATATATACAGTCGGCTCACAACAACAATGTAACATTGAAGTCTGTAATCATTTGAATACCACTTTAGTAATTCACAAAAATCAACATATCTTGGATGTGGAAGTTTATAAACATCGCATTCTTACCGTTGCTGAGATCAATCACGCTCAATCAGTTGCGGATGAATCCCTTTTGCAATCTATTAAAAGTAAAATCAATAGAGACATTCAAGAAGCGGAAATTCAGCAGAAATTTCTTGATCTTTTAACTGAATATCATGATGTTTTCTCCACTACGGATGGATCCTTAGGAAAAACGGATGTCATAGAACACCAAATAAGGTTAAAAGACAAGCAGAAAGTTATCTATGTACCTTCGTACAGACTCCCTATGAAATCCCAGAATGAGATAAATGATGAAGTAGGTAAAATGCTAGAAGGAGTCATTAGGAAATCGAACAGCACTTATAATTTTCCGTTAATAGTTGTACCGAAAAAAGATCGAACTTGGGGTATCTACGTAGACTTCCGTCGCTTAAATGAGGAAACGATCCCTGATCGATTCCCAGTGCCCTGTACTGACGATATTTTATCTTTGTTAGGTCAGAACAAATATTTTACCAGTTTGGACTTACTTAAAGGCTTTCACCAGATACCATTAGAAGAAGAGAGTATCCCATACACTGCCTTCAGCACAGCCAGGGGATATTATGAATTTTTGTGTATGCCTTTTGGTTTACGTTGTGCTCCCATAACATTTACTAGAATGATCAACATAGTGTTTGGAGACTTGTTAGGGGATATCCTACATGCCTATATGGACGACCTTGTAATCTTTTCTAATACCTTAGAAGAACATCTATGTAAACTGGAGCAAGTGCTACAGAGACTAAGACAGCATAATTTAAGGGCAAAGATAAGTAAGTGTGAAGTTTTCAAAACAGAACTAGTCTATTTAGGTTTTACGGTGTCTAGTCAAGGTCTTAAAGTAGTCCACGATTAGGTGTCGGCTATCCGTAACTTTCCGATACCTACTAGCGTCAAGGGAATACAGCAATTTCTGGGGTGTAGTGGGTATTACAGGCGGTTTATACGCAACTACTCAATAATAGCCGCTCGCCTAACCGATCTTACGAAGAAGGGCGTAGATTTCATATGGCCTGAGAAGCATCAACAGGCGTTTGATACCTTGAAAGATGAACTGTGTAGTTCTCCTATCTTAAAATTTCCTGACTTCGGTAAGGAATTCTTTATTGCAACAGACGCCTCAGACCTAGGAGTAGGTGGGGTATTGCTTCAGCAATATGACAAAAAGTTTTTCCCTATAACTTTTTATTTACGTAAACTGAGACCTTCCGAGAGTAAATATGCAGTAATAGATAAGGAAGGGCTAGCTATTGTTAATTCACTAGTGCATTTTAAGTTCATAATATACGGTTATCCCTTCAAGGTTCTCACTGATCATAAGCCCCTAACCGACTTCTTTAAAGGCTTTAGTCACAGTCCCAAACGAACTCGGTGGCATATGATCATCCAAGACTTTGGCGCGAGGATCGGGTATTTACCTGGGAAAGCAAATATCATTGCTGACGCATTATCAAGCAACCCCGCGTCATCTTGTACGGAGCCATTACCTGAATTAATAGATATATCAACATCCATGCCTATTGTTAAAACTGTATCTGAACAGGAAGATCTGGGCTGGGGCGCTGAACTAATACAGACTGAACAAAGAAAAGATCAGCAATTAGAAAAAATCATAAATGCTTTGAACGGAAATCCTAAGGAAAAGGAATATATAAAGTATACGCAGCAGAATTATATAATCAAAGATAATATTCTGTGTAGATCCGTGACAAGGAAAACCCGCAACACACCACAGGTGACTAACGACCAGGTAGTGGTACCAATCTCACTTATCCCACCCACTGTCTTAAATTGGTTGCATGCAAATCCATTGCATGGCCACCCGGGTTCTCCATCATGTCACAGAAAGCCAAAATCAATATTTTATTGCATACGATGTTTACAGATATAAAAAAGCACATAGCTAATTGTCGCACTTGTCAGGAAAACAAAGGGCACACGAAGACACCTGTCAGCCTAGGGGCTTTATCCCGTGCCCCAATCAACCCTTTGAAAGAGTACACTTAGATTTATTAACAGGGTTTTACGAGTCAGACAGAGAAAATAAGCACCTCTTAGTAATCATAGATGCCTTGACTCGATATACAGAACTGATAGCGCTTAAAACTAAAACCGCGATCGAATGCGCTAGGAAGTTTTACGAGTGCTACATTTGTAAACATGGAATTCCACACATGATAATCTCTGACTTGGGTGGAGAATTCAATAATCATTTCCTTAACTCATTGTGTGAATTCCTTTGCATAAAGAAAATCAATACCATGATCTACCACCCAGAGTCGAATGGGCTAGTGGAAAGAGCAAATAGGAAGGTTTTAAACATATTATAGTTACACTAGGGATTGGACCCCAACTGGGATATTGCCATACCTGCGGTACTAAGCACTCTTAATCACTCATATCATGTATCTATTAAAATGTCGCCGCACGAGGCACTGTACGGTACCCCAGCTAGAACGCCTTTCCATGTATTAACGCCTACAACCAATTTATCAAATCCTCTAAAGGATGTTATGGATGCAAGCATAAGTCGATATAATATACTTCATAAGAATCTAGAAGAATCACAAATCATAATGAAAAGGAATCATGATAAAATAGCTAAGCCAACTAAAACATATACCGTGGGTGATAAGGTATACATACAAGTATATGTACGCAAAGGACTCAACTACAAACTGACACCTAAGTTTGAAGGCCCGTTTAACATTTTAGAAATATTAACGGCCAATAGATTTAGAGTTCAAAACGTATCCAACCCACTGATAAGAAGAATCGTATCATTGGCTCACCTAAGAATTAAAAGAAGGGTAGAAGGAAGTGAGGGAAATTTTTGTATCTAGAAACTTGTATAATAATTTGATTTATATATATATATATATATATATATATATATATATATATATATATATATATATATATATAATATTTGTATGTAAACATTTTTCTTTAACACGAGTAATTACATATATTTTACTCATTGCAGTTTTCCAAAATGAAGCTTTTATTGTTAATAGTGGTACTGTTCATTCAGACATCTTTGTCGTGTGGGAAGAGCGCTAAAACAAAAAATTTAGATTTTACACATGGCACCATTTTTGAAAGAATAGAAGACGTTTTCATTACAGCAAGCAATATATTTAGTTAGTATAGAAGTATTTTATAACTGCAAGGGATTTTCCTCCCAGAGGATGACGTCATTAACCTAAAAAGCGACCTGTTGAGATTCGCTGTATCGTTGAATGAAATGCACCAACGTTATTTTCTTGTTAATCCAGCATTGCGGAAATGTTATCATACGACTTGCAAAACAAAACTGCCGAGGCAGAAGCTCTGGCTCGAGATCTGCTGATGTGGACTGTGCGGCACAATAACCTCGAAAGACGCAACCCGTTTATCTTTTGTGCACTAAACATCTTTGGATCTGTTGCAAGTTTAGGCTTAGGAATTTCAAATCGTCTTAAAATTAATGATCAGAACAAGAGAATTGAGTTTTTGCAACATGAAAACGAATTAGTTTTGTCAGAACTTCGTACACAATTGTCATCAATTAATCAAATAATGAGTTTGGTGAACGAACATTCTAGTAATATCGATCAGATTATGGAAGTGCAACACTTGCTGGCAACGTTAGTGTATTATAGTTCGAAAATAGATCATATCCGTACCAAAATTTCACATTTTATTGAGAAATCAAAAGACTATGTGGAAGCTATTACGCTAGCAACAAGGGGTGTTTTATCACCACATCGTTTGCCTATTAAAGATCTGACTTTAACTTAGGAGAACGGACAGGAGAAACTGGGTTATGTTCCTTTGTTAGACACCCATAAGATAGAATTTTATTATAGTTTCATATCAGTAAGCATTGAAAATTACAGGATCATGATTACAATTCCCTTTGATTCTTCTGATGCCTGGCAAGCATACAAAATCGCACCGTTCCCAACTTTCATGACGAAAAACTCAAGTCCAGTAATATCCAATTTGACGGGACATGTATTGATTTCCCCTGATAGGGAAACATATACAGTCATTAAGGACTTAGATAAATTCACTCACTGTTCAGAAGCCCTGAATAATAAAGTTTGTACAGCTGACTCCTTTGAATTCCATCATATATCAATGGATTCATGCGAGTTAGGTATAGTGCTAAACGGTTCTCTCTCCCATACACACGAAAGTTGTCTGAAAAAACTTTATCCTTTTGATGATAATAAGTTCAATTACAGGCTGAACAACGGCTCGTGGATGCGATACGGCAAGGAAGGCTTTAAGGTATCGTGCCCGGACGGATCCAATGCCCACTCCCAGATCTTCGTTGCCGCTGACGGTTGCATCGGGATGTCCACGAACTACACGGTCCGAGGAGTTAACACTATCATCAGGGAACGGGCCTATTTCGCGAATTTCACGTGGACCAGCACTGCAGTCCCATCCTTGCCTCTTCCATCAACGCGAAGGTGGCACATCGTTTGACGCAACTGCTGAGATGGACCACACGTCACCGACTTATGCAGGAGGAGAAAATCTTCGTTTCTACGTGTCGCTGGCCGTGATTTGCGTTACGGTGGTGATTCTTATCGCCGCTAACATCTTTGCTTGGCGTAGGTTGAGGCGAACACAGATGGATCTTCAGAGGAATGTCATGCCACGTCCAGACAACACTCCTATCGCGCTGAAAGCATTTACCATTAGAGCCATTTGAAATTGGCCATTTCACTTGACTGCGAGGAAAATTGTCTGGAATTGAGTTGTGTGTGAAAAGCGGTCCGTACGCTGGCCATATGTAGGACAAGAAACTCCCAGACTTTGCATTTCATTATATATATGAACAGTTAAAAGTATCTTTCGGGCACCTAACAAAATATTGAAGCCCTATATATTAAAATGTTGGTGCTTGTACGTACCTGGAATCTATATCTTGTGCACAATCATAACAATTATAATATATCTATATCTTTACCAAGAGTAACAAATATTCTTAAACAGTTACCCATGATCATGTATAAATTACGTATCTCCACGGGGTAACAACTATTCTTAAACAAGTTACCTATTACTATAACCATTCATGTATACATGCTAACCTTTTATTATTAATGGTACCTCCTAATCATTTACTAACATTATGCCATATATAGCATACATGGATCTGTATTTCCATGCATTTTTCTTTATTTATGAATATGTCTATTAGATATGTATTAGATATGTATGGCTACGTGTTCATTTATTCTTGTTATTTTTATAAAACGCTGAGATAGCTAGTGTTACGCTATCGACGCGATCTTCTTGTAGTGCAGTTCAACTTAGATTTCCCAACTGAGCGGTCATCCGACCAACCATTCCTATACTCCAGTGATGGAACTAAGAAATAAAGTTGTTAATAAGTTAACTCAGTCCGTTTGAGTCATCTCCCTTATTCTAAAGAAGAACCAAAATCTACTAGATATCACTCAGACGAGAAGGAGAAAAAGAACCACAATGCTTACGTAATAACAGTCGTAAGAAAAGACATACAAAGTGTCGCCGTCCTATACCATTGTAAGAGGTGGACAGCGGACAGTAAGAAATGTGCTGAAGTAATGCAAGATATGAGTAAGGATACCAGGATATTTTGATCAACATGTCTATCATGGATAGACAATGTTATTATATCACGACTTAATGTACAAATAGTTGAGGATGAAGAAGAAGAAGAAGAGGAAGAGGAAGAAGAAGAAGAAGAGGAAAACGGAAGAGAAGTAAACAAAACTGAAATGACAGAAAAAATAAGGAAAGCAAAGAACAAGATAAAAGTATGGATGCAGATATACTCATTGATACTACATATGAGGCAATCAAGCAGCATACATACGAAGAAATAAATTACGACATGACAACACAAAAAAAAATCCCGAAGAGGCTCTACCCAGATCTGCACACTGATGGGAAAGAGAAAAATATAGACAAGAAAGACAAAGTCTGCACCCTTTTGAAAAGAGGGAATTGCAGATTCGGAGAAAGATTTTACTACAAACATCCCAAGGTATCTCACAACTATGAAATCTATGGTAAATGTGCATACCTAGACGGCTATGAGGATGATTGCAGAGATCTACATCCAAAAATATGCAAAAACCTAAAAGAAGGAAAATGATGTAAGTTCGACAAAAAATTCAAATATATACACCCTGTAGCCATGAATCAAAATCAGTTAAATAATCAATCAAATAATAAAATCCAAAATAAGAAAGAAACAAATAAAGAGAGGAACAAAGAATATGAGGCGAAGGAAAAAAGTAAACCATCACCGCGATATGGAGTGTCAGCAAAGAATTTCCAAGCATCAGCTCCAAGATACAGCCCAAGATACAGCTCAAAAGATAAATACTGTATTTACGATGCAAGAGGATATTGCAGATATGGAGAAAATTGCAGATTCAGGCACAAAATGAATAATTATGATGAAGGAAGATCAAATATTATGGAAAAGTTGGATTTTTTAATGTCAGAATTTCTGGAAATGAAGAAAAGAACAACATATCAGAACAGGAAAGAGACGTAGGAAAATCCTTATTATTACCCATATTAAATGAAGGAGAAAACACGCAAACCATCATAGTGATGAATGCGCAGGGTTTAGTTACAAGTAACTCAAAAAGAAAAATAGAGTACTTAGAAGAACTAACCCAAATCGAAAAGAAAATAGATATAATGAATATAAGTGAAACCTGATATTTGTAAGAGACTTGGAATGACGATCAAATAAAAGGGTTCCAAACTTATAGATCAGATAGAAAAAATAGGAATCAAGGGGAACCGCGATATATTGGAAAGACAAAAAAAAAGGAAAAATATATGAGAAATATAGTAACTCAGAATGTGAACTAATAGCGGTAGAATTTGAATCTGAAAAATTAATGAACATAGTAATATACAGACCCCTAATACTATAGAGTTTGACATAATAATAGAAAAATTGGATGATATATGTAGAAATCACAAGGACTGGACTATTCTCATATCCAGAGACTAACTTTCCTTTCGTAGACTGGAAAGAACGCATAGGAGATTGTGGTTGTATTTATACATATAAAAAAAGAGAGTAATAGTAGTGCAGAAGATAAGAGGCAATTCGAAAAGCTATTAGATATGCTACTAGAATACAACATTCAACAAATAAATCACCTGCCAACAAGAAAGGAAAATCTTTAGACCTAGTATTTGTAAACGAGGTAAATTATGTTAAAGAAATAATAGTTTATAATGCGAGTATTTCAGACCATAATGTCATAGAATTAACAGTCCATTCCAAAGCAAGTGAAAACAAAGATAAGCAAGAAATGAAAAAGTGGGAAGGATATGGAAAATACAACTTCTACAGTAAAAATATGAAATGGTCAGAAATAAATGAAGAATTAAACAAAGATTGGGATAACATTTTCGTAAGTGATGATATAAAGGTAAATACAGAGATCTTATATAAAATATTAGAGAAAATAGTGGATAAATATATACCGAAGAAGAAAAGTAAACATCAGTCATGCATACCAAGAGACAAAGTGTAGATACAGGCAAGATTTATGGTGAGCACAAATTAGCATATATTACCCCTACTTTCAAAAGTGGATCAAGATTAGAGGCAAGTAATTATAGGCCTGTGAGTCTAACATCACATATTATGAAAGTGTATGAAAGGCTAATGAAGAAAAGTATTATGAAACATTTAATAAAAAATAATTTGTTTAATATAGGACAACATGGTTTCGTACCTGGAAAAAGTAAACAAACCCAACTGTTAGTCCACCGTGAGAACATATACAAAAATATGAAAAGCGGAAATGAAACAGATGTGGTTTATCTAGACTTTGCAAAAGCTTTTGACAAGGTAGATCATAATATATTAGCAAAGAAAATTAGAAAACATAATGTAGTGGATAAAGCAGGAAGATGGTTAAAAGAATTTTTACACAACAGAAAACAGATAGTTAGTGCAAACGATGGGAAATCGGATGAAGCTAAGGTAATATCCGGTGTGCCACAAGGTATGGTGTTTGCTGCAATACTGTTTGTTATTGTGATTGCAGACATAGACAGGAATGTCAAGGACTCGGTAGTGAGTAGTTTCGCCGACGACACAAGAATTAGTAGAGAAATTACTTGTGATGAAGATAGGAACGCGCTACAAAGAGACCTTAACAAAGTATATGATTGGGCAGAGGTAAATAGGATGGTATTTAACTCTGATAAATTAGAATCAATAAATTATGGAGACAGAGAAGGAAAGCTATATGCATATAGGGGACCTAATAATAAGACAATCACAAATAAGGAAGCAGTTAAAGACCTTGGTGTGATGATGAATAGGAACATGTTATGCAATGATCAAATAGTAATTCTATTGGCAAAATGTAAAGCAAAAATGGAAATGTTGTTACGGCACTTCAAAACAAGAAAAGCTGAACACATGATTATGCTTTATAAAACATATGTTTGTAGTCCACTTGAATATTGCAATATGATATGGTACCCACACTATCAAAATAGAGAGTGTACAAAGGTCCTTTACAGCTAGAATAGAAGAAGTTAAGGATCTTGACTTCTGGGAAAGACTACAATCCTTAAAATTATATAGTCTAGAAAGGAGAAGAGAACGCTACATGATAATTCAGGCATGGAAACAGATAGAAGGAATGGCCGAAAACATCATGGAGCTAAAAATATCAGAAAGAGCAAACAGAGGTAGATTAATAGTGCCCAAAACTATACCAGGAAAAATAAGGAAAGCACACAGGACATTAATCCACTACGCACCAGCATCGACAATGCAGCGTCTATTCAGTGCGTTGCCAGCTCATCTGAGGAACATGTCAGGAGTGAACGTAGATGTGTTTAAGAATAAGCTCGACAAATACGTAAGCTGCATCCCAGACCATCCAAGATTGGAAGATGCAAAATATACCGGAAGATGTACTAGCAACTCCCTCACACTGAGGGACCTGGGGCAACCCGAACAAGATGTAAGGTAAGGTAAGGTAAGGTCTCTCTCTCTCTTTCTCTCCCCTAAATCCAAATAGGTAACTTCCTCTTTAGTTGTCCAGAATAAACCTTTCAAACCGAATTATATAAATCTCTCTCTCTCTCTCTCATCCTCTCTCATTAATTTTCTCTTGATTTTTACAGACTAATTTATATGGCGACCTAGTGTCAATTCAAGCGAGACCATTTTCCACCAAACAGAATATCCCAGGTGAGTTCTTTCAATACTTTGGTCAACAACTCAACAGATTTTGTGTTTGGGTTATTTTTCTAATAATATTTTGTTTTTGTTTTTCCTTTTCATTAATTGATTATCGCGCCAATGGGTCTTGAGTTTTCCAGCAAGGAATGATGAGTAATTTCTCCGTGTGTGTTTTGGTGTACAAATAAAAGTTATGCCAAATTCAGTGGTGTGTGTGTGTGTGTGTATATATATATATATATATATATATATATATATATATATATATATATATATATATATATATATATATATTATAGAGAGAGAGAGAGAGAGAGAGAGAGAGAGACGGCGAGAGAGAGAGAGAGAGAGAGAGAGAGAGATCCATGGTGTGTGTGTGTGTATATATATATATATATTATATATATATATATATTATAGGATATATCTATATATATATATATATATATATGATTAATGTATAATCAGTTAATATGGGTATGGGGATTATCACCTCAGAACCTGTGTATCATGTTATGAAATGTATGTTTTTGTGTTCAGATTCCCATATTTAAAGATAACGCATATTAAGTAGTGCAACTTTTCATTTTGAAACATACGTAAGACAGAGAGAAAGAGTGAGCGCTTATACGTAAGCCTCTGAAGAGGGTTGTTTTTCACATCTTGAGAATACCTTACCTAAGCTAATTTATTTATAGTTCCAATCTGGCCTGTAACTAAACAAGGGGCCTTGTTTATTCCCTACAATGATGTTATTCATGCTTAACATAGAGAGGTGAGGTAATATGTTTTCGTCTTGAACTAGATGCTAATCGCCCATATGCCATACTCTTATGGAGATAGAGAACGAGTCATTCGATTCCGAAACCTAGCCGCTGGCATGAGGGATAGTTTCTCTCTCTCTCTCTCTCTCTTCTCTCTCTCTCTCTCTCTCTCTCTCTCTAGCGCTCGCTCTTTTGCGAGACTGTTTCATTAACATAATGTAACTCACATTTGTAAACTCACATTTGTATTGGTCACTCTTATAATTCTTAGTAAAATATGTGTTGGTTGTGGAATCTGAACTTAGTATTATTTCTATTAGTTTTGTGAAGGCGGCCACGAAAGTGCAAAAGTGTGTAACCGGCCTTTAAGCTTCAGCTGCGTATACAGGTATTTTACAAATGTTTTGAAGTGCACTTCGAGGTTTTATTTTATCATTGGATAAAATTATCATTTTCAATACATTTTTCTTTTGCTTTGTTCTTTTGACATATCCATTTTTATATTATGCATTATTTTTTTTTTTGCATTGTCTTTATTTTGTTTAATTAGTTTGAATAATATTCTATTGTGTAATGGTTTAAATCTAACACTTGCAAATTAATTTGTAGTTAATTAAATTTCATTTCAAATCTAATTATTGCTTTATAATTTAATTTAATTAATTTTCTTGATAAACTTTTATTTAATTTTGCTTAATAATTAATTCAAGAACTAATTAAACTTTTGTTTTCAAGTAATAACAATTTCCCTGAGATTGTGAATTTCACTTATAAATTTTGAATTTCGAAATAAAATTTTGTATTTAAAATTTATATGAGCATTTCATTTAACCACCAGTATGATATTTTATTTTTTGTCTAGGTAGAAATATAGAGTGGTAATTGTGCCGTTTCCCTCAAACGAATTAGAGGGAAATACTTAAATTTGAAATTGCAAAAGGAGTGATGCCCTTTAATTAAGATTGCCTCGCATCCATTTTAATGAACTTAGACTGATTGTTTTCTTGACTGTTCAGTTCTATAAGGGATCACTATTACCTTTAGAGTATTCAGTCGTTTAGTATTTGTGATGAAGGGTCAGGTGTCTGGCTGTAGTGAGGTAAGTAATAACCGGTACTTGAACAAACTGTGCCCTAAGTACAAAGGGTGTCCCAGACCCAGGAATAAAATGGTCTCTTGTGCTAACAAGTACAAATGGTAAGTAAAATAACCAGATACTTGGCAATTTGGGTTAACAAATATTAATGGTGTCCACAGACAGTTCTTTGGCTACTTCGTGCACCAAGTATTAATGGTGTCCAGACCCAGATACTCTAGGCCACTTCGTCACAAGTATTAATGGTGCCCAGACCCGGGATATTTGGCACTTTATGTACCAAGTATTATTAATCCCCAGAAACCAGGGAGGAAAACAAATCACATTATCACTCTAACTTATACTGGTGGTGTTAGGAATATATTTTGTTAGAAGAGTGACCATATATTTGTTTTGCATCGTATTGTAAGAATTGTATTTGAGGAAAATGGCTCCATTCGATACTCAGGAATTTTTACCAGCCCCTTCCATTCAAGTGTTATCTGAAACTACTCTGACTAAGGCACAGTGGAGTGCTTTAGCAGTAGCATGTGGTGGTCATGTGTCTAGTAGCATGATAAAAGCAGAAATCAAATGCATTGCCATGCAAGCATTGATAGACTCTGGTAGAATAACTGATGATGATGAGCTAGAACTGGCTCAAGAGTTGTTGAATGTAGCACAGGCTGATCTTATAAATAAGCAGGTAGAAAAGAAAGAGAAAAGTGACACAGAATTGGAACTCAGACGCATAGAAGCAGAAGAAAGTTTGATTAAGCTGAAAATGCAGGCTGAAAGAGAGAGAATGCAAGCTGAAAAAGACAGAGTAGACAGGGAAAAACAAGAAAGAAGAGAAAGAGAAGAAGAAAAAGCAGCAGAAGATGAAAGGCAAAGGATAAAAGAGGAAAAAGAAATTGCAAGACATGAAAGGTAGATGGAATTGATAAGAGCTAGATCCACATTACCTGTAACACTGTCTAACCCTAACCATGGTAATCAAGACCCTGCATTTGATGTAGTAAGAGTGCAGAAGTTAATCCCTAAGTTTACTGAAGAGGCTCCAGATGAGTTCTTTGATCACTTTGAGAAAGTGGCTTAAGGTATGGGATGGCCAGAAAATAAATGGTCAGTTTTGCTACAAAGTGTCTTGATTGGTAAAGGGAGAAGCGCTATTTAGCCTTAACAGCTGATCAGTGTAAAGACTGCAAGGTGCTCAAACATAATGTGCTACAAGTATACCAGAGCAGAGTACTACAATGAAAGATTCAGAAATTTAAGAAAGGATGAAAATGTAACTTTCTTGGATTACGCTTATAAAGTGAGAAGGTGTTTTAAAAGATGGTTGGAGGCAGCTAAAGTTACAACTTTTGAAGAGTTAGAAGAGTTAGTTGTTTTAGAGCAATATTTTAAAGGTATTCCTGAGCATATAAGAGCCTATTTGAGAGAGAGAGAGAGGTTAAAAACTTGACAAAGCTGCTACACTGAGTGAAGACTACAACATAATTAGTAGCAGGCGTAATTATAATGTCAAGTACCAGAATCAACCACGCCCAGGTTTTAAGTCTCATCCAGGTTTCAGCAAGGAAAAGAATGTAAGATTGTATAAAATGTCCATTTAAAGAGCAAATTACTCGAAATAATGATAATAATAATAATAATAATAATGATAATAATAATAATGATAATAATAATAATGATGATGATGATAATATTTTTGATGTAGTATTATATATATATATGTATATATATATATATATATATATATATATATATATATATATATATATATATGTTTGTGTGCATAGTGTATATACATATAATATATATACATAATACATACATACATACTTACATACATTTGCCACCGAACTCACCAAGTAGTCAATGGCTTCGCCCTCAGTTGGATAAACAAAAACCAACAATCGAAAGCAACTTCGAAAATGAGCCTCGAACAAAGAAAAACAAACTGCGTCCTTTGTCAGGAGTTTGTTTGCATTTTGTTGGGCCACAAAGCAACGGGAAAG
>NC_087223.1:7933570-7938570 GCF_015104395.2 Macrobrachium nipponense
ACAGACAAACTCGCACAAGAGGGCACGGGACAAACCCTCACCACCAACAGCAGCTTGGCGTTTCTATAAAAGTGAAGCGAGCGTCTCAAAGTCCTGTCCGTGGCCAGAAGGCAATGTTGCAGAAAAAAAATGACGAAGAGTGCGGTATAAATGGGTGATGCTGAACCTCCCTTCGGGGAACCGTAACGATTAACCTTCCATGATGAAAACCTCTCCCACATTAAGTACGTTTGACAGCGTAAAACCATCAGGCGAAAGAGGCAATTACTGAAGACGATCCTCCACTCGTTGAAACTGAAAAGAGGGAAACGAGCGGATAAATAAAACTATAACAACAAAAAACAAAACCCTTGAGGGGAGCGAAAAGAATCAACAAGCAGTTTCTCGAGACTTGAAAGACAAAAAAAATTTAACTTACGTTAAGAGAAACCAAAGAAATAATTTAAGATGATATTACAGCTTCCCCCTCAAAGAAAAAAAATAATTCATTATTTTTTTTTAATTAAAGTTAAAATTATTCCTCTCACAACTAGTCAAATTTAACGAACCAATTACATAAAAGGTAAAACATTCAAAAATTATTTGTGTTAAGGAAACAACTAATATTAAAGCTTAACTAAATATGCCTTAAACGAACTCTGCTAACCTAAAAACAGTTTGCACAAAATATACGGAGTCCTAAAACAATAAAACATGGCCACTTGTTCCTAAACTCCATCAAATGACCTAGAAAGGACATCGGGTACAGTATTTGTATTACCAGCTATATGTTGTATAGACAACGGATACTCCTGCAAAAGCAAACTCCAGCGCAAAATACGCTGATTTTTATCCTTAAATTTATTCAAAAATATTAACGGATTATGATCCGTATAGACCTTAATGGGCTCAGCAGAGGCTGACAAATAAACATCAAAATGAATGATGGCCCTGACCAAACACAAGGCTTCCTTCTCAATAGTAGAGTATCGGCGTTCAGCAGGTAGTAGTTTCTTTGAAAAGAAAGCGACGGGATGCATGGTTCCATTGCAGTCCTCTTGAAGTAGGACGGCACCTATTCCTGTGTCACTTGCATCAGTGGATAAACAAAAAGGGAGAGAAAAATCAGGTGAACGTAACAAAGGAAAAGTTATTAAGGTAGATCTTAAACTTTCAAATGCCCTCTGACACTCGCTATTCCACAGAAATGTTACATTTTTCTTTAATAATTCAGTAAGGGGTAGTGGCGAGGTCAGAAAATTCTTTTATAAACTTACGATAATACCCTACCATTCCTAAAAACCGTCTCACACCCCTCTTATTTTGAGGAACTGGGTAGACTGTAATCGCTTCGACATTAGCTTGTTTCGGGGCGACTTTACCCAAACCAATTTCATGCCCAAGATAGGTAACTTTTGCCTGAGCAAATTCGCTCTTTCTTAAATTGATGACTAGTCCAGCCCTCCGCAGTGCCTCAAACAAAGAGCCTCAATTCGTTTTAGGTGTGTATCCCAGTCATCACTGTATACCACTAGATCATCAATGTAAACAACACATCCCTCCAGACGACTAGTTATAAAGTTCATCAGCCTTTGAAATGTGGCGGCTGCATTCTTCATTCCAAACGGCATGACTTTACATTCAAACAAACCGTCACCTGTAACAAAAGCTGAGATTTTCTTAGCCTCGGGTGTAAGACCTACCTGCCAATAACCTTTTAGTAAATCGAACTTACTAATATACTTGGCAGACCCAACTCTGTCAATGCAGTCTTCTACCCGAGGCAAAGGGAAGGAGTCTGTTTTAGTGGCGGCGTTCTTCACCTTTCGATAGTCAAAGCAGAGGCGGGTGCTCTCCGCCTTCTTTCTTAACCAAGACCACAGGCGAACTCCAAGGACTACAGCTTGGCTCGATGAGATCATGGTTAAGCATATAATTTACTTCCTCCTTGACTATCTCTCTTTTGAGGGGGTTCAGCCTATAGGGGCACTGTTTAATAGGCTGAGCCTCCCAACATCGACATCATGTTGTAGGATATTTGTCCTACCTGGTGTGTCCTGAAAAGATCTTTGTAGTCATTAATTATTTCATTAAAGATTTTCCTTTTTTTTTTTGCCTTACCAACGTCCAGGTGCTGAAATTTAATGTTTAGATTATTTAAAATATCAGAGTTACTCTTCAACCCATTCGGACTTACTGGCAATTTGTCACTCAAAAATGGTTCTACTTCTACATCTACGACACTCACTGGTTCAACAATTACATCATTACCTCTACTAATATAAGGTTTAATCATATTTATATACACATACGAGACTTCCGTCTCTTATCCGGCGTTTCAATTAGATAATTTACATCATTTATTTTCTTAAGTATCTTCCACGGACCTGAAAATTGGGCTTTCAGAGGATTTCCAGGTATAGGAAAACGGAACACCAGCACTTGGTCACCAACATTAAAGCTCCTTATACGAGTACCTACATCATAGTTATACTTCATGGATGCTTGGGCTTCAGCCAGGTGTTCCTGAGCAAAAGTCCGAGCTCGATGCAACTTTTCCTGTAAAGTGGAGACATAATAAAACTAAAACATTAACATCAGGACTATCTCCCTCCCAATGTTCCCTTACCACATCCAGGGGACCCCTGACACAATGGCCAAATATCATTGAAATGGAGAAAAACCAACAGACTCATTAGGAATTGACCGTATAGCAAACAGTGCATACGGCAACTTCTTTATCCCAGTCATTACCTGTCTCAAAACAGAATTTCTTTAGTACAGATTTAAGTGTCTGATGAAATCTCTCACCTGACCCTGGCTTTCTGGATGATAAGGGTGAGAAGTTATATGATTTATCCCTAGTTCGGTCATTCGCTTTTTGAAATATTTACTAGTAAAAGTTTGTTCCACAGTCACTCTGTACCACTTTCGGAAAATCCAACCTCGTGAAAAATCCAACCAGACAATCAACAACTTTCTCCGCCCGAATACTCCTCAGCGGGAGAGCCTCAGGAAGCGGACATCCTATCTACTATAGTAAAAATGTATTCATTCCCACCGCGCGTACCGCGGCAAAGGGCCCACTACATCTATGATCACTTCCCCGAATGGCTCCCCGACTGCCGGGATGGGAATAAGAGGAGCCTTCGGTACCTTCTGATTAGGTTTTCCAACAAGTTGACACACTCTACACGATAACACATGACTCTTGACATCCCTTGCGCATCCCTGGCCAATAAAAAGATTCAGCTAATTTCTGAAAAGTCTTTCTTACCCCAAAATGACCAGATAAATTATTTTCGTGCGCCAGGAACAAAAGTTTATCACGATACTCACTAGGGCCACCAACAACTGTCCTCCTGACCTCTACCTGTTCCGCAGGTGCATCCGCCGACCTGCTAAAAACGGTAGATCAAACCTCCCTCCTTGACGATGACAGGTTTCGTCAAATTCTCGGGAATACCAAGGTTATATTCAGTAAATTCTCTACCTTGTTCCTTTTGAAAGTTTTCACGTCCCAATTAATATCCTCAAATTATTAACTTCATTACTGCTACTACAACTACTATCGCTACTACTACTACTAGTCATACAGTCTGTCACCTGTCTGTCAACTACTTCTAAATCAAGATCGACATCTTCGAGATCAACGTCTCGTGACTTTGAACGGGTCACGACCGAGATAGGCTCACCCGATACGCCCACTTCGGACACAATTGTCAAAATAGGTATAATAAATAAATTATCATTATCAGAGGCCAAATCATTTCCTAATAAAAGGTGACTACCAGGAACCTGGTAAACTGCTAACCACCGCAAGTTTAGCCAACCCAGAAAAAATATTTACATTCAACATACATGTCCTCTAGAGGGTAAGAGGAAACAGAGTTAGGAAAACCTCCAAGCACAACAAACTCATTATTAGCAAATAAAATTTCTCTGGAAGCGCAGTTTTCAAAATGAGTGATTGTGCGGCACCAGTATCTCTCAAATTTTAACACCTCGTGCGAAACGCTTGTCACAATCAGAATATACTATCCCGTCCGAAATATGTTTGTAAAATTTTAGTCCATTTATCATTTTCATTTACTACCATTTGCCTTTGGTTATTCTCAGTAACTACTCCTATAGGACTTTGATTGTTTCCAACTGCCTCTTACGAAAGAAACAATTTGCCTTTGAATGCCCAGGCCTGTTACAATAATAACACCTTATATTATTATATTGAGAATTTTGTCTCTCATAGTTCCTACCACTATTATTAGGTCGGTAGCTATTCACAAAACTTTGTGATTTCACACTGCCTTTATTATTACCATCACCATTACCTTTTTTATTGTTATTACTATTATTCCTATGATCCTCATAGACCCTCCTTCCGGACGACTGTCCAAATTTCATCCGAGGTTGAAGGAACTTCCTCTGGCTATCATTATTACGTAAAGGTTCCTCCTTATGGGTGAGAGCATACTCATCAGGAGAGACGGCGAGCTCCTGTACCGAATCTATTTTCAGCTCCTCCAAATGGATACGCATCTCCCGAGAAATATTTCTTTTAAACTCCTCTGCCAAAACAAGCTCCCTCAATTTAGCAAAGTCATCCACCTCTTTTGACTTCAGCCAATCATCCAGAAATTGGGTCTTTTTCCTGGCAAACTCGACGTAGTCTCCGCCGTGCTTTCTTTAAATTTCTAAATTTTTGCCGATAAGCCTCTGGCACCAGATCATAGGCTTTCAAAGTGATAGACTTAACACTATCATATCGGATGCAGAGTCTCATCCAAAGTGTTGTAAACTCTTTGGGCCTTCCCAACAAACCTGCACTGAATCAACGTTGTCCACATATCGAGTGGCCACTCCAATTTCTTCGCTATACGCTCAAAAGCAATGAAAAATTCATTTACATCATCCTCCGAAAATTGAGGCACGAGTTTCAAAGCAGTAAACATATTGAATTTACCCTCATCACAAGACATAGTCTGGTTATTATTTCTACCTTGTTTAAGAATTATTTGTAA
>NC_087223.1:7943570-7959171 GCF_015104395.2 Macrobrachium nipponense
CCAAATGCTTGTTAGTTAATGTAAGAGTTTTTGTGTTATTGAGCGCCTCCTCCTCCCTTGTTTATTTCTGTGAACTATCGTTCTAACGATTGTTTTGTGATTTGTTTTTGAGTTACTGTGGATGGTTCGTAGCTGTACTGTGAACGTTGATGGTCTGCCCGCGGAAGTTCGGGCTTTGAAACGCTCCTTGTCAGACCATCCCCTTGAGCAGCTTTTTTGGATTATTGGAGGACGACCTTTTGGCAGTGTATTTTGGAAACGGCGCTGTTGGAATCTTTCCTCACGACCGTTCGTAGGTGCCTTAGTCACCTGCGACTCTGGTGCTGTAGATCACGGCTCTTCGTTCACTTGCGACGACCATAGTGTCTGCTTTACGGGGTTCCGCAGAAGCGTATGCTATTTGCGACTTCTCGTATTACCCCTTATTCCCGTCGGAGGAGCCCACGGGAAATTGGTACCGTCGCTGGATCCCGGTACTAATTACGGATTCACCTGCCACTTCTGCCTTCGTCCTTCTGCTTTTCTTCGGGGATGTGTGTGAGCGCTGGCTCGTGAGGAGATAGGTAGGGAGGCAATCGCCAGGTAAGACAGTATAGCTGTTATTTCCTTCGAGGAGCCTTACACCCCTTTTGTCCTGGCGATCGTGTCCATCCCTTTAGTAGCAGTTTGGGTGCTCGCTATGGACTCCTAGTTCGACCCGTCTTCAGTTGTTCATCCCCGACGTAAGGATTAGAACTGTCAGTGTACGTGTAGTACATATATTATATATATATATACATATATTTTGTCATAGTTTTTTTACTTGTTTATATTATAAGTTTATTGTTGTCATTATTGTTTATTACTTATTGGTGGATAGTATTCCATATCTTTAGTTATATGGCTAGGTAGGTAAATTTAAGGTTTTCCTTGTTTTGATATCTTCCACTTCCTTCAGCCTTTTGTTATTTAGGATAGTTTTGGCCGGCATATATTTGGATCCTCACTGATTTATGAAACATTTGTTCTCCTCCTCTGAATTTCTAGTAGGGTTTAGATGTTTAGCTGTAGGGTGCCTTGTGGCTCGTTGAAGACCTGGTATTTAATCCTCTTGCTTAAAGCTGTTTTGCTGTATGTATTTTACTTAAACCCGCAAGGCTGATTTAAGTTTTTTTATTTCTGTTTTGTAATAAATACCGTTAAGTTTTTCTGGAGTGTTTTTGTGCCTGCTTTCCTTGAACATGGGTTGCATTTACTGTCTACGATCCTAGCAAAATAAAGTACCTAAGAACTTGTACTAGAACCCCAGAGGTTTGTAACATATATATATATATATATATATATATATATATATATTATATATATATATATATATATATATATGTGTGTGTGTGTGTGTGTGTGTGTGTGTGTGTGTGTGTGTGTGTAAATTCCATAGAGGAAGTTTCAGGAGTGGCATAAGGCTCCAGTCTCTCTCTCTCTCTCTCTCTCTCTCTCTCTCTCTCTCTGTGTGTGTGTCTCAGAATTATATGGCACAAGAGTCAATTCTCCCTCGCTTTCTCTTAACAGCAATCTCTATGCAGCCTCTCTCTCTCTGTCTCTCTCTATCTATACGGGATAAAGGGGCCCTCTCTCTTTCTATCTCTCTCTCTCTTGGTGAAATACCTCTCCCCCCTCTCCCTTTATTAGAAGTACTCAGCCAAAACTATGGTTACAGTGGGCCATCTGTAATTTGAAGTATCATGAGTCATAGAAATGCAGACTAAAATATCATCAGTAAAGCCCAGTAATTTGTATTGTTCCTGTACACCTGACCACAAAAGTACAGCACCCGTACTTCAATATGAACTTACAGACGAGGAAGTGAGGGCCAATTAGCATCCATAAAAGCTCCATCGTTTATATTAATCTAACCAAGAGGAATGGTGGCTAAAAAAGTATCTGTAGAAAACTTATATTGAAAGTTTTCAAAGCAGAATAGTTGAAAAAAATCCTTAAAAAACTCTTTAAATTGAATGATTTCGTAATAGCCCATTATAAGGAGCCTGATTTCAAAATATCTCATTATAAGTAGGAGTCTGATTTCATAATAGCCCATTGTAAGTAGGAGCCAAAGTGATATAGGTAAAATTCATATACCCGGCAGCAGAAATGGGATATAAAAAAAAATTGTTTCCACTAAGGTAAATAAAATTGCAAAATGCAATAAAGTACGTAATCTTTATTATAGAGTATAAAAATCAACATGATTATCAGTCAGTAAATGGTTAGTGTGCTCGTTTTGTTATATAAACATTTTTTTTTTAAATTCAACCCTTTATGAGTGTAGAGTAGCTAGTCTGTCCATACTGATTTGAAAACAACAAGAAATCATATTTTAATTCTCTGGATTACAAAGAAGTTTTCTGTGACTTCAAGAGACGTAATTGAAGTCTTACTGTTTAAGAATAAGACTTACTGACATCAGGTGATATCATTGTGGAATCTGAGAGACATTCTGAAACCAGAAGTTACAATTGTGGACTTTAAAAGGAGACTTTAACCTGACATCAGAAGACATAATTGAGGACTTCAATGAAGGCATTTCAGGACTTCTTTCGAAGTCTTCCTGCCATAAAGCACCGTGTAAATTGATGTCAAAGTTTCACCTGACATCAAACAGCATTTCAGCACTAATAATTCAACAAAAAATGAAGTGGTTACGAGAAAGTTTTTGCCATACAAGAAACGTCAGATTATAAAAAAACATATGGACAGAGGCGACACTCCCACTAAACTTGACACTTAACAAAGTTATTTTAACCCTTATGTACATGTTCCACAAAGCCTCTTTTTGAGAGAACAATAGAAAAAATAGTCGAGTCTACTGGCCATAATCTGTGATGAACACCAGAATGTAAATTAACACTTATGAACATATTCCACAGAATCTCTTTTCTCTTAACACAATAACAAATGATCTTAGATACCCATTTGTAAGTAATGACAAGAAAGACATATATACTGAATATTCCAGATTCCTTACATAAATTATGTATTTGTTCAACATCATAACAACGTAGAAATATTTATGCATAAACTTTGGGACAAAATCAACATTTCTTATAAAAAAATGTTTTTACAGATTTCAGATAGTTAATTTGTTCATGTAAAACAAGTTTTTGTTTACAAACTGTATTTGCAAAAACAATTGCAATTAAGTACAAAAACTTCCCTGTCTGCTCGTAAACATTTCTTGTTTGCAAAAAGAGTTTTTGCTGCTTTGTGATTCAGTATAATGAGATTTATTAAGTTACATATTTTTCATATATATACAAACAGTCATTTGTTTACACTGTGGAAAACAAATAGAGACAAATAAACACAATTTCATTACTAAAGATATCTTGTATGCATCACATGGGATGTTGGAATAATATCATTTATTGCTAGAGAATTTAAACAATTTTATATCTATATATAATATATACATTCAGACAAATTCTTTGAACCTTTACAAAACTACGAACAGCATCTTTGTTTTCTATATCTGGGATTAATATTCGACTTTCAGGTGCCCACAGACAATAGCAGGTAGGTCTACCCTTCTTTTTCTCTCTCTACCATTGCACTCTTCCGCTCTCTCGCCCAACTCTGGGCTACTGGGTTTGTTCTATCTCATTCGAAGCTAAAGTTTGTGTGTGTGTATGTGTTTGTTTATATATATATATATATATTATATATATATATATATATATATATATATACGTGTGTGTGATGTGTGTGTACGCATGTGTAATATACACAGTAATCTTATACCTTAATCTAGTAATATACCAAAGTACAAAAATTAAAATCACAAGAAATCATATCTACAATTCTTACGGAATGCAAAACAGCATCGTAAAGCTACAAGTTTTTTTAGATACATAAAAAAAGAAAAAAAAACATTCGCATTATCCTCTGGCTAAACTGCAAAAGAAGCCACTGTGATATAAAGCCAAAAAAAAAAGGAATATTGAAAAAAAATTAATCAGATTCAGATTCTCAGAGATTCAAGAATTAGAAACAGTTCTCACTTGGTACAAAGAAAAAAATTACGAATCAAAATGATGAAAACATAGGCCTAGCTAATTTCATGCAATTGTAATTTTTAAAAAAAAACCGTCACCAGGTGTTGTATGCGCTAGAAGTTTATGATACACGAGATATATATATTTACATCCTAGAGAGAGAAAAAAAAAATCCTGACTAGATACATCATTTAAAATGTAAGATTCATTACGTGAAAGACATTTTGACCCACCAGCCGAAGGTTTGAAGGTTTTTCCTATTTGTGTTTTTCTTCAGCCGTGGCTAAATATCATTCATTCCCACAGACATGCACACAGCGTTCTTCTTCTTATATAAAAATAGCTAGAGAATCCCCTCCCCCTCCCACGCATTCAAACACAGAGAAGAAATTTGATGCATAAGACTGGACTCTTTCAAATGTTCCAAGAATGAGTAAGAGAGACCTTAGCATTGAACTATATTATGCCTAATTTGTACAAGTCTTATACACGGCAATATTTGAATGGATGGTCGGTTAGGTTCTCCTATCAGTTACACGACAAGAACAACAAAAATAATTGTTATTTATCTCTTTAATCAGTTCCTTTCTACTGTCCTCCTTTTCCAAAAAAAAAATGAATAAATCCTGATCTGTTCAATAATGTTCAAATGTTCAGCCATTTCTGCTTCGTTCATTCGCCTTAAGTGTTAATTATGGAAGCTTTTTCGTAACCTCTTGAACGCGACTCTTCGAAGATGACAATATGCTTGGCAAGAACTTAAAAAGCCATAAGGTTGTTATGGCCGGTATCAACAGCAATACGCTCGACACTGACTAAAAAAAAAAGCTTATATATAAACCTCGACTACAAATGCTTGCATCAGACTAGATTCTAGCAAGATCAGGACACTTTTTATAAGTAGTAACTCTTTGAGTATCTGTTACGCTTAATAAGTAACAGATGATCGTAGAAGTGTGAATCGTTCAACAAATACATCTGCGTAACAGCAAGACAACTGCTGTTCATCATTTTCCTTCTCTGGAACGTAAACTTGAGGACAAATCGCCGCTGTGATGTCATATCGCAGCCTACGGATGTAAACAAACCCAGATCTTCTGCCAAAAAAAGTAACTAAGAAATCTTCCCTCCCAAGACGAAGCAATCTTTGCAATATCCTCTTTCTTCAGGAGGCTCCAAACAAATCAATCTTCCTCGTAACAGTGCGAAAGGAACTGGAGGTTTGTTGTTTCTTAAAAAAAAAAAAATGGTGAAAGATCGAGGAACGAGATGGACACATCTCAGATGGTGAGGTCCTCCCATTCCTCGACCTCCTTGGGTGACAACGAGACCGTCAGTTTGGTCACTTTACTGAGGCCGTCGTAGCTCTTCCACGTCAGGGGGTTTTCTCTGATGTCGAATTCCTCCAGGGTCTTTGCTCTCTGCACCTCCTCGACTTCGATGTCTGCAAGAAGAAGAAGAAGAAAGTTCTCAGATTTGGAGGTGTTGTTCACCTTAAAAATGTTAGTGAAAAGAAACCATCTTGACTGATAATTATATTGTGCCTTTGCCAAAGACTTAACTACAGAGAAAATGTGATTTTATCAAAATAGGTTTTTACCTAAAAACTAGTTCTTCACACCAAAGTTAAAATCATTTCTTCTTAAAAATAAGTCCAATTAACTAATGACTTGAACCAAGATTCAATTCATGAATCTATCCATCTTAAACCAAAATTCTAATAATGACATTATCCTGGATTTAATTGAGGATTTAATCCAACATTAAACCAAATATTTTACCTATAAATTAATTCAGGATTTCACCAAACATTACACCAAATATCAATTAAAGATTTTGCCCACGATTAAGTGAGGATTTTGCTCGACATTAAACCTAATATCAACTACAAATTTTACCCAGGACTTAGATCAGGAACTTACCCAACATTAAACCAGAGCTGAACCAAAGATTTCACCCAACATTAAACCAAAGGTGAACCAAAGATGTCACCCAACATTAAACCAAAGCTGAACCAAAGATGTCACCCCTCATTAAACCAAAGTTGAACCAAAGATTTCACCCAACATTGAACCAAAGCTAAACCAAAGATATCACCCAACATTGAATCAAAACTGAACCAAAGATGTCACCCAACATTAAACCAAAGTTGAACCAAAGATGTCATCCATCATTAAACCAAAGTTGAACCAAAGATGTCACCCAACATTAAACCAAAACTAAACCAAAGATGTCACCCAACATTAAACCAAAGTTGAACCAAAGATGTCACCCAACATTGAACCAAAAATGTCACCCAACATTAAACAAAGCAGACTAACATTAAACCAAAGCTGAACCAAAGATGTCACCCAACATTAAACTAAACTTCACGGACTCTAACCCAAGAATTAAATCCAGGATATAAATCAAAACTCCACATCCATGACTAGACCAAACCAAACACAAAACCAAGCACCTATACATGATTGTTTTGTTTGTATGGTGTTTTTACGTTGCATGGAACCAGTGGTTATTCAGCAACGGGACCAACGGCTTTACGTGACTTCCGAACCACGTCGAGAGTGAACTTCTATCACCAGAAACACACATCTCTCACTTCTCAATGGAATGGCCGAGAATCGAACCCGCGACCACCCAGGTGGGACCCAACACCATAGCAACCACGCCACTGAGGCGCTACCTACCCATGATGTAGTTGTTGTTGGCGTAAATGGCCTTGATCTTCGGCAATCGGAAGATGACGTTTGGGAGATTGACGTAGGAATTGTGACTGAGGTCCAGTCTCTGTAATTCGACGCAGTCGGCCAGTTCCTCCGGGAGCTTCGACATCTTGTTGTTCGACAGGTTGAGTTCTGGGAACACAGAAAAGTGGAAGGATTCTGATTAATGTCATCTGGATTCAAGGGATTATTCTGATTAATAATAATATATAGTTTGGGAGGATAAGAGGGTTATATTTTTATTAATGAGGTCATCTTTATTATTGCAATGTGATTATTTTTTGCTGAATTTAGTTACCATAATTCATCATTATTATTATTATTATTATTATTATTATTATTATTATTATTATTATTATTATTATTATTATTATTATTATTATTTAAGTAGTATTAGACATTGCAGTATATTTCATTACAAGAAGTAATGTTGGTGATATAAAATATATATGAATAATAATAATAATGAACTATATACTAAAAGCTTCCTCTATATATATATATATATTATATATATATATATTATATATAATATATATATAGATAGATAGATAGATAGATAGATAGATAGATAGTAGATGATGATATTAGATAGATAGATAGATAGGCAGGCAACAGTTAAACCCCAAACTAAAAATACCCTAAAATTTATGGAGACATTAAAACCTTCTCTAGAACGCATATGCACAGCCACCCACCCCCCCCCCCCCCCCCCCCCACCCCCCCGAGTCTCCCGGTTACAACAGACAGTCTGACGTCTAAGAGAAAGAGCAGACTATAGCCAACTGGTCACCTGCCAATTATTATATACCCGCCCGGGGTTACAGGGCATTGTTTTCGGACGTTAAATCACACCAGGAAATGTTGCAGAAGTAGTAAATGTTGCTTTCTTTGAGTGTTCTGCAAGTTTAAAAAGAGAAAAATATAACTATTGAGGCTAGAGTGCTGCAAATTGGTATGTTGATCGTCCACCCTTCAATCATCAACCATATCAAATTGCAGCCCTCTAGCCTCAGTAGTTCTTATTTTATTTTAAGGTTTAATTTAGCCACGATCGTGCGTCTACAACATAGGCCACTAGCGGGCCGTGGCTGAAAGTTTCATGGGCCATGGATGAGAGCTTCATTTTTTTACTTGTTTATTGGTGTCATAGAGACAGGCAAGAAAATTTTGATTTTTTGTTAATGGATTCCACCATGTAGTGGAGTTTACCAGGCAGGTGGTGACAGTCGTTTCTATCAAAAAAGAGGCTGATTGAATGATGTAGGGAATACAGGAGAAGGTGGGGGAATTCCAAAGCCTGAAAGTGGAATATTTTATCAATTCGCTCATAACTGGTTAACTCTTGAGTTTGGGATTACCACGCACTTTATTTGTCATTCTTGTTTTGCAGATTTCTAAAAGAATGTGAAATCTTGGGAGATATAGGAATGTAGCCTCTATAAAGAAGGGAAGGAGCCTTTTGGAGGAAGCTTCTTTGCCTTGCCGGAGGTTTGCTGTCTCTGAACACACTCGTTTTTGAAGTAGTCCAGTTTCACGAATTCCTTGTAAGAGCTATTATTGCTTTCCTATTTTCTCTGAGTCTTTATAACCTTCCCCATTTCAAGAGGCAGTTTTGTCGCCTTCTTAGAAGTAAAAGAGTCCAAATACGTTTCAAAGTCAATTGCCCCTCCTGTCGGCATTCATTTCTAAGAGAAAATATTCAAAATCATGCTAATTATTAGTATACATATTCAATTTTGTAATGGGTGTTCAGGTTTCTGAACTTATTGAGATTTACAATTATTCAATTTAATATTAATCATCTGTATAATTTGTTTCTGAAATTATTGAGGTTTGAAATTGTTATCTAATATCAATATTTAATTTCTCAATGGCTGCTCAAGTTCTTAACATTAATGACAATCGCAGATGCAAGGAAGTTGCAAATGTTTGAAAGGCTCGTTCTCTGCACCAGAAATATAAAAAAATCTTCAAATGTTGCTTATTTGTATAATTAAATTATCGTGTAATTTTGAAGTTGCAGTTAAGTTGCAAATGTTTCAGAAGCTCGTTTTCTGTGTCAGAAAGCAGCTATAAAACAGCAGACTGCCTCCTCAACTAGACAAACTTGACTTTTATTCATTGAATTTTTATTTCTTACAGTAACGAACGCTCCTTGTAAACATCTCCCTTACTTCCCTTACAACGTGCCAAAGATTTTTGTGACTTCGATCTTATCTAATGCCACAGATGCCTTTCACCTGAGAGAGAGAGAGAGAGAGAGAGAGAGAGAGAGAGAGAGAGAGAGAGAGAGAGAGAGATTCATGCTGAAGAGAATCGCGAGAGTGCTAGAGAGAAAGATATCTGTCCTACCCTGTACTTCTGTGCGAGAGAGAGAGAGAGAGAGAGAGAGAGAGAGAGAGAGAGAGAGAGAACGATTGCGTCTTAAGAATTCAAGGCGTAAGTGATGGCAAGAGAGGGAAGAAAAGTCTTGCTTGGGGTATTCCTGAATCACCTACGCAGAAGTGGATAGCGAAACGGGAATATTTTGAAACGAGCTCTCGATCGCAAGAAGGTAAAGGTTTCCTGGACTGTCTAGAGTCTGCGCAGAAAGGGGCAAAAATAAGTCACTTTTCTTATGAATCTCCTTCTAAATAAAGTGTTTACTACTTATATAAGTTAGAGGAGATTCTTAGAGGAATCTCCACGCCCCTAGAAAGCTTTACGTAATCTAGAAATAAGACTAAATCCAGCTCAGGCCGCGAGGAGGCCATGTTGTGTAACCCGCACTTCTCAAACGCTCGCACCTCTCTAACGATTTCCCCCCAAACATCTGGATTCTAGAAGCTAGTACCATCCCCCCATGCATTATCTAGGACCTACGCAGATAGAGCTCCCGAGACCCTTGTTGCTCGGGGAGTGAACTAAGCCTCTCTTGCCGTCTTGCGCATCAAGCATTTGCCCTTCCCCTGACGCAGGCACCGAGAGAGAGAGAGAAAGAGAAAGGTCTAAAGCCAAGTTCCTGGCACTCGGTTCCTTGTGCCAACAGACGCACGTGGTGGCACCGTTCCGATGCCAGCATACCACGTGCCCACTTTACCTGGGTTTTCCCCTTTTAACGACGTAAATTTGCCTTTTTGGCTTCGGCCAAAGGGACGGACTTAAATTCCCGGCGTGGAGACAACAAAGATTGCGTTCGCTTCGTTTAGTCTTGTTCTTCCCCGTGTCGTGTTTTCTCAGTTTTCTCATAAATTCTTGATGTCTTTCGGTTGCAGTTTCGAGATATTGAATCCTAATAGCTTAATGAACGACAAACATTATTCAAAATATTAGAATATAAGAGAATGATAAACGAATAAGCAGATTATTCCACCGAAAATTGTAAGATCTCTTGAAATGTCGAGTCCAAGAAATCTTGTCCTATTTTTATTTCGACAAATTTGTTTCTTTGGGAACTAAACCTAAAGAACCACAAGATAATAAAAAAGAAAAATATCAATGGTCTCCACAGATACAAAGAAGAGCCTCAAACGCATTTAGAGAAATATCAAAGAAGAAAATATCGAATAAAAATAGTCATTCTCGCAAAACATCTGCAACGAACGTGCCCTAACAACAACAACGCCAATGGCTGGCACCCCGCTCTCTCGTCGGCTCAGCCCCAGACCGGTATGTGCATGATTAAGAGGATTTCCCCCCCTAAAAATAGCCCCGCTTTATAACCCTGGCCCCCTCCCTCCCTCTCCCTACCTCCCTCAACATCCACCTGTCCCTCAGACCTTCGTACAAGTGTTTTTTTTTTCTTCTCCAAGTGAGGAAATTTACCAAGAATTCTCTCCTCGTCTTTTTATCAATTCTTAACATCGTACCCGGAAAATTGGGTTACTTTTTCGTCCTTAAGTCCTCCTAGAAACAGGGAGAGAGAGAGAGAGAGAGAGAGAGAGATAGACGCGCGCGCACACACACAGGTTCCTCCGCCCAGGGCACGCGCGTGGGCGAGCATGACTCGTCCTTACGAATGTCTACGCCCACGTATAGAAGTCGAGTGAGTGACCTCTCTCGTTGTGTACCGTAGTTATTGTATCATCTGCTTCGTATCCATTTGATAGAAGTCTCAGTTGATCATCTAGCTACGGAGATACTTCGGTCATTGGCACCTGCTCTGCACTGTAAGGGATTAAGAGCTGTGTAACACACCTGCCTTTCTCGAAGCAAGATTACAATTGTTTCTTTTTCTATTTTTCGCGATTTCTTATTTGTTTATATTCGTGTGTTTAGTATTACATTTTCCTTATATCCTTTTCATTCGGTTATTTCTTCTTTCATTCTTATAGTTTGCTATGTACGTAGATGTTATATTAGAATGATTTCAAAACTTATTTTTTTTACATATTAAATACCAAAAATTTCCTTCAATCAATTTTTCAGCTTTATAATCTTTACAGGGAACTCTCTCTCTCATTAATTTTTGCTAATCTCATTAATTTTTGCTAATATTCCTCTTTATCTCTATCTCACAATCCTACCTTTCTGCTGGTAACATTATTTCTCTCTCTCTCTCTCTCTCTCTCTCTCTCTCTCTCTCTCTCTCTCTCTCTCTCTCTCTCTCTCTCCTTCCTTTCTGCTGCTATATCATTATTCCTCTCCATCTCATAATCATGCCTTTCTGCTGGTGATATTGCTAATTTCCCCTCACCCTCTCTCTCTCTCTCTCTCTCTCTCTCTCTCTCTCTCTCTCTCTCTCTCTCTCTCTCATTCCTTCCTTTCTGCTGCTATATCATTATTCCTCTCTATCTCTATCTCATAAGCATTCGTTTCTTCTGGTATCATAATTACTAATTCTTCTCTCTCTCTCTCTCTCTCTCTCTCTCTCTCTCTCTCTCTCTCTCTCTCTCTCTCTCATTCCTTCATTTCTGCTGCTATATCATCATTCCTCTCAATCTCTCTCATAAGCATTCGTTTCTTCTGGTATCATAATTACTAATTCTTCTCTCTCTCTCTCTCTCTCTCTCTCTCTCTCTCTCTCTCTCTCTCTCTCTCTCATCATGAGAGGAATTAAAACTGCGCCATTCCCCGTTTTCTATGCTTTAGTTCAGTTGCCCCTTCACTCGGCGAGTTAAGTCACCGTTTTTGTCACGAACTACATCTCCGCATTTATGCACTCACTAGATATGGCGAAATAGCTTCTTCAGGAAGAGAGATATAGGAGGCCCGGGGGGGGGGGGGGGGGGGGGGGGGGGGGAATTTGGGGGGGGGGGGGGGGGGGGGGGGGTTTTAGCAATTTTCCAAACACTTCGCTTAAAAAAACACTGGTTATTCCTTGTTACGATTTTAGGTGTGATTCTCTCTCTCTCTCTCTCTCTCTCTCTCTCTCTCTCTCTCTCTCTCTCTCTCTCTGTCCAAGTTAATCTTCAGAACTATCTCTTGTGGGAAGGTGTCAAAGGGAACACAAGAGGCTTGGTGTGGACCTCTGAACTCGATCCTAAGCTGCCAAATTATATGGCCTTAGCTATTTTGAGTCCACGTGATCATTTCAATTTTTTTTTTTTTTTTTTTACGATTTTTCATCTTGTTCATCCAACATTTGATTACCTGTCGGCCCCCTTATCTTTGTAGGTTTTTCTATCTTTCCTTTCTTTTTTGCTTTTTTTTTTTGGGGAGGGGTGTGAAGTGCCAGGGCTCTTACTTGTATTTACTTGTAAATGGAGAGACAAAGAATACTTGTGCTTTCTTTTCTGGGGAAAATGTTGAGCTATTTCCTTGATTTTCCTGTAAATGGAGAAAAAGAGAATATTTTTGCTCTCTTTTTGCTTTCTTTTTTTGGGGAAAGTGTGAGGATTTTCCCTCAGCTTTCCTTTGAATTAGGAAGCAGAATATTTTTGCTTTCTTTCTTTAGGGAAAGTATGAATCTTTTTCCTTAAATTTTCTTTAAAGATAATATTTCTGCTCTTTTCTTTTCTTTTTTCTTTTTGGGAATTGTGTAACATTTTCCTCAGTTTTCCTGTAAAATGAGATACAATATTTTTTCTGTCTTTTTGCTTTTTTTTTAGAGAAAGTGAGTGAAATTTTTTCTTTAAATGGAAAAACAGAATACTTCTGCTTTCTTTTTAGGGGAAAGTGTCAAGCTTTTCCCTTAATTTCCCTGTAAATAGAGAAAGAGAACATTTTTACTTTCTTTATGGGAGAAAATGTCAATCTTTTTCCTTGATTTTCCACCAAATGAGGAAACAGACAAGTTTTTTGGTCGTGTTTTCTGTCCTTACAAAGAATCAGGACAACTTCAAATATATAAAATATATTTTCATGTTCCTAAAATATTTATAACGAACAAAAGTCTAATTCTCTTCAAATATTTTATAATTGTAAATATCTTTTTCCTGGATCTCATAAAGATTGAATAAATATCTCCTTTCTAAATATTCGCACAGAAAAGAGAAAAATAATATTACTTCACAATTATTAACGGTATTATCCCCCACAAGTAATTCATTAACATAATTATCAACTGCGTAGCGCAGTTCCTTAGTAACATCTGCGCAAATTCTATCTCGCCCACATACCCACCCCATACTCACCCACCTCCCCCCTCAAAGGGCACGGGGCACTTGGTATAGCTGCCCGTTTTCATAACTGCCAATTTATCAAGAACCCCAGGGTTTAAATAGATTGTTACTAAGAGTCACATTGGCCTTTAATAAAGGTGGGAATTCGGCCTTAGTGGGTCCTTCAATATGGCGGTCACTGAGTTAATGTTTTTTTCATGATTTTTAGTTGTATTTTTAGTTGTTTTATTTGATTTCGTCAAAGGTTTAGGGCTGGGAAGATGTTATACTTCTTTATACATAATATACACAAAGGGTAACACAAATTATACTCTATATATATATATATATATATATATATATATTCATTATACATATATGTATATATCTATATATATACTATATATATATATATATATATATATATAGTATATATATATATTATATATATATATATATATATATATATTGTTACCTTCATTCACGTTTATAAACAAAACTCCCGAAAAACACGCTATTCCAAACCCACCTGTTATGAGGCAGAATTTGAGGGCGAACTTGGGAGGAATCTTCGAGAGCAGGTTGCCTGACAGGTTACACGTGGTCAGGGGAGTGTTGCGCATCAGGTGGAACACTGCGTCTGGAACTTGGCAGAGCTGGCACTCGCTCAAATCTGTCACGAAAAAGAGAGAGAGAGCGCGTGAGTGAGAAAATAATATTTTATATGATGGCGTACTACAGGAAGTGTTAGAAAAAAATGGGTACATATTTCAGTCGCTTGTAAGTAGGCTAGATGTGTTGTTGGTGAGGTTTGGGTGTGAGTGTGTGAAGGGGTTAAGGTTTAGGAAGTATTCTGCAGAGGGGGCTCATTCATTATGTAGAAATTAGTGTATGACTGAAGCAGTGATTCTTATGTTTCCTGCCATCTGTACCCATACCTTCAATGTGAAAATAAATAAATAAATATAAATATATATAGGTATATAATATATAATATCATTAAATACATAATTAGATAAATAAAAAATAAATAAACCTATATATAAATAAATAACTAAATAAATACAGATATTATCTTCTAAACACCAAGACCATTTCACAACATGACAATAAAGAAAGACTCCAATTAACTTTTCCTTTTTATTACCAGTGAGTAACACACAAAAAAACGCACATTTCTACCTTAAAAAGGTCTTTCCCCCCAACGCCACAGGATGTGACGTCACACAATATTAGAAAACGGATCTGGTCAGCTGTTGTGTCATACGATTGTGGCTGACGTTGGGGGAGAGAGAGAGAGAGATTTTCGTAAGTAATATTTTTGAGACATTAGTTTTTACACTCATTTGACTCTGAGGTGTTAGAGAGAGAACCAGGAAAAGAACAGAGAGAGAGAGAGAGAGGCTTCAGCAGCCTCATTTCGTATGCACAAGTACTCTGGCAAAAAAAAGAAAATATTGGAAGAAGAAGAATGGCTACCTAAATATCACGGTTTTTCTCTCGTTTTGTTTTGTTTTCAAGCCTCAAACGCACGGTTGCGTTCGCAGCTGGGAGCGAGACAAAAGGTGGATATTATCCTCACATTTCCCATTGTTTTTCGTCGCCCGTGTTGCAATAAACGGTTCTTGTAAGCAGGATTATCTGTCGAAATGATTATTAGTTCATTTTTTTGCAGTGAACGGTCCTTGGAAACATGACTAAACCTATTTGTAGAAATTTTTAACATAATTAGTTATTAGCAGACATATACCAAGACATTATTATTATTATTATTATTATTATTATTATTATTATTATTATTATTATTATTATTATTATTATTATTATTATTATTATTATTATTTACGATACATAGCAGAATTAAAGAATGACAATTTGTGTGAACAATATTGAACATTATTGCAATGTTACATCTATCATTCATTACAACAGGAACAAGTTATAATTTTCAAAGCGCCTTGCAGCTACAGAAAAAAAAACATTGCAACTGTTTACGGTGTCCTTGTAATATGTCACCCGTTACGGAAAAAAAACTTAATCCTTTTAGTCTGAACCCAAAGATTCGTTCTTTCCAGATTCTTTTTTTTTTCTTTTTTTTTTTTTTCATCTTTTCAGTTTGAAACAAAGGCAGCATTTATGAGCAATGAACGGTTCGACCAAACACCACTGAGCCTTGCACACCACTTATCTCTCTCTCTCTCTCTCTCTCTCTCTCTCTCTCTCTCTCTCTCTGTACACCTGGGGACATTTTTCTGTTTTTTTTTCCGATTCTACCTTTCATCTAATATAAATTAATTTAAAACTATAAATCTTGACAATATTG
>NC_087223.1:7959671-8119671 GCF_015104395.2 Macrobrachium nipponense
ATTCAACTTCATCAAAATTCCTAGACAAAATTCCTAGAATATAAAAAAATAAAAATAATTCTCAAAGGAAAGTAATTCGGTTTTAGCACGACTTACAAGGAATTTCCCACGTGATTAAAAGTGGGAATGAACTAGACCCCTCTCTCTCTCTCTCTCTCTCTCTCTCTCCAATGTTTGTCAACATATGGAAAACTTCAAGGTTTGATTTAGATCGATGAAGGTAAAAGGTGTTTTTTTTATTTTCATCCAATGTCATTTATTTTTATCTAATTTCTATCTTTAATTTTAATCTTATGATAGATTTTATATTCTATCAATGTTGTAATTTGAATGTAAAATTTATTTTTCATATTTCCTTTCAATTTCTTTTATATTTATCCCATTTTTATTATTATTTTTGCCTTCTTCAGACCAAGACATAACTAATACATTAGGTTGTTATGAAGTTCTTTCCGTTTGAGAGAGAGAGAGAGAGAGAGACGAGAGAAGGAAGAAGAGGAGAGAAGAGAGAGAGAGAGAGAGAGAGTTGGGGGAGGCTGCCCCATGAAGGTCTGCTCTGGAGTGCTCCACTTTCTTCTGTGTTTCCTAAGAATCTGTCATACTCTCCTTTATTTGCAACTTTTTGGAAATAATAATAATAATATTAATAATAATAACAATAATAATAATAGACTCCAAAAGCGCTAGTGAGTTTCCCAAGCTTTTACATAAATAAATTAGTTAGTCAATAAATATATGAATAAATTCTACTTCATTTTAATTCTTGAAATTCCCAATATATCTAATTATTAGATTAAAGTTTATAAAAAATTCCCAGAATTTAAAAAAATAAAAATTCTCAAAAGAGTTTGAGTCGGTATTAGAAGGAATTTCCCACGTAAATAAAAGAGGCTATAAAAAAGTCTCTCTCTCTCTCTCTCTCAATATTTGTTTATTTATTAGACCTTTCATTCCGTGAATAAACTTTCCCCATACAATCAAAATCATATTTCCCAATTGCAAAAACTGTACCTGCGCAATTTCGAAATATCGTCACCTGCGCAACTGGGAAAATTCGTTACCTGCGCAATTTCGAAATCCACCCTTGCGTGATTTAGAGAATTCATTACCTGCGCAATTTCGAAATCCACCCCTGCGCGATTTAGAAAATTCATTACCTGCGCAATTTCGAAATCCACCCCTGCGCGATCCGATAACTTACGTAAAGACCGCAGCCTCTTGTGAATAAATTTGTGGGTGTATAGGATCCCATAGGAGGGGTCCCCCTTTGTACCTAGGGATTGCCAGGGAGGGGCGGGGGGGGGCGGGGGTTAGGAGGAGGTTGTTAGGGCCTTTGTAGAAGGCCTGCTTACTTCCTATGGGGGGGAGGGGGTGGGGGCTCCTGCCACACCCTGTAGGTAGGGAGGCAGGCCGTGTTTTGGGTACAAACCGTATTGATCTCGTTGGGGTCCTGTATCATCATTAACTCTACTGCAGTTTCACATATTTTATTTTATTTATTTCTCATCTAATTAAAGTGCTCCTTTTTTTTATCTTTCGTTTCGTGTTATTGTTTGCTTTTTTTATAGTTTCTTCTTTATCGTGATTTTTATTGTTCCCTTTTTTCCCCTTTGGGTTTCTTCCCTTTTATTTATATTATTAAATTCTTTGAATATCTTTCTTCATTTCTTCTTGCTTAGATATAAGAATTATTGTATCATCATATATATATACTATATATATATATATATATATATATATATATATATTTAGAGAGAGAGAGAGAGAGCGAGAGAGAGAGAGAGAGAGAGAGAGAGAAAGCTAAAATCTTAAACCTTTGCATCCATCATAACACTTCGAGACGTCATGTTTTGTCTACGTGAGAGAAGAGAGAAGAGGAGAGAGGGAGAGAGAAGAGAGAGAGGAGAGAGAGAGGAGAGAGAGAGAGAATATTCGTCCCATTCCTGCTCCTTGACAATCATGGCATGATTGATTGGTTGGGGCTTTCCTGGCGTGACGATAAAAGTCAAGAACGTAGGTACTAGATACTGAATGACTTCTGCAAATACCATTGTGACATTGACTCATTATATTATTCTAAATATAATGCAAGCTTTAATAATCTGGTATTATTATTATTATTATTATTATTATTATTATTATTATTATTATTATTATTATTATTATTATTATGATCAATTTACAACGTTAGTGTCAGTCGTCAAAAAAGAAACTTGAATTAAACTCCGAGTCAATTTTGCGTTTAATGTTTGAACGCTTGTAGACCAAAAAGAACGCCAGTGTTACGTAAATAGAGAGAGAGAGAGAGAGAGAGAGAGAGAGAGACGGAGAGGAGAAGGAGGAGAGGAGAGGGAAGGAGGAGAGAGAGAGTTGCATACGTTCTTCGACGTGTTTCCCCAGAATGCGTCCCTACTTATAGATCTTTTTGTGGATGGCCCATATTTTCGCAACATTCTCTCTCTCTCTTTCTAAAAATTCTCTTCCAGTGCGACCGTCTTTGTGCTCTCGTCTTGTTCTCCCCATCGCGTACCCTTTAGAAACAAGAAGGAAAAGAAGGAGAGAGAGAGAGAGAGAGAGATTTTAGACGCATGTAGCGAGTTCAGGCGGGACAGCCCAAAGGGATATTCCCACCCAAAATAAACGCGGGTTGCTAAATGTCACTTTCTAGGGGGGAGGTTGTGGGTCGTGATTGGGGTGATGGGGGTAAATTTGGAAGTGGGAAGGGGTTGTGGGGGGGGCGGAAAGGAACTCTGCATTCTCTTCCCTTGGTCTTACAAGCGCTTAAAATCATCTTTGAATAGTAGTAGCCTACAAGTACTATCTAACAAGAGCTTATTTCGTTGAACTAGAGGTCATTCTCTCTCTCTCGCTCACCGTTGCACATTTATTTTTATCAGGTGTTAGGTTAGAACAGCGTGTCTGTGTGTGTGTGCGTAATCTACCTATGTGTGTGTGTGTGTGTGTGTGTAAGCCTGTAGGTTTAATAATGATAATAATATCATCATCACGAGCGATGGTACTAAGAGTAACTACACTCCGTGTATATTTATCTGAAAAAAATTATTCAGAAATAAAAATAAAACATTTACCCCCGCCTTCAACATTCATTAAAACATTTCCTACACCAAAGGTTATTTAAACAGAGGAATTTCAACACCGTTCCCTTCAAACATTCAAATGCCTTCTTCTGTCCGGAAGTATTTTATCTGCCGCTGGCAATCCCGGTGAAAAAGCTCTTATTTACTGAATCTCCGGGTTCGTTTTGATCTCTCTCTCTCTCTCTCTCTCTCTCGTTCGTCTTCTTCTTCTTCTTCTTTGTTTAACAAACTTCGGTCTTTGCCGAGGGTAAGGTAACTTATTAGCAAGTATTTCAGAATATATTGCGGCGTTTGTTTATGTTCCTCATCTTCTTCTTCTGTCAAAAGGACGAATGGACATTAAGACGTTGTTCTAGAAAGGCGAAGAAAGGAATTTGCGTCGTCAAGTCTGGTTCCGAATAGTTATTGCATTCAACCACACCTGACTCTATTTCTAGTGGATTATCTAAATGTAAAAAAAATGACATTTCTTTGTTCAATACAATCAACTGTCCTCTAGTAGAAATCTCTAGGGAAACATCTAGAAGTTATTCCTAGTACTAGTACTTTCCTCACCTTAACTCACACCTGCCGAGGTTACACAAATAGAAAAAAAAATAATTAATTCCAAGAGTATCTACAACATTTGTATCATAATTCTCATTTTAAATAAGTTCATGAATGTTAAATGCAACAATTACAACAAAGATCACACCAAAAATAACAAAAGGCGCAAAAATAATAAAAAAAACGCCATTGGCGACTACGCTGGTACTAGGGCACGAGTTCATAAAACATCTCGCGAAGGTTGGGGCAATGGGTGGATAAAAGGCGCGTGCGCAGAGCCATGGGGTTTCCCCGAAGTTAGAGAGAGAGAGAGAGAGAGAGAGAGAGAGAGAGAGAGAGGCACGTGGTGGGTAGTGCCCAAGTGCCAAGTGCTCGGAACTTCAAGTGCCAACCTCTCTCTCTCTCTCTCTTTTTCTCTTTCATCTGCTTCGGCGCAGTTTGTTGACCTAGGCGTAACTGTTTCCTCCAACACTACCTCCCTCTTTTCTCTAATATTTTACTCATAATAAATCTCTTCCTCCAACAGTGATCTCTTCCCAAACACCTTCTCTCTCCAACAGCGCCCTCCGTCTCACTCTCTCGAAGGCTTCCTTTGATCTTCTTCGTCCAACGCCGTATTGTCCCCTTACCCTTCCTCCAACATTCAGCGCTCCCTCTCTCCAACATCTACCCCTCCCTCTCTCCAACAACCTCCTCTTCCAACCCCCACCAATCCACCAGGTCTCTGGCAACAGTTGAAGCCTGTTTTGCGTATAAGCGAGACTCTCGAGAAATTCTTGACATCATATTCGAGGAAAAAATGTCACCTGTATTGATAATCCTCTCTCTCTCTCTCTCTCCTTCCCCGAACAAGTGTAAGCTATTATTATTATTACATGCCAATGTTCGCAGTTGGCTTTCCCAGAGAGAGAGAGAGAGAGAGAGAGAGAGAGAGAGAGAGAGAGAGAGAGAGAGAGAGAGAGAGAGAGAATATTATTTCTTGATGGAGCTGATTGTACGTAATTTCACAAAAAAAAAAAAAAAAAAAAAAAAAAATAACTGGGTGGGTGGGAAGGAATGCCATTTTCAAACTGTCATTCTACATAACAGAGAGAGAGAGAGGAGAAGGAGGAAAGTAGAGAAGATGAGACGAGAAGAGAGAGAGAGAGAGAGAGAGAGAGAGAGAGAGAATTTCATCAGGAAAGGAAAGCTATTTTCAAAGTGTGTCATCGTACACATTATCTCAGAGAGAGAGAGAGAGAGAGAGAGAGAGAGAGAGAGAGAGAGAGAGAGAGAGAGAGAGAGAGTTTACAGTATTTTATCTCTTTTCATTTTACAGCACCTGATATTTAGAAACACTGACTATATACTAGATTTTAAAAATTACGAAAACAATTATGAAAATACTCGCAGGTCTATACTTAAGCTAGATTATAATATGCAGTTCCCAGAAAGGTATTAGCAAATGTAACCAAGCATTTTTTATGAGTCTAATCGTTCATTTTCTTAAACTTTGATCAAGGAACGGTAATGTTACCTACTTTTAACTCTAGTTCCTTATTTTTTCTAAGAACACAGAGGTCAAATATTTAAGTCTCACACACCTGGGTCTAAAAAAGTTGAAATACATATTTTGAAAATCAGACTACATCTCAGATATCTGAAACTGGTGTTCAAGTAATTATTGACAGTTTAAAGAATGTTTCTTCTGCTTTTGGTACTCAAAATGGGGTACATTTACATATGTATACCTTTACTGAATGTATTATAATCCTCATCGCCTTTTTCAGCTTTTCCATTTATAGGTCTAGACATGGCAGATGTTCCGTACGCTATCTTGAGGCCTGTGCACTTTTTGCCCAACCTTCCATCTGAAGTAAGTCTTCAACTTCTTCCATTTTTTTTCCTGAGCCATAATTCATGTATTCCTTATGCTTTTAAGGCAAATTTTGCTTAATCTTTTCTCATAATGCGTCCATAACATCCGATTTTTTGCGATATCGGTCTAAATTTCCAGCTGATGGACACTTGCATCTCTAATCCACTTCCATTTTCATGCGATTTTTCCAGGACCTTAGCTAAAGACTCTCTTACTGGTTGGTTACAGTTCCTTCATTTACCAGCAGTATAGCTCTCTCTCTCTCTCCATTTCATGTGGGTTACACATACTCTTACTTATCACCCTCTCAATCTACGGTTTACAGTCCGAATCATATATTGTATTACATATTTAACATTAAACGTACAAGAATTACCTGTACATGAATTGTTCTTAAAGTGGTTGAAAGCATTTCTGATTGGCAACTGACTTCAGGTTATGGATATTTTGGCTATGGCAGTTTAACCAGACCATGTAGGTGAAATTCTCATCTCAAGCAAGGCTGGTCCAATCCGATATAAAAGTTTTGCGCGAATTTGTGACTTAGGTGTCTATCAAATTGCTCTTATCATTTTCATATCTTACGACAAATACAAAGCTAAATTGGATCTGATATTTCCAAAAAGTCTAGGTTGGACTCAAGAAGTTCTAATGACTTTATGATCTTTGGTCTTCATCTCTGCATTATATTGGCATCTTATTACCCTCAAAGGCCATCGCTGGGTAAGAATACTTGTAGATATTCTAAAATTTAGCACATTACCGATATTTAAAGATAATTTTGCGTAATTACTAAGAATGGAATGGACTGGAATATAGAGTTTAGGTTAAAGGCCAAGCTCTGGGACCTATGAGGACATTCAGTACTGGAAAGGGAATTGAGAGTAAGTATGTTTGAAATGTAACAGGAGGAAGACCTCACAGTTGCACATAATTGTTGGCTAGAAAGAAGGAAGATAATATGAAAGGAGGAACAGTAAAAGGAATGAGAGGTGTTGCAGCTCAGGGTTGAAAGGATACTGCAAAGAACCTTTAGCAATGCTAACAGTGCACCCTGTGAGGTGCACTGACAGCACTATCCCCCTATGGAGGATATAATTACATAACAAGGCTCGGTTAAGTAGGTACACCAAACTTAAGGTAGTTTTCATCACTTCTATATCTGGGTTACGTAGGAATTACACCGTTCCAGAAGGCTTTAACATTCCTTGTCGGCAGACATTGGAGTAGTCTGACTGACTCCTTTCTCATTCGCCTTTGATTCCCAGCTACAAGTGGCCACAATTAAAAATCGTGCACCATTTCAATGCTCTATCTCTTAAGCCATGTCGGTTACGACACTGAACAGTAATTCTGACTCATTTCCGATTTAAGTAGAAATATGACACCAAAAATTCAAAATAATCAATATTTGAAGGTTTTTTTTATGAAAAATGCAATAAGAATGCAATTTACATAGTTTTCAATGCACCTAAAGCATTAAAAGTAAGGTTTTCTTAGGATTTTTTATGATGTTCAAAGCTTACTACCATTTTCATCTTACGTGTCTCAAGAACGGAACCCCCGTCGTAACCCGGGGACTGCCTGTAATTCCACCCTTGAGATTAAAAGGTGACTAATACAAGGTGTCTACAGAAATAAAACTCAAATAAATTGGTCACATCCTTCATTGAAAGACTGTCACTACAACTGCACGCCACTGAAAGCAGACTACGGGATGATATTTCACAAATAATACTGCCAAAAACAACGGACACTTACATTGCTAACTCTCATTGTAAAATCTTCACGCACACGCAAGCACGCACGCACACACACGCACACGCACACGCGCACACACACACACACACTTACACTTACAGTACCTACTTTTGGAAGCAAAAGTTCCATTGTTGTACTTCGACTTTGCTTAGTACCAACCTCCTATGGCACTTCGACACATGACTATGACTTTCTAAATCTCTCGTAACGGAATAACAGTCAGTCAGGATTTGTTTTTTTAATCTTGTAACACACATTATACATACTTCGTACAGTATATTACCGTAGCTGAAGTCCGTTACTCTATGTAAGCATGAGAAAGCTTACTACTTACTATTTACGACGCTATAGAAAAAATAAATATGTCCCTTAATATAAAGGATACATACATTCACATTTTTACCAAATGCCCACATGAAATAAAGTTCTTTAAAGCTTCTAATATTTATATATAGTTATATGTATAGGGGGGTATAAAACTTACAGATATAGTAAAGACCAGTGAATGAAACACGCCCATGACTCTGGAAAGCAAACGTTCTCAACAGAACACCATTAATGTCCAGAAATGAAACACGTTTGTTCCTCGACAACATTTAAAGTGAGAGGGTCAGACCTGCTATATTCGTTCGCTAACAGACAGCTAAAATACAGGAAATTTTACAGACCAAGTACACAGCTCAGTATTGGGAGAAAAACATCATGGAAGATTTGATTTGCAAGGATACATTGAGTTTTTGTGGCACTAGGCTTGAAAAACAAGTTCATCTTATGTACACAAGGGAGTTTAAGTGATCTGGTTTACAGTACACTAAAGATTTACATACAGCATTACCTAAAATTATCTTCACTTACATTTTCGTATATAAATTGAAGAGAGAGTTTACAACTTTGTAAAAGTACATGCTCCTAATTTAAACAATTTATTAATAGCCATGATTTGGTAAAACTATGTTCATCTGAGTCATATTCACCCTCTTTTTTACATGTACAAACACTTAATTTTCATGAATCAGATTACAGCAAAGAGAAAATTAATTCAAGAAGGCCCTGTCAGGCATAGAAATTTCCAATAAACACTGGGATGGAAGAATATTCCCAAAATTTGTCTGAAATAATTTTTAAACATATCTTATAAATTAAATATCAAGGGAAATTATTATACATTGCAAGAAACAAAAACAATCAGTCATATTTAATTTTATAGAGTATACTCGGTGAAAGGTTTCTTTCTTAGATCTTTTTTTATGTAATTTTGTACATGAATAAGCCTTGATAATATCAGTAATAATAATAAGATGAATATTATAATCTCAACTGAATATTATATAACCTTAACCGACAACCAACCTGACATAACTGTCTCATTAAAACTGATAATGACACAAAAAATTAAAAAGTTTTTGCTCTCTGAGTAATTCAGCAATGCAACAAAGCCCCAAATGAATTAAATATACTGATACTTATGCTTAAGTTCAATTTGTGCATAAAAACATGCACAGGAATGCTAGAAAGTTGCACAGACGTCACAAACAACAATATACTCATGTCAACGGCAAAACGTATTCATCTCCACTAAATGGCAAATGTAGATTCATACTTGCCACTGACACTTTCAGTTACTAAATTGTACACTTCTCTGATCTAAATAGCATTGAATGAGTGACTGCATTGTTTACCTTTCACTGTTACGATTCCTGCGTCAAGACGGAAATGTAGAGGATGGGGGTAGTACATACACACAAACAAGTGACATCCAGACCCTTTTGATCATACAAACTATTGCTGTCACAATAAAGATTCATTTCCCAGTTACAATGAAGCTTTGCAGCAATTGCATATCAGTAAACATAAATAATAAAAACATCCAACAGTTTATCAATATATGAGCACCTTATATTTCACAGATCCACACTAATGTTCGGTAACGTACAGACCCAAACTCTCGACATTTGATAAAATTCATGTTAGAATAAGTGTCAAATTAATTTCATTCTGATATTTAGAGGTACAGATAATGACAAAATAATCAAAGGTACAGGGTCAAACTTAACCTTAAGGGGTAGCAACAAGGCTCAAGAACCTTAACTACGTAAAAGATTTCTGAGGCCTTGAGATAAGAATGAAAAGGAAAGTCACCAACAGCTGTAGTCAAGGTGTTTTGGCTCAACAAAGTCTGATTTTGTCTAGTTTGTTCAATATTTCCATTCACTTTCAAGCTTCCTCATGCGTTACTCAGAAGAAAGCATCAGATAATTTATGAATAATGCCCAAAACTTATTTGTAATTACACTCTAGGCAGTATAATAATTTATCAAATAGTTTATCATACCCAACACAGTAAAAAAGAAAACTGTACTCAGCAAAAGCTGAACTCGTGTCTATACAATTAAAAGAATGAAATTTACGGTGAATAAAAATTCAGGAAAAAGACCCCATAGAAAATGGGAATAAGGTTAAACAAAGGAAGCAGATCTTTTGTTTTATGCCAAGAAAACCACACAGAGCTACCTGTAACATAAAGTTCTGTCAATCTTAATTAAATCACGTCTCTCCTCCACTAACACTTCACAGCCAAATGTGCGTTGCATATTTTGGGATTTGTGCATGAAAAAGCAAATCAAAATTAGTGAGAAGAGACAATTTTTCTTTCCAAATTATTAATAATTATATTCATTTTATGGGGAACTTTTGTTATTTATACAGTTGACTAGATACGTTCCTATAAATACTGTATTTGCAGGTGGTTACAGGACTTCAACATAAATGAAATACTTTTGACACTGAAGGTTATGCCAGCCTTACAAAAAATACTTGTGCAGCAGCTGCATGCATTATTTGCTAAATGGAAGACTACACATAAAAATGACAATTTTTATTAACAGTGACACAGTGCAGAACTCACCAAAGCAATCACGGCATAAACTTGTACAAAACTCGTGCATACAAATGATGAGAGTGAATATTTATGAACACAAAGCTGCCAATTTACAATATTCTGCTGGAAGCAGTAAACGATCAAAATGGGGTCTAAGCCGAAAGACCAAGTAAATACGGTCTACCGGGACGAACACGCCAATCCCTTTACCTCCTTTAAGTCTATGAAAAATAAATGTGATATACAGATACAGTAATGATCATTACTTTCAGATACTGAAATGACTTTTTTTTGTGTGAGTTTGTTTCAGCAATCCCTGAAAGATTAGAATTTTAACTTTTCGTGTTATTCATTTCAGTATCTTTCAGCTTAAGCTTACAGTTAGGCCTACCCAGAGAGAAAGGGTTTCCCATTGTGAGAGCACTATTACCATGTAAGATGTGGTTATTTTGTGTGTATGAGAGAGAGAGAGAGAGAGAGAGAGAGAGAGAGAGAGAGAGAGAGAGAGAGAGAGAGAGAGAGAGAGAGAGAGAGAGAGAGAGACTTTATATGTTGCCATTCTAATACCAAAATCAACACTTGCAAGATGAAACAGAAACAGGGCAAGATATAACAGTAATAAAAGATATTTTCTTGGTCCCATCATGGCTGCTTTCTGGGCAGATCAGACCGATATGTCTAGCCATACAACGAGTTCAGCTACATTTTGAAACTAAATATTGTTACAAATACTATCAGCCTTTTGCTTCCCTGACCATAAAGCTTTACAATTCCGACGGTCATTGTTAAAAACATTTTCTGCTTATTTCAACAATTCAGAGTATGCCATACATAAAGCTTTTGATTTATTTCAAAGGTCTTTAGTTGCAAAACATCCAAGACACTGTAGGTCATTCCAAATATACATTAGTCATAAATAATTACCCCAAAACCAAGTTACGTACATTCAACTTGCCACAAAGAGTTTTTATACAAGTACAAAAAAATAAAAAAACCTTTTTTAAAATGGTAAAAAATAATTACAGTATTCACAAATATAAATGAAGGAAGAAACCATATATATATAATGTACATATTGATAAGAAAAATGCACAAGGCAAATATAATTAATACAATGCCCAAATCAGCACCAACCCGGTACAATTTCTGTGAGCAAATGATTTCCAGAAGTTATTCAAAATTTGTGCAAAACACACCGGGATACATAGGTAATCAATCATTTGTGCAAAATTTCACATTTTTTTATTTTTTTTAATACAAAGGTATAAATTAATAAATATTATTTGCAAACTTTTTAAAATCTAGGACACACACAGACAAAAATAAATTCGTCAATCGTAAGAGTCATTAAAGTATAATAGTTCACAATGGTAATTCTTACAATTTCCATGATTTCAAATCCTGATCTCACACTTAGTACATTTCAATGTAGATATGAACATCAAATCTGCGCTTCCCATTCCTTCTTGCAGTTATCATACTAAGGAAAGTTAGTTCCTTGGGACAACTGCACTGAGATTGTGCAAAATAACAGGCCTGTTTGAGCCTAAAGAAGCCACAAAGGACCCAGAGTGGCAACAGTGTGTGTAAGTGTTTCATGGCTCAGGAAATTCCAAGTTTTCAAGATCTTACAGTTTAATTTTGCGTAAAATCTCCACCTAACTTGTCTCCTGTTTACAATCAACTTCCTGGAACACAAATTAACAAACAAACTCTTATACTTTGACAACACAAAGCAAGTGCTTCTTGAAATCCAGAAACCACTTGGTAACTTACAGTTCTTGTGCTAGAAATAAATTCCATTTACAGGCTAAGAACATGGGATGCTCTTTTTAACAAAACACTTTGCTACAAGAATTAAAAAAACAAAAGAACATTGTGTTTGAAAAAGGCGCAATCACACATCTTTCAACATCTGTGGCTATCAGTAATTTATACTGTGGCATAAAACACACGGGTCAACCTTCAGAAAAACACTGGTAAAATTCATAAAACTGAGAAACATTACCCAAGATATTTGCTGCACACTAGGTCTTTATTGTGATAATTCTCCAATTCAATTGTCTTGAACATACCAATACAGTACACTGCATTTAAAATATTTCTTGTGAGAGCTGACAGGTGCTTTAGGATAAAATGGTCAGTGCTTATCACGAGCTATGTGAAATACGCACGGTTACTGAAACCCAATGCCTATCACAGGGACAGGGAATGGGTCCACTTTGACTTTTCTTCAAAATTTCTCCTTACTTGTGCTATGCTAATTTACTCACTGCTTTAATTTCAAATTCTTGAATAAACGTCTACCTAATAATTAATATGGCAATGAACCCCAAAACCAACCTGCTTTGAGTGTAACGGTCCAAGCGTTCTGATTTAAACAGCTGTATTTGGCAGCAGTACAAAGAATAGTAACACTGATGATGACACAAGACTAAGGTATAAAATGTAAAAAGATAATGATTATGATGAAGAAAGGTGAAATTATGAGGATAAAAATTTGCAAGTCCTCCACTCTTGTGAGGAACAAATGCATACTGGCCACAATTAGCGATATAGTTATAAAACTGCGATGAAACATCTCATAAACTATAAAGATACACTACTTAGTCTTGATGCACCAAAGAATATTTATACACCTTGCAATAAAATCTTTCTTGGACCTGATGTGCAATACATAAACACTTAAAACTCTTTGTCATGCAACGCACATATCATATTCTATAAAGGACATGACTCTCAAGTTAATGAAGATGATCAAACCCTGATACCAGAGTATTGCCAGACATTTATAGATGTTGCAACTCATGATTTACTAGCAAAACTAGATCAGCCAACAATTAACTATTGAAAAGGCACCAATCTCACAATAGGACCAAAACTTAGGTTGTGCAGAAGTACAATTATTCAAAAGCAAGGAGGAAATAGGGTCCCATTCCCATGTAACAAGTTTGCAGAGATCTCACAAAATGAACTTCTCCCACCATTGCTAAACAGTTTCAATTTGGAAAACAGTACTACTCCTATAAGTTTGCGGGATATCTTCCCGAGTAGTACTCTTTAGCTTTCCAAAAAAAAAAAAAAAAAAAGAATGAGTATCATTGTATTATTAAGGTTTATTTTTTTGCTGTCTGCATTTTTTTAAGTATAATTTTGTAATATTCAAAGGCTTCATGGGGAGGGAATAGGCCCAACTCTGAAAAAATACAAAATAAGCTTATGTGAATGAAAAAAGGTAGACTAACATATCTACAGGACCCTATGAAGAAAGTGAAATACTAAAGTGCAATAAAAATACTGATAGTGAAACTTGACTAACACCTGATTCTATCAAATTAATCAGCCAAGACCCTAATCCGAATACAACCTGAGAAATATCAACTAATTCACTGCCCTTTAGTTTATAATGCCCAATTAACAACTAACGATCTTATGTACAGGTGATTTAGAACTGAGATAAACTGACTGAAAAGCCTTTTTGCTGTCAGCCAAGAATTCTTTCACTTTTCTTTATCAAACAGTATGTTTCAGTGTACATATACCCAATGTCTTTCACAGCAGAGTTATGAACATTAAACACAATCTATATAAAAAAATGAAATATGTACTGCATCAAACCAAATTCGTGGGCTGCACAGCAACCATTTTCAACCTTGAGCTTCCTTGCCCCGAAATTAACAGTCACGCTGTTATCCACACGAATATTTACGCAGGAATGTGAGTCACTTCTTATTGACCAGAAGTTACTGAGTGGAAAAACAGGCTCCAAGGAAGCTCTTTCTGTACACAACTTTTCTCTCTCAGTTGAGGACAAACAGGCTCTGGAAAATATTACTCTAAATTAATAACCCTATAAGAGAAATAAATGCTTCACTTCAGATACAAAAGCAATCATCTGACGCACTTTGCATACGCACGGTACCTGTTAATACGTACAGTAACAGTAAACACACACACACGTGACTCAGAGCACACACTCAAAACATATGGCACCTTTTCATACATAAATTCCCTCTCACTACCTCTGCAATAATCATCAAGAGATTGGAGCAATTATTGTAAGCAGTCAATATAAAAAAATGTATCAATGTACCACAATTCGAAGATAAATCGTACGGCAAAAAAGAAAGGAAAAGAGAAGAAATATTTCTTTGGCTCTTTCTGGTTATGGCCCTTAAGGTGATTTTATACTACGCTTCACAGCGCGCTTCACAAGTCACCTCTGCCCGCCCACCTGGGTGACGTCACGTGCTGGTATAGCGCATATTGCCTCTACACTACTACGCGAGTGCTGTGACCGGTAGCATTATCTCCTGACAGCTACGTACATCTCTATTTTTATATGATGTTAATTTTACATTCCATAAACATGGATGATGCTGATAATACTCAGTCAAACAATGGATCTCTTCTCCATGAAAATTTGTAGTATAATAGAAAACGGGATGACAGTTGAAAGGTTATTAATGATTTGTCGTCGGCGGATTGTCTGGGTCAGACTTCAGCCATCAAGCTTGCCTTGATGAGTTAGTGGTGCGGCGTGACACATGACTCCTAGTGAGCAGTCCAGTAAGTTTGGCTAATGCGAATTGGGGAGGAGTTGGTGATGAGTCTTAAGTATGCAGCGTGCTGTTGAAGCCTAGTGTAAACTCACCTTTAAATGCAAGAAAAATATGAAACTGAATGCAATACAGATGGTTAAGAGCGAAGTGATTACATACAAGTAATAACTTGCCTCTGAAAGAATGTACAAACCATTCAGGCATAGTTTCAAAAAGCCTAAAGATTCTTTTTCATAAATAACATCATTCTTAACTCCAGATCTATTGTATATACATCAGTGCCCTATACTGTATATATATGTAAGTCCTCTGTGACAGGTACCTGACTTGATAGGCTGACCCAAATTGAATGTGGTTCCATATTTTAAAAATATTTTCCTAGGAATATTAAGGTACTGAGTTACTTTATACACTAAACTACTGTACATAGTGCTTTATATACAGTCTCTGGCCACATCTGGTCAAATTATCAATTACTAAACAATTAGTAATCTGAATCTTCTTCGTCGTCCTCTTCGTCTGTTTCTGCGTCCTCTCCGGTATCTTCCAGCTCATCGTCTGCATCCTCTTCCTCCTCTTCTATTTCGTCTCCCAAGAGTTCCTCGTCTTCCATGTCTTCGTTCATGTCATCTCCTCCTCCTCCTCTTCTTCTTCTTCCTTCCTCCTCCTCCTCCTCCTCCTCCTCTTCCTCCCCCTCATCATCGTCCTCCTCCTCACCTTCTCCGTCCTCCACATCTTCAACCACAGCTTCCTTACGATAACCCTCATTCCCATCATCTTTGTTAAGAACAGATTTTTCACTCACTTCTCCAACTGCGGCCAGGATTTCTCCCTCTCCTCTCTCTCCCTCTTCATCTTCCTCCTCCACTTCCTCATTTGACGGCACCCATTCCTCCTCGCTCAAAGATGTGTCGGAGAAGGCTTTATCAGCCTTGTCCTTCCGACCATCTTTGAGCACTTCCTCCTGATTATCCATACTCCCCTTTTCAGGCACACTACTTCTCTTCTTGAACCTTGTGACTCTCAGTTCTTTATCTTCCTCCACATCATTGTTTTGACTCTTAACCTCTTCAAGTTTGCTCTCCTCATCCTCCTCAGAATTCTGGCTCACAGGCTTGATGTAATGACCTGCCAAGTGCTTGTACAATTCGTGCTCTTCAAAGAATTTCTCAGTACACTCGCTACACTCCAGGACCTTTAGCTGACAATTTGGTTCACTTGATGCAGAAGATTTTGTCAGCCTTCCAACATTCAATGGAGGTCTACAAATGTGGGTTTTTATATGCATCCAAAAGTCTAACCTATTTGGAAACCGAATTTTACAAGTTGTACACAGAAAGTCCTTCTCCTGGTCTTCTGACCTTGCTGCCAATAAGATCTTTTCTATGTTGAAATTCCTCTTTCCTATGTGATGAGCATATCTCCTATCTAGTTTGCATTTACAAATCCAGCAAAATTTCCTATAATCAAATTTTTCTAGTAGGTCTCTTGGTACGAGAGCGTCCCACATTTCAAGGTTGCAATAATGTTTACAAACATGCTTGCACAAGCACCACTGACTCTTAAAGATGCAGCCGCACAAGTGACACATTTCGCTTGTGTCCAATTTCCTCATTAAAAAGAACTTGTGAGATGAAACTACATGTTGGACAGCCTCAAAGCTCTTCTGGAAGACTTTCAAACAGCGTGTGCATCTCACCATTTCCTGAGGGTTATTCTTCCGAAGCAAAGAAGACACTTCTGTCGGGTCGGCTTTCACAGGGGATTCCTCAACATCTTCCTCTTCCTCGTCCTCATCCTCACTCTCTTCATTGGGCTTGCAGATTTCTTCTTTGAATTCTTTCTCCTGCACAACTGGCAGGAGGAAATGCGAGGCCATGTGCTTATTAAGATCAGTCTTGTCTTTAAATTTGAGCATGCATTCACTGCAGTCCAGGTTCTCTGCGCTTACATAAACAGGCTGTTCAATCGCTGGTTTCTTTTTGGGATATTTATACAAATGAAGGTTAATATGTTTCCAGAATGCATGTCTGTCACTACAAACAGCATCACACAATGTACAACTAAACTCAGGTTCCTCTCTCAGCTTCTTTGAATTACTTGTTAAGATTTGTTCAATCTGAGTATTTCTCATATTCAGATGCCTGCTGGCTTTCCTTCCAAGCATATTATTGCATATCCAACAAAACCTCCGGTCCTGAGAGACATCTAAAATATTTCGAGGTACAAGGTCATCCCACATGCCCAACTCATGGTAATGGTGTAAGAGATGTCGGCAAAGGAGCATAGGCTTCCTAAAAGCTTTGTCACATATGTGACAGATCTGAGTTTCGGCGACCATATTTTCTAGAACGGACTTATGATACTTCTGTACATGATTTATGGCCTCCTCCTTATTCGCAAACTTCTTACGGCACCGTTTGCACTTCTGGAAATGTCTTTTCATGGGGGGTTCGTTACTAGACGACAGTCGAGCGTTAACTGAACATGGAGTTCTTTTACTGCTGTCTCGCCGAGGCCTCTTCCTACTGCTGTTCAAAGCCGAGTCAGAATCATTGTCGCTGTTTTCCGACTCGCTGACTATCTCCTCTACGTCTGAATGAATAAGATGCGCAGCCAAGTGCTGGTGAAGCTCCGATTTCTTCTTAAACTTCATTGGACACTTGCTGCACTTCAGCCGCTTACCTCCCTCCACATTCTTGAAGTGCGACTTTGAAAGATGTAGTTTGATATGCTTCCAGAACATTAACCTGTCCGGAAAGGTTTCGTCACACATGGAACAGTTGAATGGTTCTCCATCTGGGTCTGTGGACGATGTGGCTAGGAGGTTCTCTATTGCATTGTCCCTCCTTGCTGCATGGTACCTGTGGTTAGTCATACCACCCGTCTTGCATATCCAACAAGTATTCCTAATGGTTTCCATATCAATATCAGGAGGTATAAGTGAGTCCCACATTCCCAGCTCGCTATAGTGATTAAGAATGTGTTTACAAAATGCTAAACTGGACAAAAAGGTTTTGCCACAAACGTGGCACATCTGAGGCTCTCTTGTCATAGCTGTTAATGTTGTTTTGTGGTGTGTGAGAACGTGATTGATACCATCTTCCTGGTATTTGAATGTTAACGAACAATGTTTACATTTGTGTTTCATACCTTCTTCCTGCTTGATAAACTCAGAAGTGTGAGTTATTTCCACATCCTGGCAAATTTCTGTTTTGACTTGGACTGGGATAACATCATTCAATATACCTTTATCCACACTATTTTCTTCTGAATAATCATCAGTAATTTCTGTATTATCAATGGTTGGGTTTCTCTCACGTAAAACCATCGGAGTTTCCGGAGTTGTGTTTTCGTCGAGCACAATTTCCTTCCCCTTTTTATTCCAAGGGCCACAAAATTTGATGTGATTGCTATACTCCTCTAAAGTCTGGAAAGATGACTCGCAGAAACCGCACTCGTGTGAATTGACCGGACTCTCCTTCCGCACATGTTGCTCTTCACACATGATTAAATGATCCATAAATGTCGCTCTAGGATACGACTCTTTACAGTAACGGCACGTCAACTTTGAGTCGTCTTTATTGTGAACCTGCAAGTGATGAGCGGACTGTTCTTCTTTTGTGTCGAACAATGCCAAGCACAGGTAGTGACACCGTAACTTGTTCTTGTGTGCTGCTATCTGATGTTGAAACACTTTCTTAATATTAGTCCTGGTGGTATTACACAATGGACAGGTAGGTTTCTCCCTGTGCTTCTGCTTTTCATGCTGACGAAGTTTATTGTAGGACTTAAACACAGCTCCACACTGGTCACATGGAATTCTCCTCACATAGCTATATCTGGTTGTTCTTCTACCTGCCATTTTGATGTCTTCGCTCAGGTCATCGTCCATTCTTTCAGTTTTTATCGAGCGTATTTCTCTCACAGACAAGTCGTCCGACACAGATGTTGACGGCATGGAATCTACTAAACTATCCTGAGGCCGAACAGCTGCTGGTAATGATGGGGGGATTATATTCAATGAAAAGGGAGAAGTAAGATTTGAGAAAGGAGCCTTGGATTTGTTACTCGTTACTAAATCCTGCAACATTGACTGCATGGGATTGTCAGAACCAAGGACTTCTACATCATCATCTTTGGCCCCATACATAGAAAACCCACTATTCCAACTGTAAGGTTTCATGTCTCCCATGAGCAAGTCTTCATCTGTGATCTTGCTGCTGGGTACCCCAAGGTGTTGAGCAATGTGGATCTTCAGCTCACACTTATTCTTCGTCTCCTTGTTGCATAAATAGCAAGTGAAAGAGCTCTGCTCATTAACTGCCTCATTCAGCTTTTCTTTAACATTTTCAAGTAGCTGTTTCTCGTCTTTACACTTGATAAGTTCTCTCACTTCTGTTACTGGTCCATTCTGAATGTCGGATGGGGCACCGCCAATTATTTCTTTCTCCGTAATATTCTCTGTTGGTTCCACTTTGATCCTATTCTCTAACCCACTGTGTTCCTGAATTAAGTGGTCCGCATGTTCTTCTTCCGTATTAAAATCTGCCGAGCAAGTTTTACACTCGTACAACTTGTGTATCCTTTTCTTGTGAACTCTCTTTGTCCTTGGAGTTGCAAACAGTCCAAGGCAGATGTTGCACTGAACTTCCAAGTGGCTCTTCATGTGTTGCGCAAATCGTTTTTCATCTTTGCTTTTGAAGGTACACCACTTACACTGCTGAACTGGTCTGTGTGATATTATGTGCTGTAAATACGCCGGCGTCTTTTCAAATGTCCTGCCGCAATGCTCACATACCTTGACTTTGGAAGTGGATGAGTTTACCTTTGTTTGATCTTGGTCTAGATTAGGCGTGGAACTAGAGTTCGAATCTTCCGGGAAGTCAGGTTTGTCACAGGATGGTGAGCGTATGGATGACAAATCTGTAAAGAAAAAGAAGATACTGAAATGAAAACATGATACATCTTCACTAGCAGAAAATTAAGAAATCTGTGTTCCTTTTATTTGGCAGAATTAATCTAACTTATATTTCATTACCATTGTTGCTACCACTATACTACTTCAGATTTATGCATGTATGACATAACACTGAGGTGCAATTAATTAACTGTCTTTCCCCGCAGAATACAATGAAGTAGTACATCTAACTGAAGAGAAATCTAGGAGTAAATTTAACAGACAATGTAGTGGATGGAAAGCACAACAAAATTTAAAAATCAGGGAAAATTGACACAGCAGTTTAAATTACTTTTACCTCTGGTTCAGAGGCTGGAAACAGATTGATATCTAAAAGACTGCTTTCGTCCGAGGCCACGAGTTGCTCAATTAGCGTCCCAGAATGATCCGAGGATCAACAAATGTAGTCCAAAATGGGACCATGGGATTTTAAATCACTGACAAATACACCGAAGTCTTTGCAATTTTGGGCTGATGGTTTCTATTGTATGCTGCTACCTCACACTCACATGCAACCTGGCTGCTGACTCAAAACCTGCACCATTTTAATATAAGCAGTCCCCAGTTATTGACGGACTCAGTTATCGGCGATCCAGTTTTTTGACGCTTGTCTAATGCCATAAAATCGGCAAGTTCCAGTTATCGGCATCATACGCACCAATAATAGAGTTATGGCACCATAACATACCTAACATGGGTGCCATAAGGTGCTTATGGTACGCCATAAGGTTTGTTTGTATGGTGCTTTTACGTTGCATGGAACCAGTGGTTATTCAGCAACGGGACCAACGGCTTTACGTGACTTCCGAGAGTGAACTTCTATCACCAGAAATACACATCTCTCACTCCTCAATGAAATGGCCGAGAATCGAACCCGCAACCACCCAGGTGGAACGCAAACACCATACCAACCACGCCACTGAGGCGCTTGTACGCCATAAGGGTATTTATAAATTGCCAAGTTTCAGTGAATGGCAGTTTTCGCTTATCGGCACACCACCCAGGAATGGAACCCCCCCCCCCCCCCCCCCCCCCCCCCCCCCCCCCCCCCCCGCCAATATGTACTGCTTTTATTGCAATGCACATTTCGCTTTTTGTCAGAGTACTCTTTTAAATTCAGAAGTTTCTCATGAGGGGATTTTTTGCTGTGTTGAGGAATCCTGAGATTTCTTTTGAAGTTTAGTCTCTGTAGCTGAATACTACTAACTTTCCTCTTCAGTATTTTCAATTCTGAATCATATTTAATGAAGCCTGATGTGTCTGATCACAACAAGAGTTTATATATCTTGGGTTGATGCAACTCCACTCTGTAGAATAATACTATCTTATCTTAGAATGTAATTTTTGTTTTACAAATTTTATCCTGCCAACTTTTAACGTCATTTCACTTTTCATGAACCTCAGGGCCAAGGACATTGATCTACTGCTCTCACTTACCTGGAAATTTTCATCTTTGTGGTTTACAGGAAGAATTGCAGTTCCTAAGGTGTAGTTTAGTGGGGAAAGCTGTTAGTATAATATAAACTCATTTCATTCATATCTTGTGATAGCATAACACCAAGCACTGGGACCCACAGAGCCGCTCAGCGCTGATGACAATGAATGAAAATGGAAATATAAATAATGAGTTTAATGGAAATGATATAAATAATGAATTTAAAATTGATACCTTAATGATTGATGTTTAAAACGGTAAAAACAAGAATTTTTATTTCTAATGAAATAAACAACTGTCATAAATAAGATAAAAAACATTACACCTATATAAAATTACAAGATATTCTTATAAAATCCACAGGCCTTTACAACTCAAACCAGGGCCAACATCAATGTTGTCTCCTAAAATTTCAGTTGTGGTTTTACTATGTAGATGTTACATCTGCCTCTCATTTACAAACCTGGTGCAGTGAACCAGAATGTGCTAAACTGTCAAAAGGGCTATCACAAAGCACACACACACTGGAGCACTACTACCATCAAGAAGAAAACTGTCAGTCAGCAGTGACCAATCCTCAGCCTTGTTAAAATAACTTTGGTGGTCCTCCTGTTGCATTGATAAGATTATTACCAGAATCCTGTTTGAGGTCTAACATAGTTTTTAACTTACAATTAGCAAGAAGGGGAGATGCCCATCGCTCCTGCCACTTACTTAGTATATAATTACGAATAGAAATTTTCATATCGAAGTGAGGCTCTCAACTTAATATTAATTCTCCTTGGGTACAGGCATTCTTTGCTTCTCCGTCTGCTTCTTCATTCCCTAGGATCCCAACATGACCAAGAATCAAATAAAACCATACTGTTTTATGCCTACACAAAATGTGAAAGCCACACCTGAGCTTTCAGTACTAAAGGATGGGATTATAATTGTCCAGGCTTTCCAGAGCACTTTGAGTCTGAATATATCACAAAAGAATTGAGAGTTCAGCTGCATATACTGTGACCACAGCTAAACCCACTCCCTCACTTGACTTCAAGCTATCTGTATAAATTCATCTTGGAAGAACACAGATGGGTTTTTTGTGCATCTTTCAATCAGCCACGTTTGTTCCTATCAATTAGAACGTTACTCCCTCTGTAGTGTATTGCATCATTAATTAACTATCTAAATCTGCAGATTTACCTTTCGTTGGATTTTTGTAACAAGAATCATCACCAATTATCACGAAAGAAAGGGCCTTTTACTTGCATGGTTCACAAGTAATAAAGCCAGGACCTTTAGACTGATGGCTGAAGGTTATCCATAATCATGTTGTTTTGTATTTTGACTTCATCATCGTTCTTTTGTTGTACTTTGACTTTAATCACAATCATCACAATATCTTGAGCATAATTACCACTGCACCTGACTACTAATATTACCTTCAGTACCTTTGGGGTTGTTGTCTGTCAAGACTGTACAAAACACAGAGGCAAGGATTGGCATAAAGTTCCACCTTGCTACACCATTTTCTTTTTACTGCTGACTGACAATGAGAAATGACTCAAAGTACCAAGAGGTTAGAACTGAAATAAATTAGGACCATCAGAGGTCTACTACTTTCAATGTAATCTGAACTGTCAATGAAGGTACATTTGACCTGCAGAGGTAAAATAAATACCCCAGCTCCATCACCAAGTTCTCCCCGACACCACAAAAGACAGACTTCCATAGCTCCTCCAATAAGCTGAGATATACGGAGGTAAAAGGCCAGAAAATCATGAAGAAAGGGCATACATCATCATGACATGGACCAGAAAAGAATTAAGGCAGAAGTACACAAGAGTTGAGGGTATATATCTCATGTCTAACCCTTACACATAAATGTTGCAATGATGAAAATTCCAGCCTTTCTTGAGCTTCAAAATGAAACTGCAATGCTGTTCTCAAGGGACTATCCAACTTTGATCAGTGTTTAAAGTAACAGCCAAGCAACCAGCCAAGAAACCATCAACAAGCATGACATACCTAGGACAAATTAGCTTACACTAAAAGAACGTCACACAAAACGAAACTTGATAACATGCAACACTTCTGCTAATCATTATAAATTACAGACAAACAACTGCATTCAGTTAAAAGAAAGCCAGTGGTTTATTAAGCACATGCATTGCAAAGTAGTTCATTTACAGAAAGAGTCTGTAAAAATCAAAATATCTGACACTAAAGTGTACTGGGCTGTATTCTACAATACATACACATCTGTTGTTTTATACCCTAGAGATAGATACATACGTAGATTTGAAATACAAAATTGCTGCATTTTCATTTCCTACTGGCTCTTTAATTAAAATCAGATGCAAGCCTACTGCAGTCTTACAACCTTTTTGTTTTACACCAACTCAACTGGAAAAATAAACAAACCAACTCACCTGCTATAGAACTACTCTATAGAGAAGAGACTCATGAATATTTCCCTTCCTTTCCAAACTTGAGGCAAACGACTTAACCCTGATTTCATGACTAAAAGTTATGTATCCCCTTCTAACTGATTAATCACACAAAACTAAAAATAATTCACTAGAACATACTCATAAATGATGCAAACTTCCTACTATTCACTATAAAAGGGATTTTGACGTAGGAAAAATCTATTTCTGGGTGAGGAAGCCGTGTCGCCCAGTGAAATATGTCTGCTTTAGCATTGTTTCTAGTAAAATATTGCTATAATACCAGAGAACTGCTAAATTGGACATGTCAGAAGCTTCTGACTCGCTCACCTATATAAAAGGTGTCGGTATAAAACTGGGGCGAGTGTTAAACACTACCACAGAGGAAAAATAAACAACAGAGTTTCTGCAAGATCTTTTGACTCAAAGCCTTTACTTAGCAGTTTGTTTGCTAAGTAAAGGACGTTGAGTCGAAAAATCTTGCAGAAACTCAGTTGTTTATTTTTCCTTCGTGGCTTATACCTTTATTTATGGATTTACCACGTTCAAAACTTTCGTGATTCAGTTATACACTATTCACTATATAATGGCAGCTCCAAGGAACTGGTATGGTAAATTATCTGCTTTTATCCTTCCAACCACAGAACAATATGCAATTTCATATGGTACAATTACAATCATTAAGAGCATACCTCTAGAAAAAAAAAAGTTGTCAGGGATTATCCACATGCCGTGGGGGTGCTTTAGATTCAAAAGTACCCAGAACAAATGATTTAAGCATGCCTTGAGACAGCATAGAGATTAAAAGCCTTCTTTTGACAGCCTAGACACACACATTCTAGTTTTCATCCTACATTCAGGCAGTCCCCGGGTTACGACGGTCTCGGCTTAGGACGTTCCGAGGTTACGATGCTTTTCAGTTATATTCATCAGAAATTATTTCCAGGGTTACGACGCATGCTCCAGAGTTACGACGCCTACAAAAGCTGATCTGGCAGATGAAATATGACACCAAAAATGTAAACTAATCAATATTTAAAGGTTTTTTTGATGAAAAATGCAATAGAAAGGCAGTTTACATAGTTCTGAATGCACCCAAAGCATTAAAAGTAAGGTTTTCTTAGGATTTTTGACGATGTTCCGGCTTACGACGTGTCTCAAGAACGGAACCCCGTCGTAACCCTGGGACTGCCTGTATTAGCATTTCTGAACTCAAAAGAGGCAAAGTGAAGCTTTACGCCTTGTCTTACAGGTTTTAGTGATGTGCCATTTTTTATAGTCATGAGGATGGCATGAGAGGTGGGGAGGTTCATCTTGCAACCCTGTCAAGAAAAGTAAGTGCAACATCCCAATTCTTGAAAGTTCTTATACTGACTTAAGTTTCCTTCTGAATTTTACAGTAGTAACATTGCACAATCGGTTATCTTTTAGGTACCAGATAGTAATTTATTCAATATTTGGATGGATGGATGTACGAGTTTTAGGGCAAAAGCCCAGGCACTGGGGGCTTAATCAATATTTGTCCTTTTATAAATATCTTCCAAGATTTTATTTTTGATTAGACATACTGATGGAACTACCTAATCAGAAAAGCACATAACATGATTTAGGTTGATTTTTCAAGTTATCTTTTCACAGGGCTAAAACATGGAATCAGTTCTACCAGTTTTTCACCTTGTAAACTTTCTGCCTGAACTCCACACCAAAGTAGGTAGTTAATACTAATGTCTTTTTTTCAGGTAGTTTTCCAATGTCTTTATGTGACCTTCTGTTAAAATCAAGAGGATGACTTATATGGCAATGTAACGTTTTGATAGTGTACACTTGTGCTCTACATTACACTATAGGGCTTCGTTACCTTATTAAAAAAAAGGAACACTTCCATACACTTTGTAAGCTTTGCCTGGGCATTCATACTTCTATTGAGTCATACAATTAACCAGCAAGGCAGGAAGAGAGTATGATAAAAGTGTTATTAATAAAATGAAGAAACAGTAGGAAATGAGGGTACAGGCAGTTCCCGGGTTACGACGGGGGTTCCGTTCTTAAGACGCGTCGTAACCCGAAAATCGTCGTAAGCCGGAACGACGTTCTTGAAAACATGTCCACAGGGAAAATTTCACTAATTTGCAATTTTTCTTAGGGCCGTATCTCTAAAATTATCACTAATTTACTTTTTTCATGTGCAACACTGTGTATTCACAAATTACTGTATATTTTCATTAACATACAAGAGAGAGAGAGAGAGAGAGAAGAGAGAGAGAGAGAGAGAGATTACATAAAACCATTAAATTCGTTGACCATTGTATGGCATTGTTAAGCTCCGAGTGTCACTGGAGTTGTGAGGTAGGGAAATTGATACAGAAAAAGACGAAGGGAAGAATTTCCTTTTGAAATTAGTTATCGTATTATTACTACTTCTATTATTATTATTTGAAAATATAATAAACACGTGCATCTACCATAAAAATTCTCTCATCTCAGTAAGAAAGAGGAATTATCCTTACAAGTGAAATGGAAAGGTCATTTTCATCTCTTTAAAATACGACCATTATGAATTTTGTAATTTAAAGTTTTATTATTTTATTATTATTATTATTATTATTATTAAATAACTGAAATTATCAATAAACATTTTACATACTATACATAAAAATTCTTTCATCTCGGTGAGAGAGAGAGAGAGAGAGAGAGAGAGAGAGAGGAGAGATGAAGAGAGAGAGAGAGAGAGAGAGAGAGAGAGAGAGAGTTAACCTTAATTAAAAGTGACATGGATAGATTAGTACGTATTGTATTTCTTTAAAATACTATCACATATGAATTTTGTAATTACAGTTATTATTATTATTATTATTATTTGAAAGTATTAAAAAACAAATAGTAAAAGTACAAAATAAAAAATCTCGAGTCTCAGTAAATGAGAGAGAGAGAGAGAGAGAGAGAGAGAGAGAGAGAGATGAGAGAGAGAGAGACGAGAGAGAGAGAGAGAGAGGGGGGGGGGGGGGTGGGAATGTCATGAACATATGATTGCAACACTGCAGCTCTTCCCCCTCCTGGCTGTCACAGAACTTGATATATCTGACAGTTTTAGTACCTGGATTTCGAGAAAAGGTTACTGGAAGAAGACTGGGATTTCCTCCATTCTTCCATAATTTTTTAAATATAAGCTAAAATCTTACTAATTCACTATGGTATTTTCTTTAATGAATTGATATTATTGCTGTATAAATTAATATCAATATTTGAAAATAGTAAATCACTTATCATACAAAAAAACATACATCTTTGTAGTAGAGAGAGAGAGAGAGAGAGAGAGAGAGAGAGAGAATTATTATTTTTATGTGATATCATTTCAACTTATTAAACTTACTAATACAGTATTAATCAAAATTAATATTTGAAAATTAGTAAATCATTTTTGTATTATAAAAATGTATTTAGTCATGAAAATAAACATCAAAATACACTAATTAGTGATTATTTTTGTCGGAAAATACAGAGAGAGAGAGAGAGAGAGAGAGAGAGAGAGAGAGAGAGAGAGAGAGAGAGAGAGAGAGAGAGAAACTGTGCTAAACTATAAAGGATTCTTATCATAGTATGAGTTTTTTAAAAGCATCGTTAACTCGGAGCGTCGTAACCTCGGAACAAGCGTCGTAACCCAGGGCGGATTTTTCAATGAATATTTAAGAAAAAGCGTCGTAACCTCGGAACGTCGTAAGCCGGGGACCGCCTACTATGTCATATTTCTAAGACTTCATGGCTAATATAATAATTCACAGGAAACTGAAGGAATTTAATAACTTTACAGCCGGGGAGAAAAAAAATGTCTTCCTGACTTAATCCATAGTTGGGGTCACTTCTCTATGCATTTCTAACATTATTTTACGTATTTCTAACATTATTTTACAACTCTTTTTCATACTTTGTATTGACAGATGTCTTAAGGCAAATGCGCTTCCTGACACCAACTCCTCCCAGTTTGTCCATGTTTAAAATAAGATAATTGGTAGAGTAATTCGTCATTTTTCTTGAGAACAAATACCTTGACAATATAACATGAATGAGGCGCTGTTTAGAAAGCATAGTACATGTGCAAATAACTATGAACAAGAGAATGGGCAGAGTTAAGACCTAGAATAACAGGAATTCGGGCAAGAACTGAACAAGGCAGAAGAGGGAAGGGAACTAATCATTACAAGTCTAACTTCCTAGATGAAAGGAATGATAATTATATTTACAAAGACAAGTTAATACTGTACATTATTGTATTCCAGCTGAAGTCGCATTTGCACTCGTAACTCAACCTGTACAAAAATTGACTGACACATAAGTGGTGGTTATTTTCAATTTGGTAAGGAGCTGTGCTTCTTAGTGTCTTCATTACAGCTAGTTTACTTGACATTCACTGTGTAGTATGGTCAAAGCTCATTTGATTCTATTCAGTGAGAGAGAGAAATTACATTTCTTGGAAAGGAAGTAGATAATCTTCAAATATTAGACCCACAGTTACAGCATGAATTTTTTGGGGGCAAGTCCTGAATTATAGCTAGAAAAATGACAGCATTTGAGAGGATTGAGAAGAGAAACAGCCACAATATATAAATATGTTTTATTAAAAATTTACATTCATGGAGACACCACTGAGAGCAGACTACCTACAAAAGGCTCTACACGTACTTCAAATTTTAATGACTGACAAGTTACGCTATACATTATTATTGTTTTGACAGATTTCACTCTCGAGATATTTTTTGTTTCTTTTCCTTTGACGCAGTTGCGATGCCTTTTGTGGAATCTTTCGGCTGTGGTCAGACAGAAGAGGCTGAGAGTTTAGGTGTGTGCGTGGGGGCAGTCTTCGAGAGACCATGTAAGTGTGAGATGTTGACACTTTGGAATTGAGAGGTTTGGTGAGTTACACTGATTTACTAAAATACAATTTACAAACAAAAACTCTTCAATAAAGTTTTAGGAATCTTAATTAGGCATAATCATGAAAATTAAGACCAAGATGTTTTGCCGAGATATTGGTAAATCAATTTCGCTTAAAGAACTACATTTTGTCAAACATTTCCACCTTCTAATAATATATTTAAACAAGGTTTACATTCAAACTCTAGACTTTATAAATGGTAAATGACAAATGCATTGATAATGTAATATATGTAGTCTTTGTATGTAATGCATGTAGTAGAGTATGTATAAGTGTGTCTGTGTTGAGCCCTGTCAAGTTTAATTCAGCCATATGACATCTTGAGAATGTTAATACAATGTAAAAGTTTTTGAAATACTGCAGGATTGTAAGTGAGATTACTGTGCTAACCATAGCCCTTCTGAAATGGACATTTCTAAATCAGTACGATGAAAACAGTAAAAAATACCTCAGAAAAATCAAGTGATCCACTTTCCTCTACGGTGATGACAATACAATGTATCAAGACTTTGAAAAACGAGGAATTAAAAAAAAACCTCCCTGTCATTACTTTAAATCTAACTCCTTCATTTAATTCAAAAAGGAATTCAAGTACTTGGAACTTGAGCTAAACTTATCAAGTTTCTACCAAAGTCAAACTAAATACACTACCTGCAATATGTATAAACTTTAAAAAACATTAAACAGAAAAAACAACTTTTGTATAATAAATTACAAAAAAATGCTTCACTGGTAACAGTGCAGAGGATGCATTGGAGAACCGCAGACTTCCTACCTCCTTAAAACCTACAAAACGTACGTAAACCAAGAAAGAAGGGCACACTATGTGTAGCAGTGATTTCACTAATTAAAAATAAATAAATAATTGTTCTTTTTCATTGCAGCAAATACTTTGGGAAAGTTGACAAATCAGATTTTGAAGCAAATACTTTGGGAAAGTTGACAAAACAGATTTTGAAATGGAAATCGGTCAAGGATGATTACAATTAAACCAATCAAACTTGTAGCCAATCAACCACTTCTTAGTTTAAAGGACGACTTCTGATCATGAACATAACACGTCATTTGAAACAAGTGCAAATCATGTTTTCTCCCTCAGGTCATTTTGAAAGATACCTATACATGATAAAAAACTGCAAAGATTTTTTCCCGTCAGGTACACAAATAAACAAACAGACATCCTTGCAATTACAGTACGCACATTCTAGTTTATGAGAATACACAACAGCACGTTCTGGTATAAAAAAAGAAAAGAAAAAAATCCATAAAAATGAAAGGTAACTGGGCATCTAATCTGAGCTAAACTAGCCTAAGCTTTGTCTTTGGTTATTTGTACAAAAGTTCAAAAGAGAAATGAGGCAATTCAAAGTCACTGTAAGAGAGCTAAGGCTAACTTCAGCTAACACTAACCTAACTCACATCTCACCATCTACTGTAACACCTAAAAAAAGAAAGTTTTTTTTTTTTGTTTATATGAAATTCACCCCTCAAAACTGGAATGTTGCCTTCAAAACATCACAGGCATTACAATTTCGAAGCAGCTCGTGTGTAATCTCATAACCTAAAGCAGTACATACGCAAAATGAACATGTACACTCAATGGCAAAATAAATACGCACCCATGACAATGGCATGTGTCCTACATGATATAAAACTTGGATGAATTCAACGGAAAATAATATACAAGTTTCCATAAATCTCGCAAGAGACGGTTTGCCATCAGTAATAAATACCTAGGTTTGAAGAAAAATTAAAGCTTAAAAAATTGTCAATATTACGGTACAAGACACTTGACTCCCCTAAAAACATCAAGGTTACAAGTACAGTCATAAATTTCTCCTCATTTAAATTTACAACTCTATATTACAGAATCTGGGTTCACACCAAAAATATCCCGAGTAACTGAACTCACCCACAAGACGTCACTTTTGAGACAAACCTCCTTCCTTCTCAACGGTTGCTGCTTCGCACTTCTTACATAACTTGTTAGCAAACACTACGACAACTAGATTACCGAGCTAAAACAGTACTTAAGAGTTCGACATCCTTTCCACAGCAGCAAATGACTGCAGACGAACACAAAAATTTAGATTCACACACTACTGGTACACCATACAAGTGCTTTTAACTTTTTTTTTTTAAGATCACAAAATACTTGTAATTTGAAGGATGACGTTTTATATTTTACTTTACAAACACGGTGCAAATTACTCAAAGAAGAGATTTCAGTCAGGATTCAGCCACTGACACCATATCTCTGGCAGTGAGATCAATTACATTACAAGGTTGGGGGTGCATTGTAATCCAGAAGATGTTTTTTTTTTTTTTCTTCCTAGCCTACCGGTTGGCAAAATATCAACTTCAAAAGCTAATAAGAGTCTTGAAGAAGTTACCAAAATGATGATCATCATCTACACTCCAATCGAAATGCTCTGTAGATCGACTTGTGCAACATCTTTCGTAAACGAAATTTTCTGATACAAAATTATTAACCACACCACCAAGTTGCGATTCTCAACTCTCGCATGGCTGGCCCGTAGGATTTTGTTTTAAGTCAATGTACAAATATAACCCCCGGGGACCAGCAACACTGAACATTTGGCTGATTGCACTACACTGAATTTAAAGTTTTCCAATTGCACTAGTTGAAAATTGCACTGTTGTAGTAATATGATTGGCTGCATACATGTGAAAACTGTTAGCAGAAAGAAAGAACTAAGGTCTTTCGTATACTTCCCTCACTGGTCAGGAACTATGCAAGACACACCGTCTACAAGACTAGGCTGGGTGATCTTTACAACAACCACAACCTTAATCCCATGGTTTAAGAGATATTGCGTAGTGGCTCTAGAAAAATACTGAAACATGGAAACTGTTGTTCAATAGTACCTGTAACCAAAACCAAAGTGGCCTGTAAACATAATTTAAAACTTTTGAAATCTTTGTGACATAAAATTAAACAAGTTAGCTAGGTGGCTTGCCTGGTAATAATACTACTATACAGCGCACTTAACAGAACATTACTTTTGATACTGTTCAAGAACAGTAAATAAATTTTAAAAAAATAAGCATCACATGACTACATTCCTCACAAAAACCAATGTTGAATAATATACAGAATTTCCAGAATTTGAATTTGGGTTCATGGGTCTTCATTTTAAGGAATTCTTAAATAATTCTGATAACTCCACCACAAACTGTACACAAACAACTTCGGCAAACAGAATTCAGTGAGAACCAGGAACAAAATAAAAAAAAATTCTAATGACAATCAAATGGCATTTCTGTAGCTGACTTCAAATTAAAAGAGGCTCGAAGATAAACCAGTATTTCTGCTTGGAACAAATTTATTTTGAAACTTGAAGCCAATCTAAATAGCCACAAGGACATGAAATCTCGTTACTGACAGGAAAACACTCCTGAATTTGTTAGCAACAAAACACATGCCTTGAGCTCTTGATAGTTTGGTAAGATTACTGCAAGGTCTAATTAATGTAGGTCATCATGATTAACTTTAACAAACTACTATCTTCGGTACAAGTCACATCTTGACTTTGGCGGACTAACTGACTCTTCACAAACAGTTTTATTTATAGCTCACGCTAAAAGACACCAGTCAATAATCGTTATCAAAGTAAACAAGCTATAATCTCTTTAAAGACTTTTGAGTGAAAAATTGACATCCTCTCTGGTTACAACCAAAAAGGTTTCTGGTTCATTATTTTCAAAGACTATAGTAATGATCCAGATGCACCATTGATTAGTGGCTTACATCTAGAAAATCACATAAAACAATGCACTGTGTGACTCAAAATAATTTTTCTCCATAGACAGGACCTATTCTATGGAACTTGGGTGAACAAACTCAGCAGATTCATTCTCCTCTTTCTTTTCTTCAGGTACCTGCAAATTATGAGTCAGCCTTGAACCTCAACTTTCTTCTTGTTATCAGATGCCAATGAGTCTACTGAAGAATTTTCAACAACATTTTTCTAAGCACCCAGTATCGCCTCAATCTCCTTTCATCAATTAGTCACTATCCACCACCTCCCCCCCCACCTTTTCACCATCACAAACCACGACAGCGTGAGTGGCCAAGTGACGGTGATACTCCTCCGTGCCTGCACACATCAAGAGGCAGATGCTGCATTCTTTGTAACAAGAACCACCCAAGTCAGACCCATCACTTTCAAATGAGAGCTCGTCTAGATGTGCCTCTACGTGGTCCCAATACTCTGTCCTCGTCTGGAAATGTTTGAGACAGGGTGTACACTCGAACGGCACCGAAACGGTGGTCTCCTTGTAATGTGCGAGGGAGAGCGAGACGTTTTTGTTTCGCTGGAAGAGGTGCTGAGATACATCCTCCTGGATGCTGGCTTGACATATCCAACAATAATTCTTTGCATATATTGCATATTCGGTCTCCATGAGGTTTCGCGGTAAAAGGTCATCCCATCTGCCTGAACCAAGGTAGTGACTCATGAGATGTCTACATAACTCTAACTCTGATAACATGTTTTTTTTACAAACCCTGCATGTATGGTGTTCTCCAGTCATCTCTTTGAGCAAGACTAAGTGAAAAGAGAAGCAGTGTTCTGTCGCTGCCTCCATTTCTTCAAATTTCTGGTTACAAAATTTACACGAGTACGGGTGTCGTGGAATTAAATCTCTGGTGGTTAATGGCTGGCCTCTTTTTTTGTCCCCACTGTTATTCTCTGAATCTTTCAAAGATGAACACTTGTGGAGGTTGTAATCGCGGCGGCTTTTCAAGACCGCCTCACAATTCCCACACACGTGCGAAGGCCTCTCTTCTGGTGGACACTTTGTGCAACGTTCCAAGTGATTTAGAAGGTATCCATGAAACTGGTACTCTAAACCACAATACGGACAAGCGAACGCCGTCTCAACTTTGTGAAACTCTTGGTAATGCTTAAGGACTTCCTCTTTGGACTCAAACAGAAGAGCACACTTGTAACGGCAACGGAACTTTTCCTTGTGGGCGACTTTAAAATGCCTGACCAGCTTTACAGCAGTGAGGAAGGTCATGTCACACGCAGGACAGGTGAAGCACTTCCGCAAGTCCTCCCTTCTGTGCCTCTCTTGATGTCTGTGCAAAGCACTCTGGGAAAAAAATACTTCAGGACATTCATCACAATACATTGCAATCTTGGGTTTCCTCTCTCTGGCCATTCTAACTTTCCCCATTCTAAAATTATCATCAACATCAGAATCACCTGCAAATACGTCGTGGACGTATGGCGATGCAAGAGAACTCATAATCTGAGTCTTTTCCGTCATACTTGAACCTACAAATGTATCCACGGCACAGTGTGTTGATTGACTCGACAAATCGTAAACTGCCGTAACTGCTAGTGGGTCTTCCAGTGGATCAAGCAGTTCTCTTTCAATTTGAGCATTCTGCCCTCTGGTGGGATTCTTAAAGGCTTCCTGCAACTTGGCGATATCTCCCATAGAAGAGGTGGGTTTAATTGGTGTGTGCTCCTGTTGGGGTCTTGGATTTTTAAATGGTCCAGGTGCCTTGCTGTCCCTTTTCATGGAAGAACTGGGGTTACCTGTTTTGCATTTCTTTTTGTCTTTCCTTACTCTGTTTAAAATCTCCTCTGGCTTCTTGTGAGCTTGTTTACGATGGGTTTCCAGTTCCATGACATTTGGAAAACTCTCTTTGCACTCGGGGCAGGTTGAAGAAAACTGAAACTCTTCTTGCTGCAAATTTTCCTCATTGAGAATCCGTTCCCTTGTAACATTCTCCTGTATATGTGACATACTACCTACATAGTCATGAATAACAGATTCCCCAGATGGATTGTCCTCAAAATTTTGAACGTCAGGGGCACACGTGTCTATTGGCTCTTCTTCTTTGACGACTGAAACAAATGGAATCTCCTCAGTTGATGTTCCTGCCAGAGGGTCCGGAAGTGGATCAAGGGTTCTTCTTCCACCTGGAGCATCTAAAATGTCTGCCCCAACCAGACCACTACTGCTTCCACCCACTTCGAAAACAGGATCTTGTTCTATTGTTTTACTCTTGACTAAAGCATTAAGAACTGCAAGGGTATTCTTATTCCTGCTTCGCTTCAGAGAGATTAAGAGCTCTTTGTTTTGGAAGTACTCCACACCCTGGCCAGCCAAGAACTCATCACTGATATCAGCGCTGCTGACTCCTAAATGCTGGGCAATGTGGATTTTCAACTGGAATTTGTTTCTGCTCTCTTTATTACACAACTGGCAGACATACTCACTTCTCTTCGAACACCGAGAGACAACAGGCAATACACCCAGAGACCCACTGGGTCTAATGCACTTGATCTTCAAGGTTGGGTCATTATGCACTTCATCGCGATGGGAAGCATATGCTGCCTCACTGGGGAACCCCTCCGAACAATCCCTGCATATTATTATGCCGTGCACTCTCCGACAGTGAACCTTCAGGGTGGTTTCATTCAAATATTGACCCCTGCAGAGCTTACACACTACGGCAAGCTTCCCCTCCTTGTGAGCGTCTTCGTGGGCTTTGAATCTGTCGCAGCTCTTGGTGGCGAAGCTGCACTGCTGACACTTCAGCCAGGGCTTGTGGGTAAGAACATGATATGGATACAGCAATTCGCTAAAGACCCAACCACAATGCACACATACCTTCCACCCTACTTCCTCCTCCTCCTCCTCCTCCTCCTCCTCCTCCCCCTCCTTCCTCCGCCTCCTCCTCCTCCTCCTCCTCCTCCTCCTCCTCCCCCTCCACCTCCTTCTCCTTCTCCTTCTCCTTTGCCTTCCTATTCGGTCCCTTCTCCGAATCCACCTGATCCATTTTCTTCCCAGAATCCAATTGCACACTGGTGGAAGGTTGAGGGAGCAGATGGGTTCTGGCCCGGGACGGTTGGTGGGGTTCTGCTTGCACCCGAGGCGTCACACGGCGACTTCCCGCGCCTGCAGGCAACATAAGTATCAGAAAAGACTACGAGGAAACCTCCACTTCCCCACAACACCAAATCTTTTCCCATTTCCCAGTGTCTATATTTCAACAAATCAATATATTTTTAAATGCAAATCTAATGACAATTAAAATGGGTGTTTCTACCATGAAACTTTTTAAACGAGTATATTATATACCTGAAAATACTTAATATAGTCAGAGCAGGTTATCGTTTACACCATTAATTTAAAATCCAGGCTTGCCCTACCTAGACATATGCTCGTGAACTCAACATAGTATCTACTGAAACTTCTAAGTACCCTACACACTACACAGGAAAAGCATCGAGCTCACGAGGACCAAACATCACCAAAAAGGAGGTAGTACTTATTACTCAAAAAGACTTCAATCTAAAGCTCAAATGTGCATGAAAAACAACGAACAAATGAAGAAAGCACGTCGAAAATTCCAATTCTGTCAGCCTCTCTACCAAATTCAAATTTATAGACGTGAAAGAACCGTTCCCAGTGGGGAAAAAAAAAAGAATGCCTTGCAGCATTGGATAGTCTTGCACAGTTGCCAACCAGTACACTGTAACTTAAAACATTTCAACAAATACTTCAGTAACTACATCCCAAGTGATCAATAATACAAGTATCATCTACATATATTTGTAAGTATCTGAAAAATCATGATAGTATTCATTTGAAGACTGTACAATCGATATAATAAACATATCTGTACACGACAATGTCTCAAGGTTTCAACATTGCAAATCTCAAACTTTATATAAGTTTTTTTAAAGTTTGCCAAAATAGTTTTTGTCATTTGTTGTCATATTTTCCTAACTTGTAACAAACAAGTCCATATGACACATGTATCAGACTACATTCACACTTGTATTTACAAGAACCAGTATTGCACAAAATAACAAACTCCGCATTCCTTGAGGTATTAATGACGGGGCTAAAGAAATTGCCGTTAAAACGAGTCGAAGCCGATGATCTTCGCAGGACCGCTCTCGTCGTCATCCGGCACAAAGTCGCTTATCTCCTCGCTGGGCGGGTAGTGGGAGCCGTAGTAGTCGCCTATCAGGTCCATCTGCGAGCTGTCGTCCAGGCTGAACATGGAATCGTCGCCCACCAGGCACCCAGGATACGAAAGCGTGTCCGTGTGGTGCATGAAGTCGTGGGCCATGTTTAGACTGCTGATCCCAGACCCCGCAATAGACCTAGCCTTTGATTTCGCGGTCGACGACGACTTGGGGTTCGACTTTGCAGACTGTTTGGGCGCGGCCTTTGTTGCCGGTTTGGCCGCCGCCCCCCCCTTTTCAGGGGGTGGTTTCTTTTTCTTTTTGACCACATTTTTTGAGCCGGACTCGGCCGCTCGTATCTGGGCCTTGAGGGCGGCAGTCCAGCTCAGAGTGACCTTAGTTTTCTTGCTTTTATGCTTTGCATGGCTGACTCTGCAGGCGACTCTAGGGTTTAACCTGAACTTCAAAGCTCGGTCATTTTTCCTGGTCGACAAGATCTTACTTAGCTTACCCTTAATGCTAGTAGTGTCCCCTCTTCTTATATTAATAGCACTCTTTTTCTTCAACATTTTGTCTTGTGGAATTTTGCTAGTTTCACTTGTACCCTTCTTCTCTTCAAAGTCTTTTAGCCTTGTGCGTCTAGGTGTGTCTTGAACGGGGGGCGACTGCACCTCGGTCTTAATTTCAGTCTTGATTTCAGGAACTTTCTTCTCAAATATAGACTTCACTTCACTGGTAATGGAACACCTCTCACGACTGTTTCTGGTATCACGGAACGGCTTGGCAGTGGAACCCTTGCAGATGGACCCCAGGTCTTCTTCATCTTCTGGCTCTTTGTACGATATAGGAATACACCTCGCTTTCCTCTTCAGAGGAAATGTTACTTCATCCGTCTTCGATTCAACTGCCTTCTCTTTCTTTGATGGAATGCCTCTCTTCTTCTTCTCACTGGCCTCCTTTTCATCATCATTCTCTCTTTTCCTGTCGATGACGCTCTCTTTTTTTCTCGCGACGCCGGCGTCCTTTTTCTTTTTCTTTTCCTCCACGACCTCCTCTTCCTCTTCCTCTTCCCCTTCCTCCTTCCTCCTCCGACCTCCTCCTTCTTCCTCCTGCCTCTTCCCTTTCCTCTTCCTCTCCACTCCTCCTCCTCCACCCCTCCTCCTCCTCCCCTCGCCTCCTCTCCGCCTCCTCCTCCTCCTCCTCCTCCTCCTCTCTCCTTGGCATCTTTCTTATGTGACTCTTCCTCCTCTTCCGAGCTTTCCTCTTCATCAGTCTGCTGCTTTGGATGGTCTCCATCGTAGTGACGGTCCAGATCGGCTTTCTTACTGAATAACAACACACACTTAGGACACCTATGCTTTTTGTTAGGGTGGGCATTTTTCTGGTGCTGTTTCAAGCGAAGCATCTTTCGGAACTTAGCCTTACAAGTGCCCTCTGGACAGTGGTAAACCTTGTGTTGTAGTAGGTGCCTGTTGTATGGACCACAGCTCCGGAAAACTCGGCCACAGTGCTCGCAGGCCTTGAACGGATATAACGTTTCGTGAATCTTTTTCAGGTGGTAGGTCATAGACTTCTCTTTATTGAAGGTTATATTACATTTTGTACACCGGAAAAGATGACCCACTTTCAAAATGAACGAAGGTCTCTCTCCCTTATCAGATCTAGAGTTGGTGCCTTCCCCACCTCCTCTCCTCTGGACCACATCTGACTTCTCCGACTTTTCCGACTTTTCCTTTGGCAATACGCTCGACGATTCTAGTTTAGTGGTGCTGTGCCTCCCCCTCGAATGAGACTCCCGCCTTTGGTCTAACAATTTTGGTCGACCAAGAGCCTTCCCACTCTTTTTGCCAAGTATGGGAGTGCTGCGTAATACTCTCGACGATTCCCTGTCCCTGGGCTTCTCTGCAATGTCCTCCATTCTCTCCTCTCGCTTGGACTTCGTCACGGAAGACTTCCTACCAACGAGAGGCTTTCTTCCCAACTTCTTTTTCTTAACTACAGTGTGAATTGGCAAGTGCAGCTTCAGCTGGTACTCACTCCTGCAAACCTTATTGCAGGTACTGCAGGTGAGAGAGATTTCCTTCTCCCGCCTCTCCTTCTCTTTCTTTTCCTTTCGCACCTCAAGCTCATCCTCATCCTCCTCGTCCTCATCGTCCTCCTCCTCCTCCTCCTCTTCCAAATCTTCGTCTCCATCTGCCGCCTCTTCTGCCATCGCGACCTCTTCCTCCTCGGCCTCATTGCGCGAGGCTTTCTCTTTGACAGCTCTCTTGGGTTTCCCAGGTTTTGCAGTTATGGAATGTTCACTTTTCAAGTGATGTTTGAGCTTAAATACATGACTAAATTCCTTACCACAAATATCACAGTTATGGCCGTTCTTTCTGACCACTTCCTCCTCACCCGACGAAGAAGAACTACTTTCGCCATCCTCGTTGTCACTGCCACTAGTGTTCAACTCATTGTCACTCTCAGCCTCAGTCTTCGAACAGCTACGGGTCATTCTTCGCACGGGACGCTTCGCCGCACTTTTAGATTTCGGCTGGGACGACTTGTCGGGTGGCCTGACATTCATGACTTTGCCTCGCAACACCGGCTTCACGTTCCTATTTTTATCACTCGCTACGACACTACTGACTATGCTTTTACTGGACTCTTCTGGTTTTACTTTTTCTTTGCTATCACTAACATTTGGTATCACCTTGCATTTATCACTCTCTCTACACTTGCCAGAGTCCCCAGTACTTGTCTGAGAATGACCAACACCAGCACTTTCAACAACGTCCACTTCACCGGCATTGTCTTTCCCCTCCTCCTTCTCCCCATTCTCAATGATCCCCATCTCTCTCAATCTTTCAAGCCTCTCCCTCTCTATGTTCTCCCTCACCTTCTTCTCCTCAGCCTCAATGGCCTCTCTCAGCTGTTTCTCCATCTCCCGTTCCTTCTCCTCTCTCTCTTTCCTCTGCTCTTCATTCTCCTCTTCGCTGTCCGAATACTCGTGTTTCATGCGCACGTGGTTCATGAGGTGGTGTTTCAACCTGAAAGTCTCCCCGCACTTGACGCAATGGAAATTCGGCTGGTCTCTGTGCGCTCTGAGGATGTGGAATCTCATTCCGTACTTACTCTTCACCTTGACGCTGACATTGCAGATGGGACAGATCTGCTCGGTGCGGTGCGTGTGTTTGATGTGGGCGTTCAGGGAGGCCTTCTTCCTAAAAACAGTGTTGCAAAACTCACAGACTAACTTTAGAAGAAGCCGTTTGACTGAACTGTCAGTGTCGTTGGAGTCGTCATTGTTTGTGTAATGAGGCTGAGATATAGTGACTATCTCTTCGTCGTCGTCGTTAGCGACTACGTCCCGTGCCTTCCCGCTCCTGTAGTCTGTCTTGGCGGCGTCTGCCGTCCCTTTGGATTTCTTATGATCGGTTTTGTTATTCCCAGCGGGAGATTTGTTTAGCTTCAACAGTGAGGATATGAGAAGGTGCTGGGGAGGCGTCGGAGGTCGGAACTTGATGGGGTCGGGGAGGTTCTTCCCTTGCAACCTGCCTTTTGAGGGACTACTTCTGGGCGAGCCCCCACCGGGAGAGAATCCCCTCCGTCCGGAGAGGGGAGGGCGGCCCCTCTTTCGTCCCCTGGCTGGCAGCAGCTGAGCTGGGAAGGCAGGGTAATGGTGGGAGATTGGGAGGGCCTTCCTCGGTAGCAGGAGTCCAGCGTAGTATTCTTTCCCTGGAGAAACAAGTCAAGCATTACCAACTGTTCATGGAAGTGTTCCTCTTCAACTGAAGTTCATACAAGTAGAATGGGGAAGAAGAGAAGCCGTTTGGGAGAGGACTTCTACAATTGTGCCACCTTTTAGAACCACACTTGACATGGCTAATACTATTATTGCTTCAAATTTTGACAGCTTCAAGGCCACCTTTTCCACAACGTTATTGTCACCTCTACGACATTTGCTCATCTTTTTTTTCAGCAGATATGTATTATATAAAATATAGTCAAGATCTCATTTCATGACAAGAACATTAGAAAAGTGATTTCTCCCGATTCCCATTCTACCATTATGAAAAGATCTTCAAGCTTGAATGGTTGCACTTATAAACTATAAGAACAGGCACTCTTATGTAGCAACAGCCACTCTTATGCAAATCCTATTGTCAATGGAACATCAGTCACCTGAATAGAAAATTGGAAGTCTTTCAAATACTTTTTTATATTTTCTGCAAGAATATACTGTAGACTAAGGACACTTGTCATTTCAACTTTTGAAATTAAATCAATCAACTAGATTTGCTCTTAAAAAAAATAAATATCAATATGAAGGTTCTACAATTTGAAAGGCCTTATAACAAAGACTTAGCACATTACTTAGAAAAAAATTATATATAAAACTGAACATCAAAGAATCTTTTATACAATATAAAACTGAACATCAAAGAATCTTTTATACAGATACTTAGGCAACTTAAGCATCACACATAGGAGTCTTACCTGAAGTTACTTCAAAGATTTTGATACACTGCACCGTGCATGCAACCCAGGATTCAATAAAACTAGCGCTAAGGAAATTGGAATAATTCAAAGTTACCTACCCAACTTCATTACCTGTTTTTTGCACTATGTACTACCCGATGGGGGATTTTGGTCTTACACTGCACTCTTTTAAATATTTGCTATGTACATTATGAAAAAAATAAAAAAAATCACAAAGATGTGTCCACAGTGAGGTCTCTCCAGTGTCATCAATTTTACACTCTGGGACATTTCTCGTTAAGTCCATTTAAGGCTTAAACTAGAGGACACAGCTGTGATATTTTCTGGTCTTTGAATGAAATGGTTCCTCTGTCATCTCCATAAACTGTAAAGACTACTTTCTCTGAATCTAGTTTGTGAAAATGACAAAAGCCACCAGTCTACAAAAAAATTCCCAGTTAAAAATTGAACATTGTAACGCTTCGTCACCCTTTAATTGTCAATGCAAAATCTTAAATACACTCATACTGAAACATATAACAAGAGATGAACTAAAAGCTCTCATACTTAAAGACAAAATTGTTCTCCACGTCACGCACATGGCATATTCAGAGAAAATTATGAAAACATCAGTAGAGCAATAAAAATTTAAAAAAAAAATAAATCATAATAATAATAATAATAATAATAATAATAATAATAAATATTATTACTATATTACTATTACTCAAAATACACAGTCACATATCCATGTATAAAATCTGTAATTGCTTAGTAGGTTTTGCACTTACAAAAAGGGCCGCGTGAAGCACTTACATATACAATATATATCAATACATGGCTGTGGATATTTAAACCCAAGAATGTCTAGATAGTTTTTGATCAAATTAATATCAATAAAAAAAACATTACAAACTTAAAGGAATAATCAAAAGTGGCCATACAAGATTGTCCTACATAAAGTTATGATAATAAAAATGTTAAATAAAATATATGACAATAAATAAACAAATGCAAAATCTTAAAATTGGCCACTGAACAGTGAACTGAACCTATATAATTTAAGTTTGCCGAATTTAATTTTTCAGAAGTTCTGAACATTGAAATATGAACCTCCTTTGCAAATGTCAAGAAACAACAGATATCTTGTTGTTTTTGCATAGATAAAGAAGAGACTAAGAATTACAGGGGCATAAATGTTAATTAGTATACTAGACAAGGCATAAGGGGGCAGGACTTTGAATTGCAAAATGAAACGTTATGAGTATTGACAGGGAAAGAACTGTGTTGGGTTTAGAAGAAGAATCAATTGTTTATTATGGAACTTACTAGAGATTTTAGTGTACTGTAAATGTAAACAAGATTTTGCAGCATAGGTCATTCATAATCAACAGATAGGCAATACAAAGGATATTGAAAATGCAATGATTTACTAGTTAAAAAATTAACATGAGAGTAAAGTTTTATGCAAAAGTTGGTCTGAGACAAAGGTATGTTACGAAACCATGGCTGTTTTATTATCTTTCCAAATACATGATTGCAAGAAGTAAAAAAAAATAAAAATAAGGTAGAATATAATATTTTGGTCGAAAGCCAAACCCTGTGACCTATTAAGTCATTCAGCGCTGCAAGGAAAACTGCAAGCAAGAGGTTTAAAAGGTGAAATAAGAGGAAAACCTTGCATTTGCAGTATGAAGAAATTGTTAAAAGAGATTGGAAAGGAGAGAGAATATGAAAGAAGTCAAAACAGAACATTGGCTGTAGAAGCAAAGTTGAGAAAAATGTTGAGTGTTCATTAGGGATAATACGAAAGGAGAAAGCTGAAGGCTGCTGTGAGCAACAGATAGATTTTGATGAAACAGTGCTATGGAAATCAGGAAGATAACAGTAATGAATGCTAATATGGATGATGGAATAATGAAGTGGCTGATTTCTATAGGTAAAAAATTATGGTAGACAAAGAGAAGCAAGTCAAAGAATAAGCAAAGCTGAAGACTGGAAAGATACCTGGAGTGTCTATGGAAACCAAGATTGGATAGTATATTGAATACAAGACGAACTGCTGAGATAAAACTTCACTATGGCTAAATCTGTTGACAAGACCTGTTTGCACAGCACAAAGGCTTGCCATGAACTTATATGGTGGTATGTAAAGATATCTGAAGACAAGATAAAATGGCTACTGCAGGTGACAGAATGGATATGGTATTTTTGAGTGGCTTGAACATTAGACAGAATGGAGGGTTCTACTAATATCATTAGTCTGTAATTCAGAATTTTAGAAGAAATGAGACGACAACCATTATAGGGTGCAATGTTGAATGTACAGAAAAGGACATGAAGGATACTGCTGAAAAGACCATGGTATCTGTACGCTGCTTATATCATCAGTTTGTATGTAGGATTTCTCTCTACAAGATTAGACAGGATATGACATCACTCTCATTATCATCTGTCTAATGTATTTCTGCTTGGATACCCATCTTGTCAAGGAATTCAATTACGCTCTGCATAGCTTGTTGTACACAAGCAGAAAAACTCAAGCTGTCAGTGGCAACACAATGCAAGGCACTTGTTCACGGAACTTCCCAAATCGACTCACCACTTCTCTCAAACACTGTATGGTGGTCCTTCTAAACTCAGTTACTAAGAATTTATTGCCGTAAAAAGTGACGACCTCCTGTCCAGAGGTAAACACCAGTATACCACAGCACTATTTCTGTCACCATTAAGCTCCTCAGTCGCCCCCAAGTCATCGACATCTAAAAAGATTGAATGCTGTCACTTCAAAGGCATCACAGAAAGTGGTGTCAGTTACCTCACAAATAAAAGTATACTGAAGACAGATGACAATCTGAACACTTCAGCTTACTGCACCTATATAAACCATCAAATCAAACCTGCAGATGCTATGACCAGATACAATCTACAAATCTAGATGTAGTAAAACCACCTGTTTATCAGACACACCTAACAGAACAACAAAAGCACCCGTCCTCTTTGCAAGCCGATTGTTTTAAGCCTTTCCTCTCCTTCTTAATTATCAGCATCCTAAACAATTCATAAATCAGACAAGTCTCCTGAAGAACTTCCAAATGGCAACATTTTACCAGCTTTCTTCATTACAAGTGAAAATTGTGTGTAACCAAAGAATGTTGGTCCTTTGAAATGGAATTCTTCACCTAAAACAAATCACCAATTTCCAATATATAGTACAGCCAAATTACCAAAACCTATAAATATAGAGAAACACCCATTAGCCTACCTTTGAATTGTGAAACAATAACAAAAAGTCTCAATTCTGTGCAGGCTGCCCTATTTTGCCATGATTTGAAAAGATCCATGAGGTCCAAATTTGTTTAGTCTAATTAACACAACTTCACACAAACAAACCTTGAGTAACATAATCACATTTACTCATCATCCAATTATCTTAGGAAGATCTTACCCTCAAATACAATTTTCAGGACATATTGAGAAAAGTTACTTCATAATATAGCTCAAAAAACATCTTAGCCTATGAATTTTACATTGTAAATTGCATGCAGCTTATCAGACTCATGCATCTGAGACAACACAGCTTCTACATAACAGAAATGAGTTCAAATCAAGTTAGGAGACTTAAAAGCACAGTAAAATGTGTAAATAGGCAGTGGTGATTAGACTTTAGGGATCTACTACGCACATGCATTGCTACAAGAATAAGCTATGAAATAGGTTACTGTTCTTGCTCCAGTGGCAGCTAATATATAGGTACCAATTACCTAACAATTACTCATGGGCAGAAGGTGAATAAGACCTGAATCACTTATATATAAATACCAATTTGTATATGGATACCAATAAATGACATTGGGGCCTCCCTTATTTGTGCTCTCCAGATTTGCAGTATTTTTCTATGAGAAATATCCATAAATTCCTGGTTTTTTTTATCAATTTCATCATAAAATGCACTTTTGTGATAAAATTATTAAAAAACACTAGTATAAAAATCTCTAATGGGTTTTCTGGAGTTTTAACTAACAAAATATACGCCGTTTTAAGCGTTTTACTGGGGTTCCAACTATACGCGGGGGGTGTCAGGTACACATCCCCGTGAGTACGGGGGGGGGGGGTGTGTGTGTGTGTGTGTGTGTGTGTGTGTGTGTGTGTGTGTGTGTGTGTGTGACCAATGTATAATCATAATTACAGGTTTTATATTATTTTTGTCAATAACACAACTATAACTTTACCTACACAGGTCTAAACAGCACTTCGGCTTCAAGACAAGAGTTCACCACGAAAAAAGCAAAAAATCGAACTGCATTTTACCAGAAAGACCCCGGAACTTTTATATTCTTGCAAAAGATTCTTTAGTGTTTAATACCACACAGACTACCAAATTATAACATTCTTGCAAAAGATACCTTTAGTGTTCAATAAATTGATCAGACTTCAAAATGAGTTGAATTTATGACCTTTTGTTATGCCATAGAATGTAACATTAACCCCCATCTACACAAATTTTCTTAAAAACATAATTTCTCACCCTAAATATGGTACAAATGAACATAAAGCTCTACCAGGATTTATCTAGTCTGCAAGTATCTCCAGCCTCCAAAGTGGACTTTTATAACCGCTGGACTTTCAAAGGACCAAGTAGCGAATAAAAACAGAGAATGAGTTCTGCAAGAAAAAACAATAACAAATTTTGCTGCTGGTGACACTGGCAATATTGTCATGCCAAATGACACTGTACTTTAAAGTATCTTTTAACAATTAACAGCCAATAGATACAGTACAAAAAATTTGTGTGATACTGACAAAAATCCTTGACAGAATAAACACCACAAAATAGGAGAAGGAAGACCATCACAAATCTAACATGTACATACCTTGTACACAAACAAGCTGACATGTGAAGACAAAAATGACTGAGGAAGATGATCATTACTATTATTATTCTCAATACTGTTACTGATCAGGCTAATCTATTGACAAAAATATTTACAAATTAATTTCCAAGTCCGCAGTCATGTTAAAGTAACTATACTCTGTTTTTTTTCCCTCTGTCCATCCACCTGTGGTATTTTCACATGGTAACACTGCGTCTCGGGCTTTCCCGGGCTTTAAATAGTTACGCTACGTGTATGTTTTAGGTAAATAAAAGGACATCTGGGCGTACATTTGCAACTGAAAAGTGTTTTAATAATTTACTGAATGCGAATTACACCGTTAATATTCGAAATAGGATATTATTCAAACCCCGGGACGTAGTGTTACCATGCACAAACACCACAGGCGGATGGACAGATGGAAAAAAACAGAGTATAGTAATCGCAACATGACAATCTGGACTTAAAGAGGGTTAACCTGAAAGATTCGTTCAAAAAAAAAAAAAAAAAAAAAAAAAAATGAATATTACAGTAGTGGTTAAGAACTGAACAGCTAGACAGTGCGAGACCCCAAGTATAAGGTAGTCACGTATCCTGCTGGTGCCCAGCTGAAAGCTGCAAGAATCCACAAACGAACGTATGCTGTAGTCCACTAAAAGGATATGAATAGGCAATAAATATGACTCCGTACTACTGTAGTGGGAAGATGGGTTCGAAGAGTAAACATGAAAAATTTTTAACCAATTTCTCTCTTAAAGGCGGTAAGAAAATAACAAACGGGGTCACAAGTTAAAGAGGGGTATGTGAATGGCTCCACATGTCTCGTGACCAAGCACAGATGCCAATAGTCCCTTGCGCACACAATTATTTTAAACTTTACCGGTTTCCAGCTGGCGCTAAGTATTTATCCTAATCTTAAGACCGAAGGTTTGTTTCGTACATGAACAATTGTATTTTTCATAACTAACAAACCTGAGGTCTAACATTAGGATAATACTAGCGCCAAGCTGGAAACTGGTAGAATTAAAATTAAACTTGTGAGATCTAGGGACTATTGGCATCTACACCAGGTCACGGGGCATGTAGTACCCAGAATGCCCTCGGCGTCCCGTGACCAGCCAGTTACTTCCTACCGCCTTTAAGATAGGACGTGATTACTTTCTATCTATTTTAAAACCGGTTTTAGTTTGCCCGATTTTATTCATTTTCACTTTTAAAGTTCATCCCCAGACCACTGAAAAGTGTTTACTAGATGGAGTTGTGGATTACAGTGGTTGGCTGCTTCCTTCTTTCTCACTCACAGCTGGGTCTACCAAGCAAGCAGAAAGTGGGGATTAAATCCCTAGACCTCAGATATGCCAGCCCTTAAGTGCTCTGTCACTTCACCCTATCAAAACTAACCCCCAAAAAGAGGGGGTAGAGTATTCAAAATACCCCAGCAACAGAACTGGTAAGACTGATCCTAAAACCCTCAGAATGATAAGAGTAGTAAAACAAAAATGGGTACAAATTACACAACACAGAAAAGTAATGAGTAACTAAATAAAATTGTCCTAAAAAAAGGGGGGAATGGTTACCTTTACTTAAACCAAGACCAACAGAACTGTAAATTTGCTTTGCAGAGAAACAAACAGAATCTATATTTGCGTAAACAATGTTTATTTTTATTTACTTGATGGAAAGGGGAATATTAATATACGAATTGATTTTATATTGAATGCCAAGGGGGAGTTTTGGGGTACTTTTCTAAGAGTAAATCATGGTTAATTGTTTATATGTATGTACTATAATTTCTATGATGAAACAAAAGATCAAAAGGCCAGATCCACTAATCAAATTAGGTGACGACTTCAAATGGTCAGTTTTACTCATCTATAGTTTACCTCGAACAATGGAATCCACCATTAAACTTATAACACTAAACTAGTAACTCATTTAAAATTTGTTTCCTATTAACAAACATTTGCCATTCCAGCTAAAAAGTTTTAAATAATGACAGCAAAGAAAATTGACTAAGCTTTCTTAGATGCAAAAGTATGTATTCAATCAAATATTACTATTATCATTTATTCCATGTTTACCCCACATGCTTTTTCCCCGTGAAGACTTTTGAATAGTATGCAGAAAAATGCAGGCTTTATATGAAAATGCATACAAATAATTCTTAACTAGTGTAAATAAATAAAAGACTACTATCTGCTATTTGATAAAAGCAATGTCTAATGCCCAAATATGAGAGAAATACAGCCTAACTGGCAACTTCAAACTTTTCTTTTCAAGAGGCAGGTGACCCAAGATCTCGATCTGTGTAGCATATGCGCTACAAAAAACTAAAATCAATATTTGCACAAACAAAAAAATTTTTTTTCTCCACACCCCGCCCCCCCAAAAAATCATAAGACCCAGACTACCTTATAAACATTCAAAATTACCTCAAGTTAAATATCGCTGGATCCCACTCTAAACTATCATAAGTTTCTGATCAAACGCAAGTGAGGCAGACTTTGGTCATTCAGACAAGTTTGAGTGCTGGCTGATCTTGAACTTTTGAATTGCTTCTTTTCCTTCCCCAACAAAAGTTGTCCAACTTCACTTATCGCTTCATTACATTTTTACTTCCTCATTTGCAAACACATTCTTTGGGCTAGCCTTAAAAAAACAACTGGTCTGTCAAATGTAAGAATGTGACCCCGTTTATTGCACAATGTTTGAAGTACCATAGTACAGTGGACCCCCAATATTCGCATTCTCCGGATTTGCGGATTTCTCTCGGGAATGTTCCCCACATTATTCGCGGAAAATCTGCATATTTGCAGTATTTTTCTATGAGAAATATCCACAAATTCCTGTTCTTTTTATCAATTTCATCATAAAATCCACTTTCACAAGTATAAAAATTTTCAGTGGGTTTTTCTTGAGTTTTAACAAACAAAATAGGCTGTTTTTTCAGCATTTTTATAGGGGTTCCAACTATCCGTGGGTTCTAACTATTCACGTGGGGGTCTGGAACGCATCCCCCGAAAATACGTGGGGACCACTCTACAGTCAGTCACTGGTTATTGGATGGGGTTCTGCTCCAGACGGCACGACGATAACCAAAAATTTGGCGATATTCTGGCAATAACAGCGGCGCTCTTTGACTATCGGCACTGCTGTTAAGTAGGGATTGGTATATGTATGCACCAAAAATCCCATGGTGTCATAGCTAGACAACCGGGGACTTCCTGTAATTACTTGGCATATTAATTACACTGTCTACTGTTGTCTAATTAGGAGAAATGTCTCATGTCTTCTAGCAAAATTAAGTTCCCATGATTTAGACTTGAGATAGGTTAAGTATATATCTTAGTTTTACCAGACCACTGAGCTGATTAACTGCTCTCCCAGGGCTGGCCCGAAGGATTAGATATCTTTACGTGACTAGGAACCAACTGGTTACCTAGCAACGGGACCTACAGCTTGTTGTGAGATCCAAACCACATTGTATCGAGAAATGAATTTCTATCACCAGAAATAAATTCCTCTGGTTCCGTGTTGGTTGAGCCGAGATTCGAACTTCGGATCACAGGGTTGTAGCCGAGCGCGATATGCACTCGGCCAACTTGGAACACTTGATAGGTAGATTACAGCAGTGTTGAGAGAGAGAGAGAGAGAGAGAGAGAGAGAGAGAGAGAGAGAGAGAGAGAGAGAGAGAGAGAGAGAGAGAGAGAGAGAGAGAGAGAGAGAGCCCTAACAAGAAGCTTTGCATCATGTTACAGGAAAAACCACCGCACAGGTAAAGCAGAGAAAAACAAAGGACCCATATCCTTCTTTTCCTTTCACAGTGTTATTGGGTAGTAATGCAGTACAAATCCCAACCCAAGTCTATTCCAAGCCCTCCAAAATGAATTCACCTTGCATGTACATCCCGAAGCTTTCAAGGATAGGAGTGCATGGAGGAAAACTACAATTCTAAGAAATAAATACTGTATAAACACAGCTGACAAACCAAACTCATTAACCCCTCCAAGAAAAAATTCCCCATCTTTTCTAGCAGCTCTATGGCCTCCCAGCAATCTCTACAAGCCACCATTCAGGTTTGCCAAGTCCCTTCCAATTTCCTAAGAAATATGCCAATGGAACAAGACAACACAAATGTTAAAACTAGGCAAAATCAGGACTTGAAATCTACTCGGATTAAAAGATCATGCTGAGACGGTAACAAGGAGGAAAACTGTCAAAATCGTCAAGTGTGTTCACCTACCTGACCACTCTGTTGCGTTCTGCGGCTCCTCAAATTCTATCCCCTGGGGCAGCCCCAAGACTTCGTTTTTATTATAGGCCTGGACGGAAGAAAGAGAAAGAGTAATGACTGCTTTTTTTTCGTAGTTTGTGCTTCAATGATTTCATGATGAATTTATGAGCTGGGATGTGATGAGAGGAGGTGACAAAGGAAGAAATATTCAAAAGAATAAAAAGAACAAAGTGGGAAATAAAAATATGATTGTCTTCATTAAATTACAAAGAAAGGGTGTCAGTAATTAAAAAGAAAAAAAATTAAGGTAATTAAAGGGAAACAAAATTAAGGAACATGATATAATAAGGCATTTAAAAGGGGGAAAACCAACGACGTGGATTGAAATTTAGAAAGGATATATTGTAGCCTGTTGGTAGAGAGACATGGCAACATAATGAAAAAGCACAAAGGGCACCACTTACATTCTGGTAGGAGGACTCTGGGACAAGACAGAAAACTACAAGAAGACAAGGAAGGAGACAAAGAGGCAGGCAGAGAGTGAGCATGTAGAAGGAATGGTTTTAAAATCCTGACACTACAAAAAGACAGAAAAGTCTGGAATTGCAAAGTGGATGAAAATACAAAAGAGAAACAACTGAAATGATGAAAATGATGAAGCTATGAAGTATCTATACTTCAAGAATCTAGAAAAACACTTTCAAACGTGAAATGACAAGACTCCATGAACAAGAGGAATAACACAACTTATTAAAACGTTAAAAGCAGGTGGAGATCTAGTCATTGGATGCTTAACAAAATAAAAAAAATTTCTAAAAAATTACTGCATACGACAGTACTAAGATTTGATCTGCTATAATTTATCGCCATCTGATCAAATTATTTTCAACAACTTCTCTTTTGATTAATTGGTAATAAATGTGAATTTAACCTAAATATGCAAACGCTCACTCACATTAATTGTAACACCATTTTGTCTAAACGTCAAAATGTATCAGAGAGTAACATTAAAAGATATAAATATATCCAAGATGGTAACAAGGAAAATGATAAAAACATAGCAAAGGAGAGAAAAAAAAAAGATAAAAGGACAAAAATAGAGAACAAACAAAGAAATTAGATGAATGAATATAATTATAGCCTATAAAGATAATGTCAATTTAACTCAAAACCACTGTCCACATCACACTTTGAGGTTATAATACATCTCTCAAATTCAAACATCAGCATTAATACCAAAACCAGTCTTCTCATTACACGCCACAAACAGACAGCTAATGTCACAATCCCTTTTGTGCGCATTGCAAAACGGGCATCGAAATCAGGGTCCAAATGAGTGAATATTGCGACTGAAAGCATTTTTCTGGGCTGTAGATCCTTGTCAATAGAGCAAAGAACACATGGCAACTTTTAGAAGCACAGACATTAAAGACTTATGTACCACTGTCAAAAAGAAAGGTACATGCAACAATTTTGTCAAAATGATATAGTGGGCCCTGCTGACAACCACTTTTTCAACCCTGATCCCATAACAGTACTCGTGTAAAATATCTAAACCAATCTCCCCCAAAGGCTGCTGCTGTCTGTGGTAGAGATGATTGGAATAGGGAAATATACGAGTTACAAAGATTAGGATTCTCAAAGAATTATTAGCCCATGTGAGGAGACTTCATGTGCTCACTTATCTCTTGGAGAAGGTTTTACTGTTCATGCCATGTCCTAATGACTTTGTCTAGCTTTCTTTTAAACTCTTTCACACTGTTGCTGTTTACAACTTCTGGAGGCAGTTTATTCCATGTTGAGAGAAAGGAAGTAGGAAACTAAGCAAGTCATGGTTAAGTAATCTCATCTGACCTAAGCATTCTCCTGTCATCTGTTGAGCCAAGTTCCCTAAACAAATCTCCCAAGAGGGACACTAAACTCAACATAATCATTTAAAACACAGCAATGTTATACTTCAATACTTCTTAAACATAGGGTAAACAACCGCAGTCGATCCATCGTCATCGCGTGGCTCGGCCTTATTCACTCTATATTTAATTGGTGAAACAAGAATACAACTACATCTTTAAGCATACCATTCAAATGACTGAAGTTTCATCAACATAATGTGATATATGAAAGCGCCATACGAACTAAAATAAGCATGAGCAGCCTTCCCAGCACTCATTTGAACAATGTTAGCGTATCTATGTAACATTTATTGATCTTACTCAAGATTGCAGTTGTAATCAGCACAATAAAACAACATTTTGTTGCCTGTATTAGTGAAAGTATGAAACTTTTTATTCCCGGGGTCATGGTTTGAACTGAAATTCATTTTTACCTTGTAATCGGTGGTTTTATCCTCACTGCTATCACAACTGAAACTCCACTGTGCTTATTTGATTATACACATTTTGGTCTTAATTCACTCCAAATTGCACTTGAACCATGCTGCGGTTCCTGGTTCCTAAGCGCGCACTCCACAAACACAGTTACAGGCAGCACACGAGTACACGGTTTATGAGGTGCAAAGCTTTATTCCCTTAATTGTTTACTTTACACATTATTTAGTTTAACTTTACTTTGTTACTTCAAAATGTTAATTTAATTCATGTCTATTATCCCTTTTTTGCAACCAAATTAACCCTGAAAAATTACACATATTTCTGAAGTACTTACGAGCAGACGACGCGACGGCAAAATGACTCATCGTTGCCAATCTAGTGGAGCTTCACACACACGCCGATGCATTTACAAACTGTTTCCATGAATTCTAGTTGTCATAGTAATGCAGTAATGATAAAATTGCTGTAATATGTATACGTATATACTTTTTCAGAGGGTGGCCACAAAAGCGGTAGTCAGTGGGGTTGGCCAGTCCAGTTGGTTGTTTACCCTATATATGGGTAGTAAGAATGTTACAATAACAAGCTACCTTTCCAAAGTACTTTCAAGTTAATAATTTCCTAATTAAATGATCATCAATACTCAACATAAGCACAACTCTTACAAAACATGCAAGCTCCCACACATTAAAATACTCACTAGCATCTAGAAATGTGGAACGGGGACAGGAAAACAAAGCAATCGCAACAGAAAATCAACGAAGGATGAGATCCATTCATAGAAACGAATTTATGTCATAAGAAAAGCCGTCACCAACTTAAGACGTAATCCCATTCCTATCTGCAAATATCCTCTTCATTTAAGAGTTTGTTAATCAAACAATCTGCAAAACTTGTAGAAGTCACAATGACCGACATACAGTACAACATTCACAGCGCAATAGCGTAGCCCATAAGACGTATCTCGATTTATATTTTGTTACCCAAACTAAATATTTACACAGCGCTCAGCCTATTACAGATTGACTCTTAATTAAATTGAAAGAAAATGGTTAAGCACACATTACCAAGGCTATTTTATTTTTATTTAGAATTACTACTGGCTTTGAGATTATCAGCAGCTTGTATTTGCTTCTAAACAGACCAATTTGGATTCCCAAAAATGTTACTTAGTGAAAATATTACAAATTACAATGACATAAAACCTAGGAACTGATACACTAAGAATCCCATCGCTAATGATATATACATCCTAATGATGCTTTCATCTAGATGAATTTTCAAGAGATATAATATTTGATGCACTACAAGGAATGGGGGGGGGGGGGTCTACTGTACCAGCGGTAGGGGTTAGGACAGGATTAAGGCAGGTTATGACAGGATACAATATTATTTTTGTCCTCTCATTCCACATTTATTTAAAAAAAAGAAAACAAAATATGACAGGATACAATATTATTTTTGTCCTTTCATTCCACATATTTGAAAAAGAAAAAAAAAATGAAACCAATGCTTACATGAGGAGGAGACTGCAAATGCCTGTATGGGGGTCTTGGCATTGCAGGCTGCAGGGCAGTGGATCGACCCCTGGTCTGAGCCCCAAAGGGCCGTGGGTAGTGCGGAGGGGAATTGGTTTCCACAGCGCCAGCGTTCGCAACGATTGCCAGAGGATCGCACGAGTCTGGGTCCGGCACGGCATTCCCGAGGGGAGAGTTACACTCCTCCTCCAACGCAGAAACCATGATGCAGGTGAAATCGACCTCGATCTCGCACTTTTCCGGCTCAAAGTTCCCGAACTCGGTCGCAGACGTGTGGATGCGCAAGTGGATTGTCCCTTTCGAGAGCAACACCTCCTTCAACTTCAACGCGTCCCACAATCCGTGGCCGTTTTTCACGGGCAAGACTTTGAACACCACACTCCTGGGGTCGTCCATTTTGTCGCCCTCTTTCTCCCCATTCTCCAGCTTCCTCCTCTTGGCACTGGGCTCGACGTCCTCGCTCGAATCCACCTCACAACTCTCCTGGTTCACCCGAGGTGCAGACGAGCTGATGTCCGTCAGCTGTCTCTCCGCTTCCATCTCGTCGTCGGGAGGAAAGTCTGCCACGCCGTCCGCTGCTCCAATCACACTGTTGATGACCAGGCCGCCAATGCTGTCGGCTTCGTCAGCACTGCTGTCGATGAGACTCAGGTCGGCGGTAAAGGACGGATCATTCAAAATCGAAGCCTCCTGAACCTCCTCTAGCGGCTGCAAGCTTCCACCGATTGTCACGGGCTGAAGAGGTTCGTCCGAATCATTCAGCAACACGGAACTCACTTTCCTGGCGACGCCACTCACTGCTTTACCATCGCCACATTCGGTCTTGTTGCTCCCATCCTTTGAAGTCGCAAACTCTGGGAGAGAGCTCTCCGCCGGAAGAGAGGTCTCTGGCAGAGGGTTCTCCGGCAGAGAAGTCTCTGGGAGAGTCTTCTCCTTAGCACTTTGCACCTCAGACTTATCATGCACTTCGTCCATTCGCTCAAGGGTCTTTTCCAATTCACTCAACTTTTCAGCATCATTGACTTCGTCCACGTCCATTGCCTCGGTTTCACAAGTATTAGAAGTGTTCTCTATCTGGGACAGCAAGTCCGTGTTTTCCGTCAGCGAGGCCAAGTCTGCAGCCACAGTTCCACCACACAAATACTTTTCCTTTTCGCCAGTGTCTGTCATATTCACGTCTTTACACACCAACAGGGAATTTGCCACGGTGTCTTTTGAAGGATCTGCTACGGTAGAATTTGGTAAACTTAACGAGTCTTCCGATGAATTTTGCATTTCCGAGGGCAACAGATTTAGCAAGGTGTTTTCACTGTTTGAACCACCACTCCCCAAGCAATTTTCTGGCTGAGATTCCATAGCAAATTCTGCTCTGAATTCCGACAGTGGAGATGGTAATTCCTTTGCTACCAGCTCGGAACACACTGGCTCGACTACAGGATCTTCAGGCTGCAAAATTGAATGTCCCACACTGTTTGTTTTTGAATCCTGAACTACACCGTTTGAACAGTTCGTGCCTTCCCCACTTGCAAAGGAATGCTTCCACCCACCTCCATCAAACTCTTTGGCAGGAGGACTTGCCAGAGGTGGATCCACAGCTTTCTGGCCTTCGTCATTTGCATTCATCAAATCACTCATGCGCTCTGAGGTTCCATCTACCTGTTTTTCAAGAGAATCAACCAGGGGAACAGTAGGGGAATTCCCAATATCTTTGGAGTGGGTTTCATTCCGATTCCGAGAATCCATCATGCTGGCCGAAGACACGGGAATATCGCCAGGCTGTTCCAAACAATCAGAAATTTCACGAAAGTTCAAACTCGTCGAGTTGACGATACTGGAAAATGTGTCGAGGGAATTTTCCGACATGTCGGGAAGTTCAGCATTACTACCAGAATCTACTTTCTGAATACCTTCCAAGACACCAGGAAGCGACAAAGGATCTGGCTCTATCGACGCATCTTTGCCTAACGGTGGCGAGTTCAGGGAGTTCACGCCGCCACTCAACAGTCCCCGAATCACGGCATCTTCAATACCCTCGTGCGGGGTTGGCAACGGAGGCGAAGGGGTGGCCGGGGTGAAGCTGAAGGTGGGAGGCTGGAGGAACCTTGACGAAGAGGTTTCGGCCGTTGGGGGCAGAATGTCTCCGGGAGAAAGGATGTTTGAGGAAGGGGAAATGTCCGGTTGGACCGGCGCACCACAGGCAGCGGACCTTGCCTCATTGCCATCTTGTGGGGACTGAGAATGGAGTGCGTCTGCCATGTTACAGGTAGAAGGAACATCACAGTTACTATACACCAATGTCAGTGCATGACGTTCCGTGTCTGGCAGCAAAAGAACCACACCTGCCGGGAAAAATTCAATGAGAATTACATGGCTGACAAAACTTTGGGGATGTTAATACAACTAGAATGGTGTCATAAAATATCTAAAATAACGATAAAATTAGTATGTATCATTAATGATGAACTTTATTAACATTCTTAAATGTTAAAGAAACATACATATTCCCTCTACATATAAACACTTCAAATTAATGTGTCAACTGAGCATTTCATAAAGAACACATTAATATAATCATATTAAAACTAGAATCCTGCAATACTATAAAGACATTCAGTAGCTTATCTAGTAAGTATATTCTAAAAGTAAAATGCTGCAATACATACTAATAAAAAAAAAATTAAATGGCTTATCTAGCAAGCAAAGCTTGTACTCCACATTTCTTCTATATAAATACATATGTGAAAAGGATATACTTTTGAATGAAAATATGAATGAAACATGACAAATAAGTTTACATATATCAAATATAATGCATATTCTATATCTGATCAATTGTGGAACTGGAAAATAACAAGTCAGTCACAAATTCTTTCCTTATATGATAGATCAACATCTGGAAAACTTTCACCGACATTATTTTTACAATGCTAATATTTTTCCTTTTTGACAGGAGGACTACCCACTGCAATGAGCGATTTTAAAATTCTTAATTTTTCTGAGTTTTCAAAGCTGTATTAAATGATAAATAACACAAGAGATAAGAAAACTGTTAAAGCGATTAAAACAAATAATGAAGTATTTTTACAAGCAATCAACTGCCAAAGAAAAATTGCATACAAACACGTACAATCATTTGGGCTACAATCAATTGGAATCTCTCTCTCTAATAATACAAATGACAGAATGCTTTGCTCACAATTTATCTGTCCCTCTATGATCCACTAGAAAGGACCAAATGAAAAACCAACTTAACCAAACTAAGTCTGGTGTAAAATGTATTGGGCAAGACAACCTATTTTACGCAAGTCAAAATCAACTGAAGCTACTATGGATCATTTTCTTAATAATCCATGTGTTTAAGGTCTAACCAAAGGAGAACTAGTCAAAACGCACTCACCCATATCTCACTACAGCAAATTCACACTAGGTGATATATGAACACAGGACTTACATTCATTTTGGCAAGTTTTGAAAATTTTTAATTTTTCTATGGTCAGCAACATGCATGATGCGAGGCTTTGGATTGTGTAGATAAGTTGATGATTTTCTATATTTGTGACATTACATCATGCAAGAATAAACTTAGAATGAGAAACTTTAAATGTGAATTGTTTTGTTTGTTGTTTATACGTTGCATGGAACCAGTGGTTATTCAGCAATGGGACCAAAAGCTTTATATGACTTCCGAACCAGGTCGAGAGTGAACTTCTATCACCCAGAAGTACATTTCTATCACCCCGCAATGAAATGCCCCATGAATACACTCGCGGCCACCAAGGTGACAGGCCAAGACCATACCAATCACACCACTGAGGCGCAAAAGATGTGAATCGTGAGTTTGTAAAATATGTTAAAAGTGTAAAGGAGTTTAATGTTATTGCTAGAAAAGTGGAAGAGAGCCCCAAAATGGGATAAGCTGGGTTTACAATGTAACCTTTAGCTCGGTAAGGTGTATTACAGCCATGCTGATCATATCTGACTACACTCAAGCCCAAGCCAATAGAACCCTAGCCTAAGCTACAAAGCGAGTCATATCACCAGGTAGAGTTACAGGTCTATCCCAACAGGTCTGACTGCATGGAAAAAGGGCTACTTACACCTTACCCAACACGAACAACTGCTTGATACTAGGTTAAGACATTTATACTGATAAGGCTATGCGCGTAACTTCCCTTTTAGCCTACGGCTTCACAACTATTCCACAGTCTTACAAAAGAAATAGGGTAGCCCTTCCACTGTGCATCTGAAGTAAATACATCATTTCCCCTTTCTGCCTTAGGGTACCATACCCTTCCTTAATCCAGGCCTAATTTCTATGACTGTGTAAAGCAGCTGCCCCAAAACAAAGCACAACAGTAGCAGTGTCAGGCAGGGTTAAACTCAAAACTAGAGAGGACTACGATAATCCCGTAGGAAATTAAGATCTTCGTTCGAAATTAAGGGTAGCCATTACCTGGCTCAAGAAGGGAGACCTGCCGTACCTTGCTACCTACTACACCTTCGGGAATTTCCCCGCCCCCCTAAACTCTCAAAAGACTTGGAAACCCGGACAGAATTCGGCTTCGAAACCAAGGACGCGTCAATGGAGGATAAATAAGCAGCAAGAGGCGGCGAATCGGGGGTCAACCGGCCCTGAAACGACGGCAGGACGAGTGACATCTGACGTCTCCTCTCTCTCCCGTCAGCGCCAACACCCGAAAGTCGGAGACTTCCTTCATTTATTCCTCCTCCGAAGCGATTCCCGTCGCTCAAACGACGATGGAAGGGCAGCCAGAAGCCCGAAGGACCCGCCGGGAACGGCCGTCGGGGAGGAGAGAGGGAGAGAGAGAGAGAGAGAGGAGGGAAATGGCCGACGACGTCCCAGGGAAGCAAAGGCCCCCAACAGACCAACCAACCTCTCGGTAGCCCGACACTGAGAACCTCGACCTTTTCGCCTCTTTTCTCGACCTACGTCGACCTGACCCTCGACCTCATCGACCCACACGACGGACGATGCGTCCAGGACTCACCTCATGGGGGTTAGGTAGCGCGAAGAAGGGCCCGCTTGTCCTTTATTCCGACGCACTGCGAGATATACTCCTCCTCTTGCGAGAGATCGCCATTTTGAACAACAAAGCCGATGGACGGGGGACCGACCGACGCTGTTGTTGTGGCGCTGACGTTTATTCTACGGGATCACAATTCAGCGTTCGCATTCGCCCCATACTGGGCATTTAAACCGATTTATTCGTCAAGAATATACCCAATTCATCTGAAAAGACCGACATCTAAGCCAATAAACAAACAATGGCTTAAAAAAAAACTTATACTATAAACAAAAGCGTAAATTGTACGTTTAGTCTACGGGATCACAATTCAACGTTCGCATTCGCCCCTTAATGGACATTTAAACCAATTAATTCATCAAAAAAAGACCCACATCAAAGCTATTAAACAAATACTGGTGAAAAAACAAAAACTTGTATCATAAACAAAAGCGTAAATTGTTTACAAAGAAGCTAGATGAAACCATGACAACCCATCGTAAGCTCACAAAAAAGTGTCACAGGATCATAACACACAAATCAAAACAAACATTGACACACAGATGCAAACCATTCGCCCCTATGGGAGTTTCGGATGACATTGAGAAACAAATATAATCTTTAGTTTAATTTAAGAGAAAATGTTTTATCTCCTCTTCCCGTTCATATACGCCAGAGGAAGGCTCCGGGTCCAAACCGGATTCTATGATGGAGAGAGAAAGAGGAAAAAGGCCACCATGAATGTGTACCCACTTCAGTGGAAGTCGTTGTCCTCTTCTGCTCGGCCGCCCTCCCAAAGTCATCTCTCTGTCTCCTCTCTCTCTCTCTCTCTCTACCTTCGATGATGGCCATCCAATGGCCGTCATTAACATCCCCCATTCATAATAAAAGGAATGAAAAGGTTTAGCATTCTACTTCAATTCCACTCCATTCAATTTGCATAGAATAAAGGTGTCCCACACCGTTAGATATTGGGTTAATGGGAGGGGGGAGGGAGCTGTCTGGAAAGGGGCGTTTAACGTCGTGCTTCTAAACAATGGCCAATATTTTCGATATCCATCATATTTCAGCCATGTTTCTCACATATATGTACAAACAGAGACTTGGAAAACACAGGTGTCATTCTACCTGAACGTTAGAACGACCACGTTCAACAGAGCGACGCTTTTTTATTATGGATTTTGGCTCTGACTCGGTCAAGGTTGGACAGAGAAGTGGTCCGCTGATGCTAGTCTCGCTGGGTCTAGCTGAGACCACCACCACCATGTTTCTGGCTTTGTGTACCGGTGAAGGAATTATGGATTTTATTTACGAAAAATTACGACCAGAGACAGTCGTAGGCAGAGCCATAGATAAAATGTTAAATTGAGGATGAATAGGTTGATGTGTGAAATATACATTTTAAGAGGAAAATAAGAAAAAACATGAAGAGTTAAGTCTAATTCAAAACGTAGACTAAACTACATACACATACAATATATATATATATATATATATATATATATATATATATATATATATATATATATATAGGAACTAAACTATATGCATATATATATATATATATATATATATATATATATATATATATATATATATGTAAGCAGCATGAAAGGTGAAAAATGAAAGACCAGGTACCAAGCGCTTTCGTGTATTGAGTACACTTCGGGGTACAAAGTAAAATAAATAAATAGAAACATAAAACAAAGAAAATTTCACAGAACAAAGATCAAAGTCATTAACAAGCAAATTATCATTACAAATTATCACTACCAAACAAGTAAGAATACTTTAAAAGTGGTTAAGAACTGAAACTGCAGTTAGTATAACAGGCTGTTGCTAAAAGGTGACATTGTATTTCCCTACAATTTTATAAACAAGGTAACTATCTAATTCAAAAAGACCTGAACTCAGACTCATAAGTTGATCTTTAAAATGCCCAATAAAGGCAGATTCAATTATGTTTCTTTTTACAATATGGTTACAAAATTACCTCAGATGCATTTTTCCAGTCTATACTATGGTTAAAATCATTCATGTGTACAAATAAAGCACTTGTCGATTGACCTGTTCTAACTGCGTAACGGTGTTGTTTCAGACGGTAATCTAGTTCTTTACCAGTTTGACCAAGGTATTTGTAATTACAGCCAACACAAGGAATCGTGTAAATATAGGCACTATTTTGTTTTTGGGAATTACGCACAATGATATTTTGAAGCGTTCCTGAATTTTTGTATACCACATTTATCTTGAAAGTTTTCAGTAATTTCTGAATAAAAGACAGATTTACATTATATGGCAGTGTCAAGATATTTTCTCTCACAAAAGGCTCCCTATTGTTACTGGAATAACAAAATATTTCTAGCTTTCTGCAAAGATTTGTAAATGAAACACTTTGGGTATTTTAACCTATTTCCTACGTCATAAATTTTACAAGTCTCGTAATCTAGGAATCCCGGACTGCATATCCGTAGTGCCCTTAAAAACATGCTACAAAAAAACTAAAAGTTTTATATTAACAGGGTGGTCTGAATAATAGTGGACTAAGAACAGACATTGGTAGGTTTCCTGTAAACATCAAACACAAAGCTTCTATCCCTTCTATGAACCAAAACATCTAAAAACGGCAATGAACAATTATTTTCTTCTTCAACGGTGAATTTAATAGAAGGTAACAAATTATTTAACTTGTCTAAAAATATGTTCAAATTTTCGCACATGGGCCAAACACAGAATATGTCATCAACATATCGAAACCAAATAACCCCTTTAAGCAAATTACCGGGTAATATTTTTGCTTCAAAAAATTCCATATATAGGTTGCTAAGTACTGAGGAAAGGGGATTTCCCATAGCCATTCCAAACTTTTGATGGTAATAATTTCCGCTAAAAACAAACTTACAATCTTTAACGCATAATTTTATCAATTCTGAAATTTTGTCAGAAGCCAAAGGTAAAATATACTTTGTTAATAAGTCAGCTAAAAAGTTCAATAAATCATCAACTGGAACATTGGTAAATAAGGAGGTAACATCAAAACTGATTATTCTAAAGTCGTAATTTACGCGAACATTACTGATTTTTTCAACAAAATCTGTATTATTCTTTATATGTGATTTAGATGTGTTTCTGACAATAGGCATAAGAATCCCAACTAACCATCTAGACAGTTTATATGAAACACTACCAACCGAACTGATTATTGGGAGGACATGATTACCAAACTTGTGCGTTTTAATAAGACCATATACATATACGGCAAAGTTGCACTTTGCGAGGAAAACTGTTTGACTAGAACATCATTTCTTTTTAAGACACTATTTAACATCTTATTGAAATTACTATTAACTGTGGCAAGGTGGTTTTTTCTTAGTTCTGAATAAGTTACATGACCTAACAAAAGATTGTACATTTTTCTAACATACTCATCCTTATCCATTATTACCAGAACCTGGGATTAATCAGCCTTCGTAATATGCAGGTCATTATCCTTTTTTAAATCAATGTAACACTTTATAAAACGTCTAGGAATACTAGTTGGGATTGGTTTCGACATGGCACCGTAAACAATACCTTTACAATTATTAAGCTCATCACTAGACAAACTACTATTCCTTTCCAGATTATTAAATGAATTAGCAACATCTACATAATCAATATTTTCTTTTGAAAACTTAAAGCTTAAACCGTAACCTAGAGCACTTGAGACATTTTCCTGCAACGGTCTACTTGACAAATTTACCACAAAATCGGGGTTAGCCTGATTATTCCAGTCACTGTTTTCGATCAAACTCTTCAGCTTTCTTCCTAGTCTGTTATTTACTCAGCGGCATGCTGTTCTCAGCTTCCTATAACAATAGTTCATAATTCGCTTTTCACTCAAACTATGAAATGCCTCTGGCACATCTATTTTCGCAATTTCAATAAATTTCTGCAAGATTAGACGTTGATAGTCATCAAAAGGTCGGTCCGCCAATTTGAGCAATCTTGTGGAATGAGCGATTTTGGTACTATACATGTTCCAGTAAGCAATTCCTCAGGAATCTGTAACGAAGCTTCAGCTTGTTGGCCTTAATCAATGCAGAGCAGAAAGACGTCACAACAGCCACCAAAGAAGGATAGTATACAGCAAAGTCGTAGAGTTCACGCGTGGCTTCCATATCGGCAATAAGTCACCAAACAGCACGTGACAAATATATATGTATGTAAGTAGCCACATGAAAGGTGAAAAATGAAAGACCAGGTACCAATCGCTTTCGTGTATTGCGTACACTTCTTCGGGGAACAAAGTAAAATAAATAAATAGAAACATAAAACAAGAAAATTTCACAGAACAAAGATCAAAGGCATTAACAAGCAAATTATCGTTACAAATTGTCACTACCTAACAAGTAAGAATACTTTAAAAGTGCTTAAGAACTGAAACTGCAGTTAGTATAACAGGCTTTGCAAAAGGTGACATTGTATTTCCCTACAATTTTATAAACAAGGTAACTATCTAATTTAAAAAGACCTGAACTCAGATTCATAAGCTGATCGTTAAAATGCTCAATAAAGGCAGATTCAATTATGTTTCTTTTTACAATATGGTTACAAAATATTACCTCAGATGCATTTTTCCAGTCTATACTATGGTTAAAATCATTCAAGTGTACAAATAAAGCACTTGCCGATTGACCTGTTCTAACTGCGTAACGGTGTTGTTTTAGACGGTAAGCTAGTTCTTTACCAGTTTGACCAAGGTATTTGTAATTACAGAAAGTACAAGGAATCGTGTAAATACAGCCACTAGTTTGTTTTGGGGAATTACGCACAATGATATTTTGAAGCGTCCCTGAATTTTTGTATACCACATTCTTCTTGAAAGTTTTCAGTAATTTATGAATAAAAGAAAGATTTACATTATATGGCAGTGTCAAGATATTTTCTCTCACAAAAGGCTCCCTATTGTTACTGGAATAAAAAAATATTTCTAGCTTTCTGCAAAGATTTGTCAATTAAAAACTTTGGGTATTTTAACCTATTTCCTACGTCATAAATTTTACAATTCTCGGAATCTAGGAATCCCGGACTGCATATCCGTAGTGCCCTTAAAAACATGCTACAAAAAACTGAGAGTTTTACACTAACAGGATGGTCTGAATAATAGTGGACATAAGAACAGACATTGGTAGGTTTCCTGTAAACATCAAACACAAAGCTTCTATCCCTTCTATGAACCAAAATATCTAAAAACGGTAATGAACAATTATTTTCTTCTTCAACGGTGAATTTAATAGAAGGTACCAAATTATTTAACGTGTCTAAAAACATGTTCAAATATTCGCACATGGGCCAAACACAGAATATGTCATCAACATATCGAAACCAAATAACCCCTTAGGCAAAATACCGGGTAATATTTTTGCTTCAAAAAATTCCATATATAGGTTGCTAAGTACTTGGGAAAGGGGATTTCCCATAGCCATTCCGAACTTTTGATGGTAATAATTTCCGTTAAAAACAAACTTACAATCTGTAACTCACAATTTTGTCAATTTTAAAATTTTGTCAGAAGCCAAAGGTAAAATATGCGTCTGAGGTAATATTTTGTAACCATATTGTAAAAAGAAACATAATTGAATCTGCCTTTATTAAGCATTTTAACGATCAACTTATGAATCTGAGTTCAGGTCTTTTTAAATTAGATAGTAGTTACCTTGTTTATAAAATTGTAGGGAAATACAATGTCACCTTTTATCAACAGCCTGTTATGCTAACTGCAGTTTCAGTTCTGAAGCACTTTTAAAGTATTCTTACTTGTTTGGTAGTGACAATTTGCAACGATAATTTGCTTGTTAATGGCTTTGATCTTTGTTCTGTGAAATTTTCTTGTTTCGTGTTTCTATTTATTTATTTTACTTTGTACCCCAAAGAAGTGTACGCAATACACGAAAGCGCTTGGTACCTGGTCTTTCATTTTTCACCTTTCATGTGGCTACTTACGTACATATTTGTCACGTGCTGTTTGGTAACTTATTGCTCATACACACACACACACAGATATATATATATATATATATATATATATATATATATATAATATATATATATATCTCCCAATAATTTTTCTATTCTTATCCAAATCCCCGAACCACCTCAAAATTATCGATTTACACTGTGCTTATTTTTTATTTGTGTTTCTCTCCACATTTCTCACGCCAGACGGAGTAAACCAATCAATCAGTCTGTAAGAATATACGCACTGAACATAGGTCTATATAGTATTGGTGTGGCCTAATTAACTAATTCTTCATCAGCTCTTGCAAGGAATATTGCCTTTCTAATTACTTCTTTGATAATCAGTTATTATCAGGTAAATATCACTAATTATTTCTTACTGATTATCTTAAACGTTCTCTCGGAATATCTTGTGAGCCTTTAAAAGTTTTTTCCTGTCTTAATTAGTTTCTAAAACGTCAATTAATATTCTGTAGTCATCTGTAGGTCTATCACAGTTCATAGTCAACGTCATTATTTTCATTATAAGTTAATTTTAAGGTTTTCAGTTATATTGCAAGGAAAACTAATGTTGCAGTCTTTGAACGAAATTTTATTAATAGTCTAGTAACGTTCTTTGCAAGCAGTTACGTCTAAAACTCGACACCATTACCATAAAAAATGTAAAAAAGTTATTTATTTTAATGAATCGATTAATGTTCTGTTTACTGCCCTGTGTTATTGATTGCTTGTCTTTTAGTCTAACTAACTATAACTGGTTCGCATAAGGTAGATTCTTGAGTGAGCCCTATGCCTGAGAGACGTTTGTTTGGCGCCCGCTGATTGGCTGGGAGCTGCCTACCTCCCGGTACCAGCTAATCAGCGGCCGCCAAACAAACCGTCTCGTAAGCATAGGGCTCATCCAAGAATCTACCTTAAGTGAACTAGCTATAGTACTAGCTTTTGTTTAAATTCTTGTTGGACAATGTCAGACTAAGTCTTCATAAAGAGGTTATATAGTGATATATTTTGAAGAATCTCATCTTATTTTCTGTTTATTGCCATTCTTAATCAATGAAATTATCCTTTAGCCTTACCAGCTAGTACTAATTACCGTTTAAAAGTCTTACTAAAATTCATAGTACCAGGTGGCCGCTTGCATGGCGTCACGGTTTGAACGCCTTTGTCTCCCCGAATGGGCACAGCTGCAAAATGCAAGGTTTATGGTTTAAGCCAAGTGGTCGTGTGTAACATTTTCACGGTTTTGAAATATATTGCAGAGTTTTCATTTAGAATTTATACACACACACACACACACACACCACACACACACACACACACACACACACACACACACACACACACATATATATATAATATATATATATATTATCTATATATATATTATATATATATATATATATATATATAGTCATTTTTCTTTGTATTTTTCATAAACATACTTGGTTCGTGAAACATTAGGCCTATACAGCTTCTTGTCACTGCTAGTTTCCTGTCTACAAGATTCAAATTTATTCTCAACAATTAAATGTTTTCTACTGATTTTTTATATATTTTTCCCCTGTGACTCGAACTGAATTTTCTACTGGAAAAATTTGTAGACTTTTGCTAAAATTTTTTTACAAAAGCAATTTTTTTTCAAATAATCCATTCTGTATTTTATAAATTAATCTTGCAATTTAGGCTACAAAGGAGTGATCCGACCTCCAGCTTACTCAGGCTGCGTGCTCAAACCTATGGTCAAATAGCACGTTTTTTCTCCAACGAAAATTGAAATATATAAATACACTATATTTTATTAAAAATAAATTATCTGTAGTCTTTAACATGAACTCACGCTGATAAATATGTTATAAGTTACCAATCTTAAAATTCCTGTAGCTATAATACAACTTGACAGTATTAATCTATGCAAAATATATCATCAATACATCATACTACAGTTGTATTCCCCACTAGGATTCGAATACGTTGTTGAACCTTAAAGCATAATAACATTTCAAATCAATATATCTGTGAATGCAATAGACTTCAATACAACTGTAGTATTCATGATCCAGTTGTATTCGTTCGCAGTGATTTTGGACAAAAAATGGCGATCGAGTCGGTTGGAACAGTTTACTTAACGCGCAGGGGTGGAAAACACGTGTCAGCTAGCAGCAGCAGATGTTTTGACAGACACACACCTGGGAACCTCTCTCTCTCTCTCTCTCTCTCTCTCTCTCTCTCTCTCTCTCTCTCTGCGTGTGTGCGTGCTGCTATCCCTCCTAATAAAAGCTTTCGCTTACCCCCCTTCTCTCTCTCTCTCTCTCTCTCTCTCTCTCTCTCTCTCTCTCTCTCTCTCTCTGAATATAAGTGAAACCTGGTATTCCCAAGAGACTGGTAATGATGATCAGATAAAGGGGTTCCAAACTTATAGATCAGATAGAAAAAATAGGAATCAAGGGGGGACCGCTATATGTGGGAGAGACATAAATCAAGGAAAAATATATTAGAAATATAGTAACTCAGAATGTGAACTAATAGCGGTAGAATCTGAATCTGAAAAGGTAGTGAACATCGTAATATATAGACCCCCTAATACTAAAGAGTTTGACACAATAATAGAAAAATTGGATGATATATGTAGAAATCACAAGGACTGGACTATTCTCCTATCCGAAGACTTTAACTTTCCTTTCGTAGACTGGAAAGAACGAATAGGAGAATGTGGTTGTATTTATACATATAAAAAAGAGAGTAATAGTAGTGCAGAAGATAAGAGGCAATTCGAAAAGCTATTAGATATGCTACTAGAATACAACATTCAACAAATAAATCACCTGCCAACAAGAAAAGAAAATACTTTAGACCTAGTATTTGTGAACGAGGTAAATTATGTAAAAGAAATAATAGTTTATAATGCGGGTATTTCAGACCTTAATGTCATAGAATTAACAGTCCATTCCAAAGCAAGTGAAAACAGAGATAAGCAAGAGATGAAAACGTGGGAAGGATATGGAAAATACAACTTCTACAGTAAAAATATAAAATGGTCAGAAATAAATGAAGAATTAAACAAACATTGGGATAACATATTCGTAAGTGATGATATACAGGTAAATATGGATATATTATATAAAATATTAGAGAAAATAGTGGATAAATATATACCGAAGAAGAAAAGTAAACATCAGTCATGCATACCAAGAGACAGAAGGATCTTTTTCCAGAAAATCAGAAATTGGAAAAAAGGTTTTGCAAAAGAATAGAATTCATGGAAATTGATGGAACTAAAAAGTAAGATAGAAAATGCAGAACAAAAGATTATACAATCAAAAGAAAATGAAAAACGGGACTTGGAAGAAAATACTCTAGTAAATATCAAGCAAACCCCCAAACTATTGTACTCATATGCGAAAAAGATGAATAAAAAAATAATAGAAATAGCCTCTCTAAGAAATGAAGGAAAATTAACAAATGAAAAGAAGGAAATATGCAATATATTGGCAGAAAGATATATAAGAGAATTTACCCATAGAATTGATAATGAAAATAATGATACAGAAATAAGGGACGAAAATAGTGAATATTTATCAGACATAGTTATTAATGAAGCTGATATTGTGTAGGCTATTAATGAAATTAAAAATGGATCAACGGCCGGACCAGATGGTGTCCCTGCCATTTTGTTAAAGAAAGTAGTTCGTTCTATCGCAAAGCTTTTTGCAATATTATTAAGACAAAGTGTAGGTACAGGCAAGATTTATGATGAGCAGAAATTAGCATATATTACCCCTACTTTCAAAAGTGGATCAAGATTAGAGACAAGTAATTATAGGCCTGTGAGTCTAACATCACATATTATGAAAGTGTATGAAAGGGTAATGAAGAAAAATATTATGAAACATTTAATAAAAAATAATTTGTTTAATATTGGACAATAGGGTTTTATTCCTGGAAAAAGTACATAAACCTAACTGTTAGTCCACCGTGAGAACATATAAAAATATGATAAACGGAAAAGAAACAGATGTGGTTTACTTAGACTTTGCAAAAGCTTTTGACGAGGTAGACCGTAATATATTAGCGAAGAAAATTAGACAACATAATATAGTGGACAAAGCAGGAAGATGGATAAAAAAATTTTTACACAACAGAAAACAGATAGTTATTGCAAACGATGAGAAATAGGATGAAGCTAAGGTAATATCCAGTGTGCCACAAGGTACGGTGTTAGCTGCATTACTGTTTGTTATTATGATTGCAGACATAGACAGTAATGTTAAGGACTCGGTAGTGAGTAGTTTCGCCGATGACACAAGAATAAGTAGAGAAATTACTTGTGATGATGATAGGAACGCGCTACAAAGAGACCTTAACAAAGTATATGATTCGGCAGAGGTAAATAGGATGGTATTTAACTCTGATAAATTTGAATCAATAAATTATGGAGACAGAGAAGGAAAGCTATATGCATATAGGGGACCTAATAATGAGACAATCACAAATAAGGAAACAGTTAAAGACCTTGGTGTGATGTTGAATAGGAACATGTTATGCAATGATCAAATGGCAATTCTATTGGCAAAATGCAAAGCAAAAATGGGTATGTTGCTACAGCACTTCAAAACAAGAAAAGCTGAACACATGATAATGCTTTATAAAACGTATGTACGTAGTTCAATTGAATATTGCAATATGATATGGTACCCACACTACCAAAAGGATATTGCACAAATAGAGAGTGTACAAAGGTCCTTTACAGCTAGAATAGAAGAAATTAAGGACCTTGACTACTGGGAAGACTACAATTTTTTCAATTATATAGTCTAGAAAGGAGAAGAAAACGCTACATGATAATTCAGACATAGAAACAGAAAGAAGGAATTGCCGAAAACATCATGGAGCTAAAAATATCAGAAAGAGCAACCAGAGGTAGATTAATAGTGCCCAAAACTATACCAGGAAAACTAAGGAAAACACACAGGACATTAATCCACTACGCACCAGCATTGATAATGCAGCGTCTATTCAATGCGTTGCCAGCTCATCTGAGGAATATATCAGGAGTGAGCATAGATATGTTTAAGAATAAGCTTGACAAATATCTCAGCTGCATCCCAGACCATCCAAGATTGGAAGATGCAAAATATACCGGAAGATGTACTAGCAACTCTCTGGTAGACATTAGAGGTGCCTCACATTGAGGGACCTGGGGCAACCCGAACAAGACGTAAGGTCTGTAAGGTCTCTTTCTCTCTCTCTCTCCTCTGCTCTCTCTCCTCTCTCCTCTCTTCCCTTTTTCCCCATCTCCTGTAGTTTTTCTCCCTCTGTCTTCTTTCCCTCCTTAAAGCTTTCTCTCTCTCTCTCTCTCTCTCTCTCTCTCTCGCTCTCTCTTTTTCCTTTTCCATCCTCTCTCGCCCTCCCCTCTCTCTGTAGTTTCTCTGTGCTTCTGTCTCTACTAATAAAAAGCCTCCTCCTCTCTTCTTCTCTCCATCTCTCTCTCTCTCTCGTCTCTCTACTCTCGTCGGTCTCTCTCTCTCTCTCTCTCTCTCTCTCTCTGTGTGTAGTTTCTCTGTGCTTCTGTCTCTACTAATAAAAACTCTCTCTCTCTCTCTCTCTCTCTCTCTCTCTTGTGCTTCTGTCTCCACTAATAAAAGCTCTCTCTCTCTCTCTCTCTCTATGTGTGTGTGTGAGCTTCTGTCCCTCCTAATAAAAGCTCTCTCTCTCTCTCTCTCTCTCTCTCTCTCTCTCTCTTCTCTCTCTCGTACAATAAATTAGTTCTATACCTGTTATTCTTCTTAAAGGCCGTCAGAAGGGGCAATCAAATACCAAGAGCCTCCTGATTCTTGTAGGTTCTGAACCACAAACATTAATTTTTAATAACTGAAATTTTTACTAAAAATAAATAATTAAAAAATGATTTATTAATTTATGTTCAAAATAATAAGTTTTGGCCATTGACACCCCACAGATTGTAGTGGATTTTGAACCATAGTCCGTATAAAGGCTTGCAATAGATTTCCTGAAGAATTATCACTCACATAAATCTTATAATCAGGAATAAGTGACATTTTGACATTCATTAAGATCCGGAATTATATATTATAAATAGTCAGAAAGTTTCTCATTTAAGTCTATATTTATAAATATCCATAAAAAATATTAAAGATATTATGTACTAGTACTCTGAAACTTAACAGGAAAACAAATAAAACTGAAACAAATATAACGACAATAAAACAATAATGGCTAAATGACTCATATATATAGTTCAGAATTCACAATTTTAAATATAAACTAATTGCTACAGATTTACCATATAATATAGATATATTATTCATATATATATATATATATGTGTGTGTGTGTGTGTGTGTGTGTGTATGTATGTATTGGGATAACTGAATCACGAAAGTTTGGAACGTGATAAATGCATAAATAAAGGTATAAGCCACAAAGGAAAGATAAACAACGGAGTAGCTACTCCGTTGTGTATCTTTCCTTCGTGGGCTTATACCTCTATATATTATTATATATATATATATATATATATATATATATATATAGGTATATGTATCTATATATATATATATATAGTTATATATATATATATATATATATAGATATATATATATATATATATATATATATATATATATATATATAAGGATATATATATAGTATATATATTATATATATATATTATATATATATATATATAGTTCAGAGTTAACGATTATCAATAGTCACGAAGATAAAAATCCGTATATATTTAAGAACTCGTAATTATAGATATTCGCTAAACTAAAAGACTCCTTTATAATTCAGAATTATAAACTGTCACTACGCTAAAGGACTCATAAATGGCTCAGAATTCATAATTATAACTATTTACTGAATAAAGACTCGCAATATTCGTCATTACTCTTAAATAATCAACACTCCTTTTCCAATAACTTTTAAAGATGAGACTGGCTAGTTTATCAAGATATAAGAGTTACTCATCAAATACCACTTTCGTTCGTTTTCTATTAAGAAAACTGTATTAGAAAACCTAATTTGATGGAACTCTTGTATTTATCTTACTGACGAACGGCCATAGTATCATTAGAATTATATTTTTCTTTCAAATTCCCGAGTCCAGTGGTTAATGCCATTCATAAAATAATGCACGGTTCTAAATCCACGATAACCACGAAGCTTTTGGATGAAAGGTCTCCTGTCCCGGCTAAAAATGGAACTTTGAATTGACTCTCAAAAATTTGGTCAGATGACCTGGCACTGAAAATATTTGGTTATTATCTTCGAATTTTGGTTCTTCTTATCAGTTTAAACCAACCACAGGGAATTCATAGGGTAATGGGGGTCAGATCAAATATATATTCCGTTCAGTGTCAAGTATTGGCAGTGAAAACAGCAAGATGATGAGCCAGAAAACGAGAAGGTAGTTCTTGGAAGTATTAGTAGGAAAGGTTGAACAGAAAATGGAGGAAAATAAGCATGAATTGACGTAAAATAAAGCACTAAAATGTCGGGGGAGATATAAGCCGAAATTGGTCGATGCAAACACCATTTTTCAATGGGTCGGAAATATGTCACAAGGAGGGAAAATGAAAAAGGTCACGGTTTTGGCTGGGACAAAAAGATAAATTTATGGTGACGTAAAGCCACAAGGAAAAATGTTACAATATTTCTGAGGGGTCATTATTTTTATGATATTTACAGTCTTTTGTTTATGCATTTACAGTAATCCCAACACGAGCTTGTACTATTAGCACTCCACAAAGGTAGATACATACGGTAAAAAAAAAAAAAAAAAAAAAAAAGATCCCCAACGGGCTTGTACTAAACATGCCACAAACCTTGGGAGTCACTGTCTAAGAAAAATTACTGAGGCTTTTTTTGTCCTGTATTCTTTTTCAATGCGTATAACACACCATGTGAGGTTAGAACAGATGGCTTAAGAATAACAGCATTTTCTTTGCTCTATTCTCACCAGGATATCGAGCTTCTCCAAAATTATTCATCCCCTTTCCACAACACTCATTTAAAAACTGATTCCTTTATGTCAGGCATATGAGAGTTCTATGAACATAACACAGGACTAGGTTGAAGTTATGCAATGAAAATAGTTATGATAAATGATAACCACAATATATATATTTCATAAATCAGACTATCGTATGGGATCTAGCTAACTGTCTTATTGAAAAGTACACCATCCTTAAGTGGAGCCTCTACTTACCATCAAACAGGTATAACCATCCTATCTTTTAAGTTTGGTGCAATACAAAGGGAAAAAACAACACAAAAAACAAAAATGACAATTTGTCCAAAATTGCATTTTTCCTAACTATACAAACCTGAGGTCCTTTTACAATAGGAAGATACTAGCGGCAGCTGGATAGGTCGTAAGCTTTCGAACAAGGGGTTCGGTAGTTAACTGCTTGTCCGACAGGCGCGCGCGCGCGACTGGGAGGTAAACCAAATCACTTTTGCTTTTGGCCCAAGCAAAACTGCAGAGTGAGGGGTGGCATGAGGTGGGAGGGGCTATTGTTAAAGGACCTCAGGTTTGTATAGTTAGGAAAAATGCAATTTTGGACAAATTGTCATTTGTTCCGACACGGCATACAAACCTTCGGTCCTTTTACAATAGGAAGACTCACTTCTTGGTGGGTGGAATCTGAGTCTTTTGTGAACAGACTGGTGTTCGCCCAACCTTGGAAGCCTCCCTGGTCGTAAGAGCGAGGGAGGGATCCAAGCCTCTGTCCGATTGATCGGGGTGTGCACCGCAGGATCAATGGTCAGACCTCTGGACCGAGTACTAAGAGAGGGGCATGCGCATCTCTTCGTACCAGCAATGCAAGAAACTTGTTCCTGTACAGGAGCAAATATAAAGTCATGGGTTTGACTCTTGTAGGCATCCACTTCCCCCCTTGCAGAAGGAAGTGGTGGATATTCTGCTGCCTATCCCTAGTGAAAGGGATAGGATGGGGCTCTGTCATATAGCTCACCTGCATCTCGTCCTCATCCAGCGTAGTGACGACCATGGCCCTCTGCCCACAGGTAGAGGGGAAGGAAAAGATGGGAAGAGAGAGCCAGTCACTCACTCACTCACACATCCATCCACACAGTCACACCAGGACTCGATGCTGTTCAGCCTGCGAGGGTCTGGGTTAGCTACACAACTTGTTGAGCAGCCACCACGGGTCCCAAGGAAAAGGTATCCAAGGACCTGTGGGGCATATCCCGAAGGTAAGAAAGGACGTAAAGGTCGTCTGGTTAGACCAGACCCCTGCCTTCAGGACCTGCGCCACGGAGAAGTTCTTGCGAAACGCCAACGAGGGGCCAATACTTCTGACTTCGTGAGCTCTCGGACGGGACGTACGGATGTCGTCACTACCATCAGCCTCATACGCCCTCCTGATGACCTCACGCAGCCAGAATGAAAGAGTGTTCTGGATACTTCTTTCTTGGTGACCCGGTGCTAACGAAGAGGCGTCGACACTCAGGCCTGAGGTGACGAGTTCTCTTCAGATAGCGCCGTAGCGCCCTCACAGGACAAAGCAGCATCTCATCCGCATCATTATCGTGAAGTCCAATATGGGGAGGGAATCGTGAATGACTCGAACCTGTCATCAGGGACTGACGGTTTCTGAGTCTTCGCAACGAAGTTCGGGACGAAATCGAGCGTCACGGATCCCCATCCCCGCCCCTGGAGTGTCGTACACATATGAGGAAAACCATGAAGTTCCCCTACTCTCTTCGCCGATGCCAGGGCCAGTCAAGAAGAGGGTCTTGAGGGTCAGATCCCTGTCTGACGACTCTCTGAGTGGCTCGAACGGTGTTTCGAGTCAGACTCCTAAGGACGAGAGTCACGTCCCACGCAGGGGGCCTGAGTTCCCTGGGTGGGCAAGACCTCTCGAAGCTCCTCATCAGCAAGGAGATCTCGAACGAGTTCGAGATGTCCAACCCCCTCAGTTTCAGGACGAGCGCCAAGGCGGCTCTGTATCCTTTCACTGTGGGGACTGATAGGAGCTTCTCTCGGCGAAGAAAAACGAGGAAATCCGCTACCTGCTGAAGAAGTGGCTCTGAGAGGAGATTAGACCCCGTCTACGACACCAACCACAGAAGACGGCCCCACTTCCCCTGGTACACAGCTGCAGAGGACTGACGGACGTTTTCCAGCCATCTCTGTTGCTGCGCCTACGAGAAAAAGCCTCTCGTTCGCAAGAGATGGTGGATAACAGCCAGCCGTGAAGACGTAGGGACTGGACTGCTCGGTGGTACCGCTCGACGTGTGGCTGGGCGAGAAGGTTGTGCCAAGGGGAATCTCTCTCGGTTCTCCTGCGAGAAGAGCCAGCAGGTCCGGATACCAAATGGCCTGTGGCATTTGGGAGCCACCAGGATCATCCTGAGATTCGGTGACCAGCGCTCGACTGATCACCTTGCGAATCAGGCTGAACGGGGGAAAGGCATAGACGAAGAGGTTGTCCCACGGGTGTTGAAGAGCGTCCTCTGCAGCTGCCCATGGGTCCGGTCACGGCCGAGAAGAACACCTGGAGCTTCCTGTTGTGCCGGGTGGCGAACAGATCCACGACTGGTCGCCCCCACAGGTCGAAGAGCCTTTCCGCCACGTCCTGTGTAAGAGACCATTCGGTCCCTATCACCTGATCCCGACGGCTGAGCGTGTCTGCTACTACATTCCTCTTCCCTGGAATGTAGCGTGCCGACAGCTCTATTGAGTGTGCCTGAGCCCACTCGTGCACCTGCCGTGTCAACTGGTACAACGGGAGAGACACCTAGGCCCCCCTGTTTGTTGACGTAAGCCACCACCGTGGTGTTGTCGCACATCAACACCACTGAGTGTCCCATCAAGCGGTCCTGAAACTCTTGGAGAGCGAGGAACGCTGCCTTGAGTTCCAGTACATTGATGTGAAGGTGCTTGTCGTTCTCGTCCCACACTCCTGAAGTCAGCAACTCCTCCAGGTGTGCGCCCCATCCCTCGGTCGATGCGTCTGAGAACAGCTGCATGTCCGGGGGGGGAGTGCGCAGAGGCACTCCTCTTAAGAGGTTCCTGTCGTCGAGCCACCAGGCTAGGTCCTGCCTCACCTCCTGTGTCAGTGACACTGGAAAGCTTGGGGGGATCCGTCGCTGTGACCAAACTCTCCTTTAGTCTCCATTGAAGAGACCGCAGGTGAAGACGCCCGTGAGGGACTAACTTCTCGAGTGACGACAGGTGTCCGATCACGACTTGCCATCGCTGAGCTACCTGTTCTGCCGAGACAGGAACTGGTTGGCTGCCTCTCTGAATCTGCTGATCCGCGAGTCCGCGGGGAAGACTCGCCCTGCTACCGTGTCGATCAGCATACCCAGGTACTTCATCCTCTGCTTGGGCTCGAGATCGGACTTCTCGAAGTTCACAACGATCCCCAGATCGCGACAGACTCGAGCAGTCGATCCCTGTCCTGTAGCAACTGCGAGCGGGAGCTCGCCAGGACCTAACCAATCGTCGAGATATCATCAGACGTATATCCCGTGCGAATGGGCCCAAGCAGACACCAGAGTGAACACTCGCGTGAACACCTGTGGGGCGGTTGAGAGACCGAAGCACAGTGCCCTGAACTGGTACACCGTCCCGTCGAGGATGAAGCGGAGGTACTTTCTGGAGGACTGATGAATGGGTATGGAAATACGCATCCTTCAAGTCCACTGAAAGCATGAAATCGTTCTCCCTGATGGAGTCGAGCACTGAGCGTGCCGTCTCCATCGTGAACCGGGTCTGGCGAACAAACCGGTTCAGGGGAGAGAGATCATCACACCGGGCGCCAGCCTCCCGTAGACTTTTCCACCAGGAAGAGTCGACTGTAAAAGCCCGGTGACTGATCCGTGACGATCTCTACAGCTCTCTTGCTCAGGCATGGTCTTGATCTCCTGTCTGAGTGCTACGTCCCTTCGGTGACCCGGGGACGTACGACTGCTGTGGGGACCGGGTTGGAGGTGAGGGGTGGCCGAGATTCGAAGGGTAATAGATATCCCTCCCGAAGGACAGTCTACAATCCAGGTCTCGGCGCCGTAGCGCTGCCAAGTTGCCCAATGGCTGGCCAGGCACCCCCCCCCCCACTTCCGGCAGCAGGTGAGGGGGAACGCCGTCCCTAGCGTTTCCCCCCTTTCTTCGACTTCTTCCCAGAGCCTCCACGGGATGAGGAGGGCTGGGAGGAGGGCTGGTTACGGCCCCCCTTGCCAGAAGTTGAAGAAGACAGAGTCATTCTCGGGGCTTCGACGCAGCAACCGTCTTAGCAGCCGAGGAAGCGCTAGCCGAGCTCTTAGACTTGGCCGCAGTCCGAGGCTGCCCAGAAGCCTTCGAGACTGCCTGGTGAACCAGACGGTCACTGTCTTCAGTGCGCCGTCTGTCCACCGCAGCGTCCACCATCTCTCCTGGGAAGAGAGACTTGGAACTCCGTAGAGGTCCGTTTCGAAGCCCCAACGCCGCCTCACGCCCGGCGCCCTGGAAACCCGAGTAAGGACACGCGTCCCTTCGTCGGAGAACCAGGTTGGCCCACAGGTTCACCGTCTGGTGGGCAAGGAAGGAGATGGCTCTTCCCCCAGACTGGCAAAGTCTCCTGAAGGCCGAGTCCTCTTCGGGAGAAATTCCCCCGGAGTTGGCTGCGACCTTAGATACTGTGAGGGACCACGATCTAGCCAGGAGACGGCCTGGAAAGCTGCCATGGCGGTAGATCCAGGCCGCCGTGCCTCTTGCTGCGAGAACCACAGGTTCTCGGACAGGAAGCTGTTGCAGAGACACACCCGGAGTCAGCCTAGCTAACTCCGGGTTCACCTGTTTGGGCGGCATCGGGTCTTCAGATGGCACGTAAAACCGCCGCTGTCGTAGCAGAGGAGGTGGAAGCAGCTTGCTCGACCTGCCAGACTTGAGCGAACCGTCTTGTCCGGAGACAAGCGATTCAACCTGGTCCAGCACTGAGTCCGCAAGCTCGGAACGCGGCAAACCCACCGTCGGTCTGGGTTCCCTCTTCGGGCCCCAGAACGACTCGAGCCGGGACGTGGGCTCGGATGGTGGGAGCGGCGATCCTTCCCCCCGAGGTCGTTGTGCTGACGAATCAGCGCAATAACCTCGGCAAAGTTCCTCTGGATCTCGGGTGTGATAGCATCCTGTGGAGTCGGACCGTCCAGTCCCTCGAACAGGAGTACCGCCCGAGACCCTCCTCCCTCAAGGAGAGGAGCAGCGACAGCCCCCTCTGGGTCTCCTCCAACCACCTGTGCGTACGACCTGGCTGGTCCGAGAACCGAGCCTGGTACGTACGACGACGTGGCGGGGGATCCTGAGGGGCGCACCCCTCACGATCACTCCTCAATACCATCGCCCCTCCCGGTTGTAACCCGAGGAGGTGAAGGTATTGGGTATGAGGCAGACCTGACGCTCTCTCCACCTCGCTCACTGGCAGAACCAGCGGGCTTGGAGGACTGCAGGCGATCGCCAACCCGCGGTGGCGATCGAGCTGCAGACCTAGTCGAGCCGTCTCTCTGTGGAGAACGGCTGGACCGAGAACAGCGGCCCCGGTCTCGTGTGTCAGAGGAGCTGGTGCTGGTCGCCGTACCCGATCGCTCTCTGTGAGAGCGACGGTCAGGCGACCGGCGAGCTCCACTGTCACGGTGAGACCGGTGCATATCCTCACGGTGCGTCAGTTCGCTGGTACCAGCCGTGGCTGGTGCCGGCGAACGGGGGGACCTCTTCCCAGCCTCCTCCCAGTCCCGTGGCCGGTCGTGGACCGTCACGTCCGCCCGGGTAGCCAGCCGCTCGCCGTGAGAGCGAGAGCTGGTCTGGTGAGAGTCGCGTGAGCGGCTGTCACCAGTCTTCCGCTCCGTGCCGTGAACCTGACGCTGAGCGGACTCAGAGGTCTGGTTCCTGGCTGCACGGTCGCTGGTAGGCGACCGTACACTCGGTACCTCTCGCGAACGAGCGGCCGAGACGGATCCTGCTGCCGGTGGCCGAACCACTAACAGCAGGTGAGGAAGTGCCGGTGTTAGCCGGCACCCCTCTGGCCCCCGTAGGTCTTCTTACCTTGCGGGGAGAATAAGGGAACGGGTCCTGCTCCAGAAGGCCTTCCTTTTGCCTCCCAAAGGAGCAGTGGGCGACCAGCGGAAGAACCCCCCGTTCCGCACCAGAGCGAGACGGGCCCTTAGAAGCTCCCGAAGGAGACTCTTAGGGGGGGGGGAGGCGACCTTCTTCTTCTTAGTGGCGGGGGAGCCTTAGAAGAAGAAGGGGAAGAGGCGGCAGACGACGACGACGACGAAGAAGACGATGAAGACGACGCGACACCTTCCTCCTCTTCTTCTTCTTCTTCGTCAACCTCCTCCAGGACCGACGTCCAGATCTGTCATCCAGGACGGAGCCAGGGCTGCTGTTGCCGAAGCAACAGGGCCCACCGGACGTACCTGTCCGAACAGACCAGCATCGGGAGCAGCGAGCGCCAGGAACAGGGACAACATCAGCAGGTGTGAGCATCACAGGAACGGCAGTCGAGACGGCAGGAGCAGGAACAGGAACAGCAGCGGTGGTCACGGCAGGTACGGCAGGCTGTGTGGACGGTACAGATGGTCTAACCAGCGGCACAGACATCATCGGCACCGGTGGGAGGTCCAGGGGCGAGCTCTTCGGGCACATGAAGTCCGGTCGTGGCAACACGGCAAACCCAGGTGGCGGCATCACACTCCCCCGAGTTACGGCGACTGGCCCCTGCACCGATGTTGTGGGTGTCACAGAGACCGCGTGCTGGGTGTACACCAGGTGAGAGGTGACGCGTAGCCAGGTGTTGTCAGGGTCGTGGTGGTGGTTGTGACCGTAGCGTGCGTAACCGCCACGGAGCCAGCGAGATGATAGAGCAGCCCCCTGGACACTCGGCACGCCCTGCAGTCCCAACGACGCCCACACCTGTCCGAGGTCATCCTTCACGGCAACCGCACCTGAGGAGGCAAAGTCGGGTGATTAGGAGGATCCTCTACCCGCTCGCGCGAAGACGAGCGGATAGAGGACCCAGAGTACAACTCTACGTCGGGGTATCTAGCGCCGCTCCTCCACCAATGAACACATCGGGAGAGGGAGAAGGACCTAGACACCGCCCCCGAAGGGGAAGGCGCGAGACGTGGAAGTTGAGCGGGCGGCAGGAAAGAAGACGAAGTGTCCGTCACCAAAGGAGTCGCGGGAGAGCTTTCCGACGACTCCTTTGCAGGCCTTCGCTTCTTCCTGCCCTCATACAATGTCCACTGCGCCTTCCGACCAGTTCATACAAACATCACAGGGCTCGGCCCGGGTGCATTCGCGCCCCCGGCACCGAGCACACAAAACATGAGGGTCTATCTCGGGGAAAGATCTGAATTTCCCACATTTGCGCCCTTCGGTACCCGGGCAAAGTCTCCTTGGGGTAGCGAGGCGCGGAGATTCCATCATTAATGAATTCAGCGTAATTAATATGAAAAGAGAGAATACTGTACTTACAATCTTTCATACACAATTACAAACAAACAAGAAAGCAAACGACGAGCAGCGGGCAGAGAGCGAACACACACGTCCATCCACTGTGAGGCCGAAAGCAAAAGTGATTTGTTTACCTCCCAGTCGCGCGCGCGCGCCTGTCGGACAAGCAGTTAACTACCGAACCCCTTGTTCGAAAGCTTACGACCTATCCAGCTGCCGCTAGTATCTTCCTATTGTAAAAGGACCGAAGGTTTGTATGCCGTGTCGGAACAAACTTCACTTCACTCACCATAACTGGAGAATAATCTTGCCCAGGGTGGTTAGGTAAGCATGCAACTGTCATACGAGGAAAACTCCGGTGTATGGTTTGGTAGACTTCATAAAAATGGCAAAACAACAAACATAAATCTTCATGACAACAGCGGAGATCCTTTCCTGCATCCCTCTTCTGTCTACTTCAGCATGACTTGCATATTTTGTTTGTTTGTATGGTCTTTTTCCGTTGCATGGAACCAGTGGTTATTCAGCAACAGGATGATTTGTATTTCATTCTGCATTTTACTTCCCACTTAGCATGACCTACGTGAGACAGTATTTTATACTGTAACACAAGCCTCTTTGGCTTTCACTCACCTGAAATTACAACAAAGAAATGCTGATAAGTATAACGCAGATGAATTCATAAAATAATTAAATTTACAATGTTTATGTAATACTACATTCATGTCCCTTCATCACAGTTGAAGGACTGAAAAAACACACAGATTTCATAACTAAGCTCAGATCCTTTCCAAAATCCAACTTCTATTTCTTACAAGGTCCACAACACACACCTCCACAAAATTATGCTGGAATTAGTCATTAACTTTTATAAAATATCATCTGGACAAATACTATATGAACAAGTAACAGAGCTATTTGACAATGAACCTCATATACTACTGTATACTGTACTTGTAAGATAACAGACTAAAATATAAAATTTTCTGAGCGATGTACAACATATGGGATAATATACAAATATGGGTGTGCATACAAAACACCCCGTTTCCTTTCTGATAGATTGTTGGAACACAGCTGTTTGTGTCTATTCAAATATTTAGGAGGATACAGAATGAGTAGGCCATATTTAATTTCATTATTTAATCCATTTACTCACATAGATACAAATCACTTCTTCCACTTGAAGGAAACTTCTCGAAAAAATACGAAACCGAGGAGCAAACATAACAGATCGACGTTAACAGTTGAACCGTTCACCGCAGCCGCTTGGATGCAGCCAGAGAGGAGAACCATCTCGTACTTCAAATCTTAACGCAGGTGAGATTATCCTTTTCCTGAGTAGAATGATCTCACCCTAGAATAGAACAAGAATATGGAAAGACTGGTGAGGTCATACAGAAGGAATGCTATGGAAGATCGGTCTCTCCTCTGGCGGCAGCCTTGCATCCTCCGTGAAACTGCTCAATTTAAACTCTGTCCCAGAGAAAATGCATCGTCCCCAAGACCCTTAATACTCGAGAGAGGAGCTTGATACAAATATATCTCGAGGACTGGACCTACAGGTGTAGTGACAAAGTCGATTTAGTTCATAAACTATTGTGCTTAATGAAAAGCTTAAATGCAGTGCAAAAATCGCTAGCTAAATAAAGGTTATTTTTGCTAAATAACCCCATATAAAAAGAGGCTATAAAGAGGCACTATTAGCCACCATCATCTATCCAACAAACACTGCATTTCATAAAGAGAGCCTCTCGCTGGGCAAACGAGCGGCAGCATCACGTACAAATAAGCATTATTTATTTATTTTTTTGAGTTTTCACAAACAAATACCTTTTGCTCTCACAAACAAATACTGGTAAATTTGAATTCCCACAAATATATAAACTCTTTGACTCCACAAAACAAAAATGGTTGGGTTTCATACCTGTGACGAGTTCTATAGGGCACAGCATTGTGTGTTCTGAAAGAACAACTCTTTCAAATCTTTTATCCTAACTAAGTGTAAACCTTGATTTGTTTTAGCCCATCTTGAAGTCACATTCAGAAACAATAGGAAGAAACTACTATGCTACCATTTACGCTAAATTTCATTTTTGCTTGAGAGTAATTTCTCCATTTGACAATGCTAGGAGATCCCCTAACGCTGGATGCTAAAGAACTTGTCTCTACAAAATAACGTTACAGTGCATACATACAGCGTTCAACTCCATTTAACGTTATCAAGGCAGCAAAAAATTGATACTCCCTGATATTTTAACATTTTAAATATTCCTTTGATAAATAGAAATCTTTAACATGAGCTCAAATTTGAATGATACCTGACCAACCCTTCACAGTTCCCAGTCTTGTTGTGGTAGTTCTATCTTCAATATCTAAGATATTACCATGCCTATGAAAATGAACAATCAAACTCAAGTTAACTGGTTAAGCTACTTGATATTGATAATACAGAATATCTAAGCAATTCCAGAACATACAGTATCTTAATCTTGCAAAACAATGGTCAACTGTTCTGTTATTTAGCAAGAGGTTCCTTATAAACAAGATTGAAATCATGCAACATGTAATACTAAAACCAGTATTAATTTGGGATGAAACATTATGTAGATAAAAGCCAATTCAGGGAATAAAAAATTTATATCTTAGTGGATCTTGTAACAGACATGTATTGTACCAGTCATTACTTGACTGCATTTTTGTAAAAAATTATCACAAAAGTACGTAACATTACTAAACTGCACGATAACTTGTACATTTTAGATTTGAAAATGCAAACCCAGGAGCAGTTAATGTATAATGAACTAGTGATTTAATAGATGACAACGAATCCTTCACAAAGGGTCACCTAGAATACCATGAACTGCTATGTAAGGGTTATGTTGAAATTGCAGGTTTTTGGAAATCTTTCAGCATCTTGCCACAAGGTTTTTCAATCCAACAGTTATTAATGGAATAAAATAATTTTGCAATGTCTTAGATATATGTGAAATCAATTTAAGAGTAAAACAGGGACTCTAATTTTGTCCCAAATACTGGCTAATTGTTGCAGAAGCCAGACTAGACTGTTGTTTGATATCGTCTCCCGAATATTTTCACAGGTTAGCCTGACAAGACTGAAGACTGAAAAGGGTCAAATCTCTGTCCATAGGATACGTATACTGCACACACTCTAATAAATGACAAATTCATTATCTTTCTTGCCAAAGTGCCAACAAATGTCTCCAGAAAAATAAAAGTCTGCAACATTACCTCAGCTGATGTTTTGTATGAAGGAATAATTTACTTGGTAATTTCGGTAACTGGATGAACCTGATTACATTATTGTTGAAGGATGAATTTGATTCATTGACTTGGTTGAACAAATAATTTATGTTTATCCTGATAGTAATAATGATATATAATATAGAAATATATCTAATATATATGTACTTAATATGTATATTGTGCATGTACTTTTTCATATAAATATAGTATATATATTCATATACTGTGTATATACTCATACCAATGAATACAATTTTTCTAATTCAATGCTATATAAAAAGCAGATTCCAAATCTTATATGTTCAATTTTGATTGACAGAAGAACATTGAATAGAAAGACTCAGCTGATAATTCACAGTGACTCCTGTTCACATCTCATAACCTTGTTCTTTCCATTGACACAAAGATAGTCCAAGTAGTATAAAGTGAGTGTTCGGTCTAAAATATCTTTTCAACAATATTCGTTACAGTACACTAATTGAAAAAATCATCGATACGAAGGGTCTTTGTTTGAGGTTAAGCAAATTTGGAAAAACACGACTAAGAATCAGCCGTCATTATTTCTCCGTTAGTGATAATTCCAAGATGCGCTGCAGAGTCTCTTCCTCCTGCCTGCGACGCGTCTCCTCCTCCTCCTGGTGTCGCTGCGAGAGGGACAGAGCCATGGCCATTTCGGAATCGACGACGCTGCCCCCCGGAGTGACTGCAAGGACTCCTGTGACAGCTGGGTCCTGCTCCGAGCTGTTTGTGATGCCCAGCTCGGCTTTCTTCTCTGGGAGTGTCACTCCCATGCTCATTGCTAACGATTCTTCTATTGCCCTGAAAATCAGGTGAAAAAGACCATTCTTTACCTATCACTATGACCATACACTTTCACTATACATTATGCACTGTTATAGCTATATACTTTACTACACTGTTATACAATATACTTTACTACACTGTTATACAATATACTGTACTAAGATATTTAGACTTGGAAGGACACATATAAAATCAACTATAAACAAGTTAATACTTTCCTCTCTATTTTCCAAAAAGTCTGTGTTTTAATTTACCCAAACTCCAAACTGAGAATAAACTACTTCACAGAAGTAAATAAACTAATGTACTCCACAATGGCGGTATACTACTGTGAGAGACTACATAATGCAAACTATACTTAACAAGAATAATACTTTTGAAATGAACTAGCAAATGATACCTCACTCACCTCTGCAGCTGAGCATCTTCGATCGTCTGGAGAGATAACCGAGATGGTGTGCTTGGCCTGGACGCTGGTTTTGAACTTGGTCTGCAACGGAATAGAATCAAGGTTAGCAGATCCATGTTTCAATGATATTACTATGCTGAATACTACCTGTAATAATACAGTTTTCTATTTACGAAGTAGATCTTTGGAATCTTTGTCTTTTTATGGATACTGAAGGGCAACAAGCTGAGTCTCTCAATGTTTACCTTCCCAAAATCCACTCTCTACTCTGACTCAGGTGAACTTTTGGTTTGTGAAGCTACCAACACAGAATTTTCATTTCTTTAAAGGAGTTACAGATAAAATTAGTCATCTACCATCCATCCTTTCTGCCTCCCTTCCCATCAGGCTCAAGTCTCTTTCTCTATAAATTACTGGGTCTTCCTATTGGACTCTGTTTGCTGCTCCCATAGACATTTCTTTCTCGATCAACTATCTTTCGTTTTTACTTCACGTCCAAACCACCACAGTCTTTGAGATATCACCTCATAGTAAACACACTAGTATTACTTGTCATATTTGTCTTTTGTTATATAAGGGTAACACCCACACCCTAATACAGATAAATTACACTGTACAATCATCAATTACCTCCTTCATGCCAGTTGTATTTATTAGCAATAGGGAGTGTTTAAGCTTGTAAACAACGAACCTTTCATAAGTGAATGTTTCAAATCCTCCTGTCAATTGTACGTCTGATATTTTGGAAAATAATGATATTAATTCTTAACCATTTTATGCTTAAATCTTCATCTAAAATACTCATTCTAAATGCTTTTAATAAGCAAATTTACTTCTAGAAATGACCTGGGGCTGAAGCCCAATAAGCTTAGAGGGCTGTCATGCTAATTCAAAGCACCTTGACACTAACATTTATATAGGTATATTTTTTTGCTTGTTAAAGTCTCTCACCTTATTTATTAGTTATTTTCACCTGCAACCTCATATTATTTTAGTTCCCTCCACTAATACTGTGATTTACAGTTCTATATAGCACGTTTACAAAAAGTTGTTCTTACCCTTGGGGTCTGACAGCCGGTCTGTGGTCCGCCTGCAATGCCTCCCAAATGTCAACCTGATCTTGTTCGGTTCCAGCTTCAACCAAAGACTGCTGGATGGCATACTGGAGAAGAGCATCATCCTCATCCATACTCATCTGCAGGTGTTGTTGATCGGAGTGTCCTAAAAAAGCAGTAAAATTGAGTCCTATTTCAGAGGCAAGAGACCATTAAGCTTTAAGTACACTTGTGACGATCTTTGAATAATTGAACGCCGACACCACCCTAGGTACGAACTAGTTGCGTTCCGGATAGCCATTTGTATGCTGAATTGTTTTTAACCCTTAAACGCCGAAGCGGTATTTTAAAAATCGTCTCCCGTATGCCGGCGGCGTTCGCGAGTGAGCGCCGTAGCGGGAAAAATGTTTTTTTCAAAAAATCACAGCAAGCTTCGTTTTCAAGATTAAGAGATCATTTTTGGCTCCTTTTTTGTCATTACCTGAAGTTTAGTATGCAACAATCAGAAATGAAAAAAAATATCATTATCATATATAAATATTGGGATATATGACAGCGCAAAAAAAAAAATTTCATATATAATTGTATACAAATCGGCGGCTGTGAAGCAAAACGGTTTGAAAGCGTAAACGAAGTTAATTTTTTCCCGTTGTATTGTACACTAAATTGCAATCATTTTGGTATATAACACATTGTAAAACGATCAAGGCAACACAGAGAAAATATTATCACAAAATGATGCATGAATTCGTAACGTGCGTATGTAAAAAAAAGGTGTTTTTAAAAATTCACCATAAATCGAAATATTGTGCTAGAGACTTCCCGTTTGTTGCAAAATGAAGGTAATTGATTGAATATTACTAGAATATAAGTGTTGTAGCTTCAATTGCAGTTTTCGACCATTTCGGTCGAGTTAAAGTTGACCAAAGGACGAATGTTTTCTATTTATCGTTATTTATATGAAAATATTTCAAAACTGATAAAAGCTACAACCACGGGTTGTTTTTGATGTATTCTACATAAAATTGTGCACATTTTCATATATAAAACTTTATGTAACGGCCAATTTAAAATGGTGCAAACATTACGACAAACAGACGAAAAAATTTATGATTTTTTCGGAAGAGTTACCGCGCGGACGTAAGGAAAAAGTTTATTTAATAAATTCACCATAAATCGAAATATTGTGTTAAAGACTTCCAATTTGTTGCAAAATAAAGGTAAATGATTGAATATTACTAGAATGTAATAGTTTTAGCTTACAATTGCGTTTTTTGACCATTTCGGTGGAGTCAAAGTTGACCGAAGGTTGAAATTTTGGCACTTATTATTTATTTGAAAATATTTCAAAACTGATAAAAGCTACAACCATGGGTTGTTTTTGGTTGTATTCTACATGAAATTGCGCACATTTTCACATATAAAACTTTATGTACCGGCTAATTTAAAATGGTGCAAACATTACGACAATCGGACGAAAAAATTTATGAGTTTTTCGGAAGAGTTACCGCGCGGACGTAAGGAAAAAGTTTATTTAATAAATTCACCATAAATCGAAATATTGTGCTAGAGACTTTCAATTTGTTGCAAAATAAAGGTAAATGATTGAATATTACTAGAATGTAATATTTTTAGCTTACAATTGCGTTTTTTGACCATTTTGGTGGAGTCAAATTTGACCGAAGGTTGAAATTTTGGCACTTATCATTATTTATATGAAAATATTTCAAAACTGATAAAAGCTACAACCATGGGTTGTTTTTTGTTGTATTCTACATGAAATTGCGTACATTTTCATATATAAAACTTTATGTAACGGCTAATTTAAAATGGAGCAAACATTACGACATCGGACGAAAAAATTTCAGATTTTTTTCGGAAGAGTTACCGCGCGGACGTAAGGAAATTGTTTTTTTTTTCGTAAATTCACCATAAATCGAAATATTGTGCTATAGACTTCCAATTTGTTGCAAAATAAAGGTAAATGATTGCATATTACTAGAATGTAAGCGTTTTAGCTTACAATTGCGATTTTGACCATTTCGGTCGAGTCAAATTTGACCAAAGGTTGAAATTTCGGCACTTATCGTTATTTATATGAATATATTTCAAAACTGATAAAAGCTACAACCATGGGTTGTTTTTTGTTGTATTTCTAAGAATTGCAAACACATTTCCAAATATAAAAATTATGTAACGGCTAATTTAAAATGGTGCAAACATTACGACAATCGGACGAAAAAAATTATGATTTTTTCGGAAGAGTTACCGCGAGGACATAAGGAAAAAGTTTTTTCCATAAATTCCCCATAAATCGAAATATTGTGCTAGAGACTTTCAATTTGTTGCAAAATGAAGATAAATGGTTGAGTATTACTAGAATATAAGTTTTAGCTTACAATTGTGTTTTTCGACCATTTCAGTAGAGTCAAAGTTGACCGAAGGTTGAAATTTTGGCACTTATCGTTATTTATATGAAAATGTTTCAAAACTGATAAAAGCTACAACCATGAGTTGTTTTTTGTTGTATTCTACATAAAATTGCGCACATTTTCATATATAATACTCCATGTAACGGCTAATATAAATGGTGCAAAAATTATGTCAAATTGACGAAATAATTTCTGAGATGTGTCGCTGATGCTTTTTAGTGTGAGAAGAAAGAAATTCGCGCGTGCGCGCCTGGGTAACGATTGTAAACAAAACAACGCCTTGATCCGTGAGCTCCCAGTATCCCCCAAGGCGCGTGATTAAAAAGTTTTCGCCTAGTAGGCCTATATCTATTTTTCCGCGAATTAAAAAAAAACTTTTTTATATCGACGTACCACACGTCCAATCGGCACAAAACAGACAATTTATATCGACGTTTAATACGTCCAATCGGCGTTAAAGGGTTAAGTTAGTTATAGTGCTCTTCATGCCTATTTAAGTACTTTTTGATATAATGTCAACAGTACTGTAAGTTTTCTTCATTCTAAAACACATTATTATTATTAATAGGGGTTAGTTTTTCCAGACCTCTGAGTCTCAAGTAGACTCTTCTCGGGCTGGTTATACACAATACAGCACACTTTACGTACAGTGCTGTATGCATAGAATAGGCATTCGAAACAAAATTGATCTTTCCAGTCTAACACAATTTAATTTATGTTTCCATTTGTTTGTATCTCTTGAATGTTCGCAAGTAAGGTGGCATCCACAGGGTATGTACAAATTTTAACAGGTGGGACTTAACGTTTGAAAAAATTACTTTCATGCGCCTTACCAATGATGGTGTAGCCTGCTGGGGCTTCAAACACTGAGTCATCTATGACGCAAGACAATCTTTCGTCTTCACTGACGGTGCAAACTTTGTCGATGGTTTCATCGAGACCAAATATGTTGCCAAATGTGATTCTAGCTGTTAGCACATGAAAAAGTGGAATTTCTGAAAGAGATTAAAAAAATTAATTGTCTGTTGTTAAGCAATAGTATCACTAGAATGTAAGGTATATGGAAGTTTTTCCAATTAACTGTTATATTATCAGATACTTTTTGGTCAATTAAATCCACATCACTGACAACCGACTCAACACTGCTAAGATTTCCAACTATACCAGAGCATAGTTCTAATATTAAGAGACAAAAAATTGTGACGTAGTAGCGTGGTTGAAAGCGAGAGAGAGAGAGAGAGAGAGAGAGAGAGAGAGGAGAGAGAGAGAGAGAGAGACTAACCAATCTTGACAGGAAATCCACTGGGAAGTTGCATCTGAATGAAGTGCTTAAGTTTAGCAAAATGGGAAGAGCTAATGGCCATTAGATCTACGATAGGCATAACTTGTTCCTGAAGTTTTAGTGGATACTCCTCTGCTAACCACAGATGAGCCTGAAAGAATAAGAGAGGATATATAATTCTATGCTATTCGTCCATTCTCTCTCTTCTTTTTCCACCTAGTTGTCTGACTCATCACAGCTTTTTTTGTTTTAATTTTTCCCATTTTTTTTATAAATGAGTTCATCTGGAGATTAGAAGTAGTAGTCAAGTTAAAGTACTTCACAGTAAATAATACTACAAAATCAGAACCTTTATGAATGGGTCGACTATACTTTAAGGATACATCATGTCAACTATAACTGGCCCAAATGTAACATGTAAAAAATGGGATGAAGTTTCTACAATGCAACTGAGTTTTCTATACAGCATATAGTAATGCTGTATGAAACTCTCAGCCGTGGCCCATGAAACTTCGGCCCAGTGGTGGCCTGTGCTATAGGTGCTGGATGTATGGTTATTGCTAACTTTAACCTTAAATAAAATAAAAACTACTGAGGCTAGATGGCTCCAATTTGATATGTTTGATAAGTGGAAGATGGATGATCAACACACCAAATTGCAGCCCTCCTTCCTTAGTAGTTTTTAAGATCTAAGGGTGGACAGAAAAAGTGTGGACGGACAGACAAAGCCATCTCAATAGTTTTCTTTTACATAAAACTAAAAATAAGATCTGCATTAAATCATCCCCCACCTCTTATGATTTTGTGAAATCTTTCATTATGTAGATAATTTACTGTAAGGTACAAAGATACCTAGCATGATTTTCACTCTTGAAAAAGCTCTCATGGCAGTTTCTTTTCTCTCAACCAGGTATAGTTAGACAAGTAATTGATTTGCGCTATCGAAACTGGCGTCAAAACACCTAGGTTACTGACGCTGATAGTAGCACGAGACCATGGTGTATGATGCACTGGGAGGCATTTACCCTTGACATTTTTTTACATCGTACTCATGCACCCAGATTTATGTGAATTTCCGTCTAAATACTTTGGCTTAATGAGAATCATCTGACTAAGGAACTAGTCTAAATGATAATAAGTGTGACCTGAATGATCACATATTTCCTCTGGACCTCACTAGCTTAAAATTGTCCTAAACCAGCTCATTACAGTAATAATTATATCAATTACTAATACTAAAAAAAACTAACTGAGCATACCAGTACAACGGAACACATCTGTAATTTCAAATACAAAAAGTAGAGTTTACAAACCTTAAAGTTTTGTACTTTCTTGACTATTTCTCTAGGTCGCCCTATGTCACGACCTTGTAAATCTACATTTGGATTGAAATACTCTTCGGCAGTGATGTTGCTGGGATTATTGAGGCAGTAGGTCTCACTCTGTCAACAGTAATTTCCATACATAAATACTGCACAAAAAACATACAGTTCTTTGGGAAAACTCTGAAAGTCTAAGAAATGACTTCAGGCTCAGAAGCTGTTTTATAATTGTAAACCAAAACTCCAAAATATAAGATTACAAATATTGCATAAAAGGAAAGGCACATTAAAACCTGAACTGCATTCTTAAAAGAAACTGACATTAAATATTTGATAGAACATATCAGGTACAAAACTGTAAATCTGGTCATGCAAAGAAAAGATGTATGACATTTTAAAAACTGTGAAATTACTTTGATGATCAAAAGATGACAGTACTTCTACTAATCTGTGTGCTAGCATACAGTGTGAGCTATATTTTATCCACAACATGAAATTTAATGCCTCTGTAATACTACACACAAATCACTTTGACAGTTACCCCTTCAGAGGAAGATGGCGAGTTTTGCTTTTCCTCAGTTTCGGCTATATTCAAAAATGACTGAATAGGACTACGAGGGGAAGACTTTTCCTTATCAGCATCTGTCAGATGTTCTGTTCGGGTTTTAGTTACCAACTCGACGTTTGTAGCAGAAAAAACCTGAAAGGGAAAGTATTAGTCTGAATGGTCCTAAAAACTTTATTATAAGACATGTTAGTAAATACAGAATGTACATTCTTTATAAATGTTTTTTAGATATGGTATCTATGGAGCAGGCATGCTACATTGGTCAATAATAACTATTTCTTAAACATAAAATCAAACCTTTGGATAACAAATATTTAAAAAAAAAACTGAGCTATTTATCAATACAAACAGTACAGTGATCAAGAACCACTTTTTTTTTTTTTTTTTTGTAAAAAAGAACATCAAACACATTACTGCTTTAGGTAACTCTAATAACTCCTATACTTTGAGGGCCAGGCTGACTGAGAATAAATATAAAATGAAAATCTGATTCCTCATCCATCTGACACGAGTTTTGCTTTGTTTCCACGTCGACATCACCACACTCAACTAGATGTCAAACAAGACAGGGGGAACCTCAAGATACGTAATGAAAAGAAGTGCTAACTGATAATCACTAGATATATTACCTTAATATCAGAGTCTATGCTCACACATGACCTGGCCAAAGAATTCTTAAAATGAAAACTAAACATGGAGCAAAGTAAAGAAGTTGGAAAGTTGAGTTGGAAGAGAGCTCATGAAGAACAAAGGCCAGAATGTTTGAAATGGAGCAGACTGTTTAGCATGGCCTAAAAGTAAAGGGATAAGTTTACAGGCTCACTCAAAAATGCACCACAGCATAAGCGTGTTAAATAAATCTTCAAGAAGTTGGACAGTCAGAGAGGACGAGACAAAAGGGTACACACGACAAAAATGACAATTTGTCCAAAATTGCATTTTTCCTAACTATACAAACCTGAGGTCCTTTTACAATAGGAAGGTACTAGCGACAGCTGGATAGGTCGTAAGCTTTCGAACAAGGGGTTCGTAGTTAACTCTTGTCCGACAGGCGCGCGCGCGGCGACTGGGAGGTAAACAAATCACTTTTGCTTTTGGCCCAAGCAAAAACTGCAGAGTGAGGGGTGGCATGAGTTGGGACTAGTGTGGAAAAGGACCTCAGGTTTGTATAGTTAGGAAAAATGCAATTTTGGACAAATTGTCATTTGTTCCGACACGGCATACAAACCTTCGGTCCTCCTTTTACAATAGGAAGACTCACTTCTTGGTGGGAGGAATCTGAGTCTTTTGTGAACAGACTGGTGTTCGCCCAACCTTGGAATGCCTCCCTGGTCGTAAGAGCGAGGGAGGGATCCAAGCCTCTGTCCGATTGATCGGGGTGTGCACCGCAGGATCAATGGTCAGACCTCTGTACCGAGTACTAAGAGAGAGGCAAGCGTATCTTCGTACCAGCAAACAAGAACAAGTTCCTATTTGCAAGAGGCAACATAAAGTTATGGTTTGTCTCTTGTTGGCATCCACTTCCCCCCCCTTGTAGGAGGAAGTGTGGATATTCGCTCCCATCCCTAGTGAAAGGGATAGGATGGGGCTCTGTCGAGTAGCTCACCGGCATCTCGTCCTTATCCAGCAAGGTGATGACCGTAATCCCTCTACCCACAGGTAGAGGGGAGAAAAAAGATATGAAGAGAAGCCAGTCACTCTCTCATTCACATATCTATTCTTACAGTCACACCAGGACTCGATGCTGTTCAGCCTGCTAGGGTCTGGGTTAGCTACACAACGTGTTGAGCAGCCACCACGGGTCCCAAGGAAAACGATCCAAGGACCTGTGGGCAATATCCAAAAGGTAGAAGGAAGTGCCAGTGGTCTGGTTGTACCAGACCCCTGCCTTCAGTACCTGCGCCACGGAGAAGTTCTTGTGTAACTCGAGGGAGTGTACTTCTAGGTCATCTTGGTGCTGACGAAGAGTCTTCAACACTCAGCCTGGGATGTCGAGTTTCTTCAGAAAGCGCGGTCGCGCTTTCACAGGACAAAGCAGCATCTCCTTCGCATCGAAGGCGGTGAAGTCCATTAGGGAGGGGATTGTGAAGGACTCTAACCGATCGTCAGGAACCGAAGGGTTCAGAGTCTTCGCTACGAATTCGGTACGAAATCGAGCGTCACGAATCCCCATCCCCTGGATGCTTGACTTCGCAGGAAAAGTCAGTGCAATTACCATCAGAGGAAAAGAAGGGAATGGTCGTATGACCTATCCCTCTTCTCGACATCGGTGATGTCCTGTACCCATACTGGTCTATCCGTCTGCAGCGAAGTTGTTCTTCTCGGTAGTGGATAGGACACCGACACTCAATGGTGGGTGTCGATGGTATGGGTACTGTGACAAGCCGTTAGGACGAAGAAAAGACTGTTATGGAACAAACCGAACTAAGTCCACAGCGAAGTTCGTAACAGACTTGGGCGCTCTGACAGCTGCCGACTGACTGCGTTCGGTAGGAGGCAAGTTGTCCAAGCACCCGAGCAAGTCACGTGACCTTCGCCTTAAAAGGGTTATGCCAAGAGATTAAACAAATAATTTGTTCGTCACCGATGCCAGAAGGCAAGGTGATGACTCTCTTAAGGCATGTGCCCAACAGGCGAAAGTCAATTGCCTTCTAGAGACCGAGGTCCCTGATGGCAAGATATCTCATAGTATAGTTGATTCTCGGCTAAGGAGAAACAACACTATGTGTCGTTGAAGACGAAGGTGTACAGAAAATGCAACCTACGTCTTCACAGCTGAACCGAGAGAAGGATTCTCCAAGATTCTGAACCTGTGCTACAAAGACTGAGAACGCTAACCGCTATTCATTGCTGTCCGGTGAGGATCGTAGTTGCCAATAAAAGCGGAGCGCTTTTCAGTAATGAAGACAGGGAAATACTTGCCTGAAGAACTGCTTCTCATGGGCTGAACATTTGGAAGTAGAGCTGTCAGGTCGGAGAGTAGGCGATGTCTTCTGACATATCTGTTAATTCGGGGCGAGCAATGAATAATTGCACACCTACGAATACGAGATATTTTGAAGACAAACTCAGATGTCTGCAAAAATCATTCGCATTATCGCGGTGCGATGCAGCGGGAGACTAGTACAGACTTCTGTTACCGTGCGGTAAACAGAAAGATGAAAGAGTCCAAGAGATATCTCTGTTAAAAATTCTCGCAATGTCGAAGGCGATGAAATCGAGCGTCACAGCAGTAGATGGTCCTTCATTATTGCGAGAATCCCCGTTAATCAGAGACCTAAGTCCATGATTGTTGGGCAGAGATACGGTTCGGTAGTCAATCAAACCAGGGGAGAGAGAGACGTAACCGACCGTGCATCTCCGAGACCTATCTGATACTGAGTACCGCTATCAGGCAGTTCAATACGCAGTAGCTCTCGGTGACTCGTCATCCTGAGTTGCCAGGTAATCCATTATTCCACGAAGGAATGCGTTCGGCTAGAACCATCGAGCATAAAGAATACGCGAGCAATTATATTTAAACGAAACGGATTTCGGTAAATACAAAAGCTGATTTGGTGTTGTCATGACAATACCAAGTATCTAAAATCGAAACTGGAATTAACTGCTGGGAGGTTGCAAGCAACCCCGAGTTGCAGTTCAATTAAGATACAATTCGTCTCGGTCACAAACCGTAGAGTTAACTACGGTATGCGCCTACCCCCCGGACAATTCAACTGTTAAAAGAATCATGTCGCGAGGGTAATATACGTAGTATATTTGTAGGTTCTGTACCACGACCTCCATCCTAAATTCTTTTCCTCTCGAGGAATGAGAATAAGGATTGGAGATCGACCGCCTTCGTTCTCTAGTCAAGAGAGTGAAGGAGAAGTCTTTCCCAAAGGAAAGCTTCAATGGTGAACAGAATACCGAAGACGATAGTTCAAGCCAAACTGGAAGTTCCCGTCCGTTCTTCTCTATTCCAGGTTAATCGCCTACTGTGAGATACTCTTTTTTTTCAGCAGCATCTTCTTCCAAATGCTAGAAATTACAGGAATTCGAGCATAAGCGAGGTTTCCCGATTATCGTGTAACAATTATCGGGGATTCTTCGCTCACTTTGGACCGTGGTCTCGCCTAAGTGTTTGGAGATCGTAAAAAACTCGAACACTCTGAGTGCGCTAGAAATTCCGTAGAATTCTAAGCACTCTGCGAAACCCCCACCGAATTCGTCAAACGATATCGGCTGGTGGTCCTCCCGATTCCCGTAGAAATCGAGAAAGGGGCAGGATCCCTCCTCAACGACCGGGGCTTACGTCAGGTAGGACCCGAAGGTCCCCCCGGTAGCGCAGCCCTAACGTGGGATCTTACAGAGAAATATCTGTAGGATCCCTCCCCTTTCCCTCGTAGCCGTAAGGAGAGAGGGAATGGGGGAGGAATTGGATACTGGCTCGCCTTCCCAGCGAAACTAGCAGTTGGAGAAGAAAAGGAGCAGCCATCGCCTTACGGCGATGGCCTCTCAGAGCCTGGGAAAACGTATCGTCAGGAGAAAACGTTTTCCCCGAGGAGGGTTACGAACTCATACTGTAGGTAAGGGTCTGCCGCCCACCACTGTGAACGTCGTCTGGGTGGGGCTGATCGACACCTGACAGGAGAGAGCCGATACCGTCCTCCGACTCATTCCAGTCCTCGTCGAGGTCGAAACCTCAGGAGGACCTAAGGGGTATTCAAATACGGTGTCCGAAGACACGTAGAAACGCCTCTGTCGCAGTAGAGGAGGTGAAGTAGCTTGTTCGACCGGCCAGAACTGAGAGCGCCTTCTTGTCCGGAGACGAGAGACTACCTGGTTCAACACAGTCGGCAAGCTCCGATCGCGGCAGACCCACCGTCGATTTGGGTTCCCTCTCAGGCCCCAAAACGACTCGAGCCGAGACGTGGCTCTGCTGGTGGGAGCGGCGATCCTTCCCCGAGGTCGTTGTGCTGACGAATCAGCGCCATAACCTCGGCAAAGTTCCTCTGGATCTCGGAAGTCACAGCATCTTGCAGAGTAGGACCGTTAAGCCCTTCGAACAAGAGCATATTCCGAGAACCTTCCTCCTAAGAAGGGGGAACAGCAACAGCCCTCTCGGTCTTCTCCATCCACTTGCGCATACGTCCTCGCCGGTCCAAGAACCGTGCCTGGCACGTAGGGCGTCGTGGTGGGATCATGAGGGGCGCACCCCTCACGATCACTCCTCAATACCTCGCTCCTCCCGGTGTAACCCGAGGAGGTTGAAGGTAGGGGAGAGGCAGACCTGACGCTCCCTCCTCGCTCGCTGGCAGAACCAGCAGGCTTGGAGGGCTGCAGGCGATCGTCAACCCGCGGTGGCGATCGAGCTGCAGGCCTGGTCGAACCGTCTCGCTGTGGAGAACAGCTGGACTGAGCACAGCGGCCCCGATCTCGAGTGTCAGAAGAGCTGGTGCTGGTTGCCGTACCCGATCGCTCTCTGTGAGAGCGACGGTCAGGCGACCTGCAGGCTGCACTGTCACAGTGAGACCGGTGCTTGTCCTCACGGCACGTCACGTCGCTGGTTCCAGCCGTGGCTGGCACCGGCGAACGGGAGGACCTCTTCCCAGCCTCAGCCCGTGGCCGGTCGTGGACCGTCACGTCCCCAGGGTAGCCAGCTGGTCGCCGCGAGAGCGAGAGCTGGTCTGGTGAGAGTCGCGTGAGCGGCTGTCACCAGTCTTCCGCCCCGTGCCGTGAACCTGACGCTGAGCGGACTCAGAGGTCTGGTTCCTGGCTGCACGGTCGCTGGTAGGCGACCGTACACTCGGTACCTCCCGCGAACGAGAGGCTGAGACGGACCCTGATGCAGTGGCAGAACCACTGACACCAGGCGAGGAAGTACCGGTGTTAGCCGGTACCCCTCTGGTCCCCGTAGTCTTCTTCCTTGCGGAAGAAGAGACGGGACCCGCTCCCGAAGGAGCAGGAGGACCAGCGGAAGGAACCCTCCCGTCCCACCGAGGTGAGACGGGTCCCGAGAAGCTCCCGAGGGAGACTTCTTAGGAGGGAGGAGGCAACCTTCTTCTTCCTCGGCTGTGAAGCCTTAGAAGTCGAAGGGGAAGAGGCGGCAGCCGACGACGATGAAGAAGATGAAGACGACGACGATGACACCTTCCTCCTCTTCTTCGTCAGCTTCCTCAGGACAGACGTAAGATCTGCTATCCAGGGCGGAGACCGGGGCTGCTGTAGCCGAAGCCACAGGGCCCGGACGCACCTGTACAGACAGACCAAAGTCTGGGGTAGTACCACCACGAACAGGGACGACGTCAGCAGGTATGGGCATCTCAGGAACAGCAGGCACAGCCAGCACAGCATTGGTAGGGACAGCCAGCGCAGCAACGGCAGGGACAGCCAGCGCAGCAACGGCAGGGACAGCCAGCGCAGCAACTGCATGGACAGTCAGCCCAGAATCGGCAGGTACGGCAGGCAGCACCGGAAACACAGGAAGTGGAGCAGCAGCCAGCAACATCCTGGTACCGGCGGCAGGTCCAGGGGCGAGCTCTAGGGCAGCGGAAGTGTGGTCGCGGCAGCGCGGCAACCACGAGCGGCGGCGGCACGCCCCCCTCTCGGTACGGCGAACGGCACTTCACAGCGGCTGTAGGCAAGACTGTTACCACGTGAGGCGAGTACACCAGGTGAGGAGGGACGTCGTCACCTGGAGCGTGGTCACCACTCCATGGGTGACCGCAGTAGGCCCAGACATAGAACCGCAGCCCCTGGACACTAGCACGCCCTGCAAATGGAAGGACGCCCATACCTCACCAAGGTCCACCCCCCTCGTGGCAGTAGCACCTGCGGAAATAACAGTAGTAGCGATTAGTGGGGGGAAGTCCCCTCGCGCGGGGGGGAGCCCTCTCCGAACGAGTGGAAGACCCCGAATACAATTGTACATCGGGCACCGAGCGCCCTCCCCCGCGCTCGACGGATCGGGCGCGGAGAAGAACGCAGATAACCTCCCCCCCCAAGGGGAAGGGCCATCTGTGGGAGCAGAGCGGGGGGGGGGGTTCTCGTTCCCCACCCCCGCACAGCACCCATGTACCCAACAATAATAATAAGAGCCCGAGAGCAATCGTGCCCTCGGCCCGAATGCAAGGGCATAAGGATCAATTCCCTGACTGAGCGGAACTTGAACCAAATAAATATTGATGCAATCAATAATAAAAGGAATAAAATGAAAAAGAATCTTGCATTACGATTCACTTCACAATGAATAATAAGGGCTCGGATCGAGCGCATTTGCGCCCTCGGTACCGAGCGCAAGGGTTTAAAAGATCCATTCCCGATTATGAATGGAAACCTTGATCCATAATGAATTGATGCAATCAAAATATATATGAAAATGAAAAAGAATACTGCGCTTGCGATTTCACTTCATACAAATAAAATGGGGAAGGATCAATTCCCGGGAAATAGCGGAAACATTGATCCAAGTAAACAATGCAATCTCAAAAAATATGAAAATGAAAAAGAACTGCACTTGCGATTTCACTTCATTCAAATAAAAAGGGTAAAGGATCAATTTCCGGGTAAGCTCGGAAACTGATCCAAAAATGAGTAGTTGCTTACAATCAAAATTAATATATATGAAAATGAAAAAGAATACTGTACTTTGCGACTTCCACTTCCATACAGAATAAGTTTTCGTGCCGAGCGCATTCGCTCGGCAACGAGCATACAGGTCAAAAAAATATATAAATGAAAAGAGCACTTACTTACGATTTTCATCTACACATTTCCAACCAAAATATACGCTCGGAGCGAGCGCTCTCCCGCCCTCGGCACCGAGCATACACAATACGAGGATCATTTCTGGGAAAATGAATTCCCGCACTTACGCCCTTCAGTCCCGGCACTCGGGTAATCGGAGGGCGTGGTGAAACCAAGATCCTTTAATTCACAATTGAATTCAATGGAAATAAATATGAAATGATTGTACTTACAATTCAGTTTCACTAGATAAATAGAAAAAGAAAAACACAACCATGCGAAAGCAACGACGATGAAGCGGGCAGAGAGCGATGATACACGTCCACACGCCAGCAGGCCGAAAGCAAAAGTGATTTGTTTACCTCCCAGTCGCGCGCGCGCGCCTGTCGGACAAGCAGTTAACTACCGAACCCTTGTTCGAAAGCTTACGACCTATCCAGCTGCCGCTAGTACCTTCCTATTGTAAAAGGACCGAAGGTTTGTATGCCGTGTCGGAACAAATAAAAGGCAGGAAGCAATACAATGAACCATAACCCCAAACTCGCAAGGCAGAGGAAAGAACAAACATTTAGAAAAGAAAATAATATAGAGTCTGAACATTGTGGGGTGTCTTATCACCACTTTTGAAAGGTGGCAGGAGGGGAATCTCTCACTCTATACAACAGCAGTGTTAAAATCCTCTTTCCAATCATACCAAGAAAGAAAAATTATATTGAAAGAGTCAGAGTTCTAACACAACGACCTAGTGCTGTTTAGCAGAGCATGACTCAGGAGAGCAGATGGAAATATTTCATATTAATGTGCATGAGTGAGAGAGAAGAATTCTTTCCGAGTATCTTTATCATATTTATTTCATGACAGAACATCTGTGTCTACTGTGCACATGCATTTATTTATTTTGTCCCAAAATCCATCGCTTAATTATAGCTTTAATGTCAGTCAGCTTCCCTTCCATAAGTGCTCTAAAAGAAGAATCCACCCTTGACCTGGGTATCTGGGCTTCAAAGGCCCCTACAGGCAGATAATAATCCCTTGTGTCATATGGACCTTATAGCAAAAGCTTTGGGAGTAGGGAGTAAAGACTGAGTTATACCAAAACTATTTTGATGAGCTACTGTGACCCTAAACTATGCTAACTGATTTTTCTAGTCCCCGGAAATGCCTACTTAAAAAAACTGTCTGAAAAGGGGACATATGTTATCAAAGGATTGTACTATGATGAATAATGTAAACTAGAGTCTTACCTTACAATCATGACCATTAACCATTTCGCTGCGATCGCTACGCCAACCCCATATACCAGCTTTGTCTCTGAAAAAGGGCAGAGTCATTCCAAACTTTTGTTGTACCAACATAATAAAACACTAAGTGAAAATTCCACAAAAGTGCTTAGACTACTAATAAGCACCATCCTTCCAGTTTCAGCGGCTTTAAATTTCTAACCTTCTCTATTTTTTCTTTGTTATTTCTGGTCTCTGCAATGAGCTGTGCAGCTTCTTTAACCATCCTTCTCTCTAACTTTCACCCCTCAATTACAAAAAAAGTCTGGGTTAGCTGTACAAGATTATGGTAATGTAACAGAATGTTTTGGGGAAAACTATTGCTGGAGTTTGGATCACGGCGCCATTAACCTGATTTTAAAGCATTGTATCCGCGTTTACGATGCCATAACCCAGTTTTCAGGCTCTGTAAGCACTCATTATTATGATGTCCCCATTTACGGCGTTTTCTGAGTTACGGCATGCCGTCAAGAATGGAACCCCTGCCGTAAACTGGGGGACTGCCTGTAATCATAGTCATCTCTTGTTTTCAGAATATATAGAGATCAGCAAAAATGTTTACTGTGATTAGGGATGTTCAGCTTCCCTCTTTCTTTCTAAACTGGAGGTAAGTTTAGTTGACATTTTACTCAATTTTTTAAGCTTATTTTGTAACTAACAATGCAAAAATCTGTTGACAGCAAAAATATAACAAAAAACAAAAGCAGTAAGATGCAATTCCCTTACCTTTCAAAACTGATTTTTTCTGTATCAACATAAGTGGTGGCTATGGGCGTAGTTAAACGATGAGAGACCATACCCGGATGGGGCCGCATGTACGACTGAACCTGGTCAGGCGTTAACGTTTTCATACTCTCCATATACACCTGCAGGAATAGTTAAAGATTATAATTCTACCCGAAACACCTTTGCTAAGGTGTTAAATTTTATTAACTTATTTTTTAATTAGAAAGTTAATTTCAAAAGGTACATTTAAAGATATGAAGATTAATGATACCCAAATACAATCATTACAAGGGGAAGACTTTCCTTTTCCTGTGCACATTATTTACTTATTTATTTAATTATAATTATTTGGCATTTCAATCCACTGTACTGTTCCTCTTACCCTTGGTACTACACTGCAGACATGGAGCATAAAAAAATTATCAAAAACAGATGCCAAGATCTAAAGTCAGAGCCAACAGCTAATTTCCAATTTCAAGCATAGATATTGTTGAGTTGTGTCCAAAGGCTGAATAACAGAGATCTCAAATTTCAAAGATTAAGATTACTTTTAGGTAGGCAATAAGAAGGGGAGGGAACCAGTTGGATCAAGGAAGTAGTACTCTGCTGGAGGTAGTGACACAAAATAATAAAAAAGGATGTAGTACGTAACTGCAAAACTAAACATGGAAACTTATGCATAGTACGCATGACAGAAGAGAGGGATGAACTCTTAACACCAAATTGAGGATGATGATGCGTATTTGATGAAGTTTAAGAGAAAATGAAAATAAGGAGATGAAAATCTGCTAGAAAAGTTTTTCAAACTAACCTGTCCAGTTTCATGATCGACCTCCATCATGGTGGCTCCATCAACTGGAAAATATTAAATGAGCTGAAATGACTCATAAATTCATATTCCTAACACATACAATTCAAGTCTATCAAAGCTTTGTTCTTTCACAATGAAATTCTCTTTTACAGAAGTTTACCCAGTAAACTTACGGCCTTTAAGGCTCGTGCCATACAAATACGTATATGTTTTGAAAAATGTTATCATCATTTAACAGGATTTACTTTGAAAAAAAATCCTAGTTTTACATAGGTACCATACCAGGTTAAAACCTGGAAGTGCTATGTACAACAGCTAATTTTGAACTCACTAGCAATGGCATTATTAATCAGTAGCAAGGATTATCAAAAAAAATCTAGTATCTCTGTCCTGAAACTCACCTTGGCCTTTGAATATATAACTCCTATTCCCTCGCTGCCAGCTTGTCTGGTCAAACCCTAGAAGCGTTGTGTCAATACGAACATTTGAACCACTTTTGTACACTCTGTAGGTGTCGCTGGGACACATTCGTGAAACGAGAGGCACTGGAACGGAAAAGACGTCGGCAAAAAATTATACGGAAGACTGCACGTGCTGTTATTTGGAGAGAGATTTTAATGTTCACACTGGAAGCTATTCGGTCAAGTGAAGCTCTACTAATGTGCGAAACCAAGAAAGCAACTCAGGATATCAGCTCTTAAGTGTGTAGACCACATACCTTTCAGTATGCTGAGTTCATGATTCCTCTCATGAGACTAGAATGCAAAGGTTATCACGTCACTAAACGTAAGTGACAAGACTACAGGACAGAATCTAAAGTATAGACCAAATGTGATTTTCTAAAATCAGTTTTATACTTTGTACATACAAACCATTTCTCAGGCAGCCTTAAACTTCAATTTAGAGTGTGGGACTATTACAGATGTCAAATAATTACAAGTCTACCATCTTCTCTGTTTGACACAAACACAATCAGCCTACAGAGCAAGGGCACATGAAACTTCCAACCCTAACAAACCTTATAATTTTTCATCTGAAAGCTTCAATGGCCCAATCAATATATAAATATTTCTATCTTGTTCACATTTATTTAGTTTTGAAATTGTCCCAAGACTTGAGATAATCAACTTCATCAGACAACAACATTAATTATAACGATCGCAGCAACAACAACAAGATCTAAACTTACCCCAACTGGTAAATTCCCACTTCATCTCCACATAAAAATCAGGTGCCTGTGAACAGGAAAATAAGTTGAAAGTAACATGGATAGTTATTGTATTGACCATTACCATTATCATTTAAGATTAGCAAACCAAATCACATTAAAATAGATAAGCAAGACTCCATATATTGAAAGGCAAATCTTTTGGAAGAGGAAAAACCTGTGATAACTTTATAAACAATTTCTTTGGCTGGATTAACAAACCATTTTGTGAGACCATTCAAAATCCATAGCAAATTCATCCGGTACTGATCAAATATTTCTCTGTGAGAGATTTCCACTTCAATGAGGGGCAAGGATACTCTGGTATGATTATGAATTATTTGAGAGAAATTTTGGGCAATTGAAGAAACAAACAATCTTCTGTGGCCTACACAGGGCAATTGGTATCATTCATCACTTATCCCACATGGGACTTCAAGGCTGAACAAAAACCATTTTGGCTAAAGTTGTTGGTACATACTGAAGGCTGCAAATACAAATCTTGAAGGGAAATATTCTCACTTCGACAGGTATCCGCTGACAAAGTTACATAGCACCTAACATAAAGGTGAATCCTCTATTTATTTACCTCTTTTAATTTGCATAATAGAGTAGGAATCCCGGCCACACGGGAGGAGTAACGCTCCATGTCCCTTCCTTCCACCACAGCGCCCAGCAACTCTGGATCGCCTGTGGCTGTGGCCTCTTGTACAACTGCGGATTGAAAATGGTCCTGATAAATTTCATAATCTATATCCAGATTTGGAAGGATAATCAGATTTGAAAGAGAAAAGCTCATGAAGCAAAGAGTGAAAAAGTACAGATCGTGGGAATTACTAAACAGCAGTTTGTACAGTTTTCCAAGAAACAAAACTATGCTTACATCAATGAAAATAATTAAGTTTTGGGGGGAACAGTACTTAACCTAAAATAATGCCCTGAGAAAAACTCTAGCTGTTCTTTCAGGTTAATTGCATATTTTATGGGTTATTACACTAAACCAGTTTTAAAAGAACAGCACAGTATTGACAAGACCTTTGTGAGGGGGCACTTACTATGTGAACCTCTTCAGCATTAGCAACGATCTGAGTTATAATTTACCACAGTACTGTAATGCCCTTCTTCAGTAAACTCTAATTGACCCCTTTCCACTTCAGCTAGAAAAAAATGCTCATTAAAACCATACAAAGCTAAGAAATTCTGAAAATGAAGGCAGTTTCATCTGTAAAGAAAATAATGATACTGGAAAGATCTGGTGAAGAGTCCTTCACACCATTCTGGGGGAGATTCGGATGTGACAGCATTGGAAGAGTTCTTCTGGGAACCAGAAGTTTTGGAAGGGTCCAGGCCTACTTGGATGAGAACGGAGCTGGGATAGGTCTAGAGAGAAATGGAGATTTGTGGAATCATAAACAATGTAAAGATATGAAGGAAGGAATTTTGGATGTGGAGAGATGATGAATATGAAAAAAGATAAAGAAAATGCCAGATTTACCTGTCCATCCTTCATTGTTTTCGACAGTCACATTACAGTTATGCCGCAAAAGAGTCCGTGTGGACTCCAAATGTCCTAGGGTGACCGCTAACATGAGAGGAGTTCGGCCTCTTGGATCTCTCAACTCGCGATCATGCTGAAAAACACAAACATCATTAACAAAAAGAACTTAAGAAAATAAAAAACAAATGGAAATTAATGTGATGAAGAGAGCTATTATCACACACTATGTTATTGTTATAATACAATTAAGTTTGTTCATACTTACCTGGCAGATATATATTGCTGTATTCTCCGAAGTCCGACAGAATTTCAAAACTCGCGGCACACGCAGTGGGCGGCCAGGTGGTAGTACCCATTCCCGCCGCTGGGAGGCGGATATCAGGAACCATTCCCATTTTCTATTCATATTTTATCAGTGCCACTGTCTCCTGAGGGGAGGTGGGTGGGCACTTAATTATATATATCTGCCAGGTAAGTATGAACAAACTTAATTGTATTATAACAATAACATTTTGTTCATGAAACTTACTTGGCAGATATATATATAGCTGAATCCCACCTTCGGATGGTGGGAAGAGACAGAATAGGATTTGTAGGAAACTTAAATTAAGTAGATGATATACACCTTGGTTTCCTCACCTGTTAGCAAAGTAGACTCTGTGATTACTGTCACTTCAGCCTGCTTGTGCTTAATCAGAGTTGCCAGCCAGGTGGAGACCTGTAGTGCTGGTGCGCTCTGGATGCTCTGTCAACGGGGACGTGACCTCAATGTGACAAGAGCATAGAGCCATACAAATGAGGGCAACGAAGCAACTGACCACCACCTGACCAACTATCCAAGACCCCCTGAACACTAAGCTAAGAGATGGGAGGTCTTCACCAAAGCCTCACCACACCACACAAAAAACACAACAACTAAACCTAAACCTAAACCTAACTAAAGGATAGTGAGAGAGCTACCTTCAGCCCCCAAGACTGTGTCTGCAGAAACGTATGGCCCAAGAGAACAACAGTCCTCGTATATCGTTCTCACATCTCTCAAGTAGTGTGAGGCGAATACTGAATTGCTCCTCCAAAAGGTGGCGTCAAGGATGTCCTTGATCGACATGTTCCTTTGGAAGGCAAGCGAGGTTGCGACAGCTCTGACCTCGTGAGCTTTCACTCGCAAGAGGCTCAAATCGATCTGTGTGGAAGACGAATGAGCCTCTTTAATGACGTCCCTCAGAAAGAACGCCAAAGCGTTCTTGGATAATGGTATATCGGGTCGTTTGACCGAACACCAGAGATTATCTGAGGGACCTCGTACTTCTTTAGTCTTGTGGACATAAAACTTTAGAGCCCTGACAGGGCACAGGACTCTCTCAGGTTCTTGGCCCACAAGGCTTGTCATACCCTTGATTTCAAAGCTCTTTGGCCAAGGGTTCGACGGGTTTTCATTCTTTGCTAAGAAAGTGGGACTCCAAAGAGCAGACAGCATTGTCCCCTTTGAAGCCCACTCTCTTACAAATGGCCTGAATTTCGCTAACTCTCTTCGCCGTCGCCAGAGCAGTTAGGAAAAGAGCCTTCTTAGTCAAGTTCCTAAGAGACGCTTCATGTAGAGGTTCGAAAGGACTCGACATTAAAAGTCTAAGGACTAAATCCAAGTTCCAAGAAGGAGGCCTCGCCTGAGGTATCTTGGATGTCTCAAATGATCTCAGGAGATCGTGAAGATCCCTGTTATCAGACAGGTCAAGTCCTCTGTGTCGGAAGACTGCCGACAGCATACTCCTATATCCCTTGATGGTCGGGACAGCCAGCTTCTGTACATTTCTTAAAAATAGCAGGAAATCGGCTATCTGGCTCACAGAGGTAGTGGAAGAGGAAATTCCCTCCTTTCTACACCATGCCCTGAAGGAAGCCCACTTCGACTGGTAAACAGCTCTCGAGGACGTTCTCCTAGCGTTGGCGATCGCCTTTGCAGCTGCTCTAGAAAAACCTCTCGCTCTGGCCAGTTCTTTTCGATAGTCTGAAACGCAGGTCAGACCCAGAGCGGAGAGGGTTTCGGTGGATTATTCTGCGAAGTGGGGCTGTCTGAGTAGATCTTTCCTCCAGGCAAGGTCCTCGGAAAGTCTATGATGAATGACATTACCTGTCCGTGAACCATTCTTTCGCGGGCCACATCGGGGCGATCAGGGTCAACCTCGTCCCCTCCGATGCCGCGAACTTCCTTACTACTTCCCCCATGATCTTGAATGGCGGAAGGCATACAAGTCTAGGTTCGTCCAGTCCCAGAGCAGAGCGTCTATCGCGACTGCTCCCGGATCCAGCACAGGGGGAGCAATAAAGAGGCAACCTCTTTGTTCTCGACGTCGCAAATAGGTCGACTAACTGACACCCCCACAGTCTCCATAGCTCTCGACAGACGTCCTGGTGCAACGTCCATTCCGTCGGCAGGATCTGATCTTGTCGGCTGAGAAGGTCTGCTCTGACGTTCTGGACACCTGCGATAAATCTCGTCAGGATCCTTATCCGTCTCGCATCTGCCCACAGCAGAATCTCCCTCGCTAAATAAAACAGAGGACGGGAGTGTGTACCTCCCTGCTTCTTTAGGTACGCCAGGGCTGTGGTGTTGTCCGAGTTGACTTGGACTACTTTCTCTGCAACCTTTTGTTGGAAGAACTGTAGCGCCAGAAAAACACCGCCGCTAGTTCCTTTACATTGATGTGCCAGGACACCTGTTCCCCCCTCCAGGTGCCTGACACTTCCTCCCCTCCCAGTGTTGCTCCCCATCCCGACACCGAGGCGTCGGAAAACAACACTAGGTCTGGGCTCAGAAGCTTTAGGGACAACCCCTCTCGAAACTTCCGAGGATCTAACCACCATCTTAGATGGTTCTTCACTGATTTGGTGATGAAAAGGGTCGCATTCAGATCCTCTCTGACTCTCCATTCGTCTGCTAAGAAAAACTGGAGAGGTCTGAGGTGTAGTCTTCCCAGGGAAACAAACTTTTCCAGCGAGGAAATGGTTCCCAGCAGACTCATCCATTCCCTCGCCGAGCAAGCTTCCTTCCCCAGGAAGGCCGAAACTCTCTCTAAGCCTTGCAGCTGTCGTTCCTGGGACGGAAACGCTCGAAAAGCCACTGAATCCATCTGAATCCCCAGATACACGATGGACTGTGTTGGGGTCCAGATGCGACTTTTCGAGGTTGACCAGAAGTCCCAGGGACTTTGCCAAGGCCAACGTGAAGTGAAGGTCCTTCAGACACCTTTCTTCTGACGATGCTCTGATAAGCCAATCGTCGAGATACAGGGACACTCTTATTCCTGCAGAATGTAACCATCTCGCTACGTTTTTCATGAGACATGGTAAATACCATCGGAGCGTGCTTAAACCGAAACAAAGGGCTCGGAATTGCCAAACTTTGTCCCTTAGCATAAACCTCAGAAACTTTCTTGAAAGAGGTGATAGGCACGTGAAAGTATGCGTCCTGTAGGTCCAAGGACACCATCCAGTCGCCCGGTCTTAAGGCTCCTAGAACCGACTGAGGTGTTTCCATCTTGAATTTTTTCTTTTCTACGAAAAGATTCAGGCTGCTTACGTCCAAGACTGGACGCCACCCCGACGACTGCTTTGGTACCAGGAAAAGTCTGTTGTAGTATCCTGGTGACCCCAGGTCTAAGACCTGCTCCACCGCTCTTTTCATGATCATTTGATCCAAAAGATCTAAAAGAACCTGTTGTTTCTCCCCTTGATACGACGGGGAAAGATCTCTGGGAGTCGTAGAAAGAGGAGGAGGGTCCACAAAGGGGATCTTGTACCCCTGTTCCACTATCTTGAGGGACCACGCATCTGTATCTCTCTCTCTCCACGCACCCGCAAAGAACTTTAGCCTGGCTCCGACAGGCATCTGAAGGACTTTCTTCTCACTTAGAGGATTTAGGTTTGAAGGAACCTCTACCTCTTGCAAGTCCTCTCCCTCGAGGAGCAGCTCTCGAGGGAGGAGCGCTACGAAAGGGTTTAACCTTCCTAGGAGGTCGTCCAGACGACGACGGGATAGGGACTGCGGGACGTCTAGAAGACTGGGCCAAGAGATCCTGGGTAGCCTTCTCTTGTAGGCTCACTGCCAGGTCCCTTACCATAGCCTGGGGGAAGAGATGGCTCGAAAGAGGTGCAAAGAGAAGCTCTGCTTTCTGCGATGCAGAAACAGACCTCGCTGTAAATTGCATAAGAGCGCTCTCTTCTTGAGGAAAGCAGTGCCGAAATGAGACACTAACTCTTCCGAACCATCCCTGACGGCCTTGTCCATGCATGACAACACATTGGACAGCTCCCCCAGACTCAAAGAATCAGGACTCCTAGATTGAAGATCCAGGAAGTTAAAGACTTCCAGAGTCTTTAACAGACCTTTCATGTGATGGTCGATCTCCGTTGGTGTCCATGAAATCTTAGCGGACGATAAAAAAAAGGGATCTCTTCTGGGCGTCTACCAGACTAGCAAAGTCCCCTTGGGAAGAAGACGGGATCTTAACTCCTACTTCAGATTTGGTCTCATACCAAATGCCGCCTTTCCCACTGAGTCTTGAAGGAGGAAGGGCGAAAGTCGACTTGCCCTGATCCTTCCGACGTTCCATCCAGTCCTGCAATTTCTTGAATGCTCTCTTAGTGGACAAGGAAGTCTTCATCTCCACCACTTCCGAAACCTTGCCCGACTTCGAAGACGAAAACTGAGAGGGAGGAGACTTAGGAGCTGCAGGCTGGAACTTCTCACCAAACAAAGAACGTAAAAGACGAACCAGCACCTTGTAGTCGGAAACCGACGAAACTGACGGCTGTTCTTCCTCCACTGAGTCCGCCGGACTACTATGTTCTCCTTCCTCCCGAAGAGGCAAAGGAGATTGAACCTCTGGAGAGGGCGTGCGCCCAACGGGTCTAGCCTTCAACAAAGGCTTTCGAGGAAGACTAACATCAGCCTCTTCAAAGCGACCGACCTTCTGTCGATCTTTAGAGCTCGAACCACGAATAGCGTCCTGACCGCGCTGCGCGTCAAGAGAAGGATACTCTTAGTCTCTCTCAGAGGAGCGTCCTTAACGTTTGACGCTCAAGCGTCCAGCTTTCGCTTTCAAAGCGTCCTTCTGAGCGCTCTCGAAAGCCTTCTCCACAGGCAAAGCGTCAAGCAAAGCATCCCGACGAGCGTCTTCAAAAGCGTCCTGCCGAGCGTCTTCAAAAGCGTCCTGTCGAGCGTCCTCAAAGGCGTCCTGACGTGCGGGCGGAGACAGAGACGAACGAGGAGACAGAGAAGGAGACTGCCTCGTCCTCTTGACAGGCAGTCTAGCGTCCTTCCTTCGCTTAGGCTCAACTGCTGCTGGGCGAGTCTTCCGAGCCATTAAGGTCGACAATTGGTCTTGAAGCGACGCAAGAATACTCTTCGTAGGTGAAGAACCGAGAGGAGGTGAAGGGCTGCGCCTGCGAGAAGACGAGGGGCGGGGGGACGCCTCCTTCCTTCTCAAAGGAACAGCAACCTGCCTCTCCGAGGCGCGAGAGAAGCGCTTCTCAGCGTCGTCCTCGGACGACGTCCTACCTCTCTTCTGTGGAGGAAACGCGTCATACGACGCAGGCGAAGACCGCAACGAGAGCGGAGAGAGGGGACGTTTAAAGCGTCCTCCCTAGGAAAAGTCCTTTTTTCAAACGGACGCGAGTCACTCCGAGCGCTCCACCCCTTGCGCGGGGAGGGCGCCTCGGAGGACGAAAAACAGTCCTTAAGGATGCGAGCCTGAGCACGCTCCTTGGCAGCCTGGGAAGCAGCAACAGGTCCTGCCGAAGGGACGCCAGATCGGTGGGGAGCCCCCGGTAACCCACTTGCGGCTTTCGACATGCCCACTCCCTGAGGTCTGGGAGTCCGACAGAGGTCTAGACCTAGAGGCATTATGGGGCCGATCTGACGCCCCCTCCACAACACTAGGGGCACGATCACACACTTTACTCGAGCCGTTTTCAAGGGCCAACACTTTGGACTCTAGAGTGCGTAATGACTCTAGAATCAGAGAAAGGGCATTACCTTCTCCAGACACAGAACTAGGGCCCTCAGGCAACAACACAGGATTAGGTGAAGCAAATTCTACTGGTGTTAAAATAGGCGAAATGTTACTTCCCTTACCTTTCGTAGAACCGCTCTTAGAGGAAGACCTCCTGATCCTATCGCGCTCCAACTTACGCCGATAGGATTCATACACCTTCCATTCATCCTCAGTCAAACTTTTGCATTCAATGCAACGATCAACCAGCAAACAAACATGCCCCCTACACCCCATACATACTGTGTGGGGGTCTACCGATGATTTCGGTAGCCTCACCTTGCAATCACTCCTCACACACACTCTGAAGCTCACTGAACTTGATCCCGACATCACGTTCATAGAAAAGCCAATCCAAAATCCAAAAACAGTCCACTATCGCGTATGCCAATCCAACAATCCAGAGTCAAAACCAAAAGTCAATCCAGATACTTATAACGAGTCAAAATCCAAAAATCCTGGGCAAAGGTCTGTAAACAGGTGTTTACCGACCGGCGACAGAAAAAATATGAATAGAAAATGGGAATGGTTCCTGATATCCGCCTCCCAGCGGCGGGAATGGGTACTACCACTGGCCGCCCACTGCGTGTGCCGCGAGTTTTGAAATTCTGTCGGACTTCGGAGAATACAGCTATATATATATCTGCCAAGTAAGTTTCATGAACAAACAATACATTACTTGAAGAGCTTCTCATATTGATTCAGACATTCTACTGTCAGTAAGCGCCACAACGTATTCCAGAGAAACAATGGCTGAAAAGGGATAGAAATCAATACAATAAATACTGGGTTTACAGCCACATAAAGCATCTTTTTGTAAGGAAAAAAAAAAAAAAAAAAAAAAAAAATTGTGAAGTTTCCCACAATCAGGCCCACCTTCCCCTTGCTGAGTTCCTCCTCAAGCCTCCGAAAGTCATTATGCCAAACGAGCCAGTGAAGAGGATAAACATCTGGGCCACCATTGGCTATTGCAACTGCGCCTGCTTTGCAGCTGATGCTTTCACTATCATCTGAGCTTCCTATTTTGGGCGAGTTTTCTCCCGAGGCATTCGAGCATTTATCCAGTCCATTTTTAATGGTATCTTCACCCTCGTTCCCATGGCCATGGCTCATCTTGAAGTCTCTTGCATGGATGTCACTCAATTGGCGACGATGAAGCTGGAAGACATTGGGGGTGATTGTAGCAAAAATATCTTTCAAGAGAAAAAATCATTCATTCATAAGATGCTTCTGTTAGCCTTCATAAAGATTTAGAATTGATGGATAAGAGGTAAAGATAATGAGATATGAAGTCGAATTTCACAAACTATGACTGTCGATTTACTGATTTCATAACATGCTAACATCCCATATCTGAGCACAGGCAGCACTCTACTATATAATTCTTATTATTTGACAAATCCTTACTTTCAAAAGGAAGCTTTCTTACTTTGCAAGACTTAAAAAAATTTTGTCATTTGCTACTAAAACACTAGGTATATTTCAAGTGAGGGTTTTTTGCGTCTACTGACACGGTGGTAAAAACATACATGTTGCAAACCTCCCATTTTAACATCTCTGGAGTACTATTCTCTGAATTACTCAAGTCTTCCAGGAAATTTGTTAACTGGTGTAACAAAACTGCTCAATGTAATGGTTCACAGTCTCAAAAACTTCACACCAAATCAACATGAAACATATTGCAATATTACTCGGAGTCCAAGTAAGTTATAATACATAAGAATCATCCAAAGAACACAAAATAAATAAGAAAACAAAATCATTCTTAAATTCTAAAGCTCTCTAACAGTTGTTGACAATATAATTAAGAATTAAAACCCCAAAATAGGAAAAAATTGGCAAAATGGAGTGAAACACATATTAAATACAATGTAAATAAGGGTCTGAGAAAAATGGATTAGTCCTTCACATTAAAGGAGGAAACATACATATTATATTTGATAAGCCTATATAACTTTTATTTACCTTGTTAATATGGCACATTAGGTTAGGTCAGGTTTGTACAAAGTATATAATCCTCCAATTACCATTGCTAAAGTATCTTTAAAAATAAAATTATACTGACAGTAGCGTTAAATACGATTTTAAATATCATAAGTGAAATGTCGGATGCTTCTTACGCTGACATTGCTAGGTAGAAGACACTTTGAAAGTACAATTCATTTGACTACCTTCTGTACTTTAGTCTAAATAAGTAGGCACATCCTAAACTTTGCATTTGTTTGATTTAATTTTACTTAATATAAATATAGGTCCATTTCAAGTCTACATAGCTCATTTTGCACTACAAAAACCTCAATCTCACACTTTGTAAAACCGCTGAAGCTATTAGCTTCCGTGAGCTAGACTAGGCTATCACATTTGATCATTATGTATGGGGAAATTAACGGTATTATCATTTGTAGTCCGAAATGATGCAAACAAATCAAGATTGACAATTTGATCAAAATAAATTATGAATTTTGATTAAAATTGTAAGGTTAGTTTAACATAAGTTGCTTATTTGCGATAGGCTAGGCTAGGAATTATAAACAGGGCCCGCCCACTGTAGCCTAGGACTGGCCGAAGACTGTGATTTACCTAAACGTTAAATTTACCTTGATTTTGATAAATAGGTTAGTGTAACATAAGTTGCTTATTTGCGATAGGCTAGGCTAGGAATTATAAACAGGGCCCGCCCACTGTAGCCTAGGACTGGCCGAAGACTGTGATTTACCTAAACGTTAAATTTACCTTGATTTTGATAAATATGTGTTAATATTTGTGTAAAATTAAAATAATAACGATACGGGCCGATGTCAATTGGCCTCCTCCAATACGACCTGGTAATTTGCAAAGGGCCAACAACGTTCTGACCGGACATGCTGGCATCATTGAAAAGAATTGAATAGCAATTAAATACGGTCTTATTTTAGGACTTAATAATAAGAATAAATTAAAATATGGTTAAAATAACATCAATCTACGACATCAGACGTTAATAACGACTGAAAATCCACGACCGAAATCGGGCCTATAGCTTGTGGGTATGACTCATACGGTAAGATGACGACTGGTTCTCTCGCTCTCTCGAGACCCGACTTATTTCTCTCATTTACTTACCTATTTCCACTCATATATCACCATCCGCGTCTCTATGAACGGGCTAAAGTCACGCGGAATTCATGTCGGTGGGCGTGTTGGCCTAAATGTGGGCGGAACGTGGGGAAAATAGGGCTGAAATGTGGGTAAATGGGTGTTCTTTGCGTGTCTGAGCCGTCGTCTGCTTCTCCTGTCACAACAAACTCGAGGGGGATACGGGATTATCTTCAGGGCGTTGGCGACCGCACACCTCACCTTTCTGTGGTGTCTCACATGGTTTTAAAAGCGTTTTGCGGTGTTTTTACGCGTGTTTTGGGTGTGTTTTGTTGAGTTTTGGCGTTAATAGAGGTTATTTGGTTTTATTATTCGATTACAGATAGTTTTCAAAACTGGGGATGATTTTGTTTTATCATAACTAGGTTGGAAAGGTAATTGTTGTTGCGACCACCTTTCTGTGGTGTTTCACTTGGTTTTAAAAGCGTTTTGCGGTGTTTTTACGCGTGTTTTGGGTGGGATTTGTTGAGTTTGGGTGTTAATAGAGGTTATTTGTATAATATTATTCGATTACAGATTGTTTTTAAAACTAGGGAGGATTTTGCTTAACTAATACTAGGTTGGAAATGTACATATTGTTGAGACCTCGCCTTTCTGTGGTGTTTCACGTGGTCTTAAAAGTGTTTTCCGCTGTTTTTACAGGTGTTTATTTTGTATTTTATTGAGTTTGGGTATAATTAGAGGTAATTTGGTTTTATTATTCGATTACAGATTGTTTTCAAAACTGGGAATGCTTTTGTTTTACTATAACTAGGTTGGAAAGTTAATTGTTGTTGAGACCTCAACTTTCTGTGGTGTTTCGCGTGGTTTGAAAACCGTTTTGTGGTGTTTTTACGAGTGTGTTTGGTCTGTTTTGCTGATTTTTGGCGTTAATAGGGGTTAATTGGTTTTTATATTCGATTACAAATTGTTTTTAAAACTGGGGATGATTTGGATTTATTAGGTAACGTGCATACTGTTGAGACAGCTTTCTGTGTCGTTTCACGTGTTTTAAAAAGTGTTTTGCTGTGTTTTTACGTGTGTTTTGCTGTTTTTTTGGTGTAATTAGAGCGCAATCGGTTAGTGTTCGATCTAAAAGTTGTTTCTGAAACAGGGGAATATTTTATTTCACTGATAATCGGGTTGGAAAAGTGCATAATGTCGAGACGTTAGCTTTCTGGGGTAGTTTCTTTTGTTTTTGAAAACGTTTTGAGGTGTTTATGTTTTGGGAGTGTTTTGGTTGGGTTTGGGTGTTAATAGACGCCAGTTTATTATTTTGCTGAATTACTGACTTCTTAAACTTGGGAATTCCCTTTTTTAATTATGATTAATTCGTGTATGTATGCGCATAGATTTGTGATGTTAAGTGAGATCAGGTCCAGTTTAGTGGTTTCGTTTAGACATTTCACAGTCAAACAAAAAACCTAACTTAACCTAATTTAAACGAAAGCGATGTGTTTTTATAGTGTGTTTTGTCGAGATTTTGCATGAATAGAGGAGAGAAGATTGCTCTATTGAACACTATGTGTTTGTAAAACTAAGGTTTTTCCCTTTATTCATTTTTATTCGGATATTCCACCGTTTGATAGTTTTGTTGAGACGTCAGCTTCCTGTGGTGCTTTGCGTGTTTCAAGTGTTTTTGCGTGTTCTTCGTGTGTTTTCGGTATGTTTTGTTGAGTTTTTGTATAAACGGAAGCTGTAGAATTACTTTCGAAGATTTAAGTTGCTGTTTAAGCATATTTTTGTTGGGTTTTTATTGGATTTTTGTATGAACTGAGGTTAGAAAAGTTCACAACTGAAGTGTTTTTGTTTACAAAGTGTTTAGGTGATGTTTTTTGCGTATTATTTTGGTGCGTTTGGTCGAGTTTGGGTTTAAATAATAGACTAGTGTTGTTTATAAATGGATTCTTGTTGTTTTATCCCATTTTTCATTAAATAGAGCTTAGATGATTGCAATATTTTGCGCTTAATTGACAGCAAAATTCTTAAACTAAACTTGACCTGAATCCAACGGAACCTATAGAAGCGATTTCAGTGAGAAACTGTTGTTAATGATTATATTAAGGATCAAATGAATGTTTTCATCTCCTCCCTGTTTACAAATAATCATTTGTCATACACACCTAGATGAAATGATAGCTTATTGTACAGTACTGTATTGTAGGTAAAGTGATAATAATTGGCTATAGTCGTGTACAGTGATGACAAATAAACATTTGAATCGCACCGTATCAGTCATACCAGAGTTTGATGTTCGAACATATTAGGCCTACTGGTTCTAGATAAGTCACGTTTATCAGATTAATCAGCCATTAGTGTTCATGTCATTTATGTAGAATATAAATGTGATTTCTAGATAAGCCACGACCTGCTGTAGGAGATTGTAGACACAATTTTCAAGTCAGTCTCAAGTTTGGATGAAAATAAAGGTTAAAAGAGTAATATATATTTTTTAATGCATTGAATTCAGGGGTTGCTTTCGCCAATAACTGCAGTTATTTCATAGTATAGCACTCATGGTTTGGGTGGCCTAAATGCCCTTATTGAGCTTTGACGAAAGCAAGTAAAGAAAACGGAGACCTTACCTTTCAGACCTTACATCTTGTTCGGGTTGCCCCAGGTCCTTCAGTGTGAGGCACCTCTAATGTCTACCAGAGAGTTGCCTGTGCATCTTCCGGTATATTTTGCATCTTCCAATCTTGGATGGTCTGGGATGCAGTTTAGATATTTGTCGAGCTTATTCTTAAACACATCTACGCTCACTCCTGATATATTTCTCAGATGAGCTGGCAACGCATTGAATAGACACTGCATTGTCGATGCTGCTGCGTAGTGGATTAATGTTCTGTGTGCTTTCCTTAGTTTTCCTGGTATAGTTTTGGGCACTATTAATGTACCTCTGCTTGCTCTTTCTGATATTTTTAGCTCCATGATGTTTTCGGCTATTCCTTCTATCTGTTTCCATGCCTGAATTATCATGTAGCGTTCTATTCTCCTTTCTATACTATATAATTACAAGGTTTGTAGTCTTTCCCAGTAGTCAAGATCCTTAACTTCTTCTATTCTAGCTGTAAAGGACCTTTGTACACTCTCTATTTGTGCAATATCCTTTTGATAGTGTGGGTACCATATCATATTGCAATATTCAAGTGGACTACGAACATATGTTTTATAAAGCATATTCATGTGTTCAGCTTTTCTTGTTTTGAAGTGCCGTAACAACATTCGCATTTTTGCTTTACATTTTGCCAGTAGAATTGCTATTTGATCATTGCATAACATGTTCCTATTCATCATCACACCAAGGTCATTAACTGCTTCCTTATTTGTGATTGTCTCGTTATTAGGTCCCCTATATGCATATATGCATATAGCTTTCCTTCTCTGTCTCCGTAATTTATTGATTAAAATTTATCAGAGTTAAATAACATCCTATTTACCTCTGCCCAATCATATACTTTGTTAAGGTCTCTTTGTAGAGCGTTCCTATCTTCATCACAAGTAATTTCTCTACTTATTCTTGTGTCATAGGCGAAACTACTCACTACCGAGTCCTTAATATTACTGTCTATGTCTGCAATCATAATAACAAACAGTAATGCAGCTATCACCGTACCTTGTGGCGCACCGGATATTACCTTGGCTTCATCCGATTTCTCATCGTTTGCTATAACTATCTGTTTTCTGTTGTGTGAAAATTCTTTGAACCATCTTCCTACTTTATCCACTATATTAAGTTTTCTAATTTTCTTCGCTAATATATTATGATCTACCTTGTAAAACCTTTTGTAAAGTCTAGATAAACCACATTTGTTTCATTTCTGCTTTTCATATTTTTGTATATGTTCTCACAGTGGACTAACAGTTGGGTTTGTGTACTTTTTCTGGGTACGAAACCATGTTGTCCTATATTAAACAAATTATTTTTTATTAAAGGTTTCATAATATTTTTCTTCATTACCCTTTCATACACTTTCATGATATGTGATGTTAGACTCACAGGCCTATAATTACTTGCCTCTAGTCTTGACCCACTTTTGAAAGTAGGAGTAATATATGCTAATTTGTGCTCATCATAAATCTTGCCTGTATCTACACTTTGTCTTAATAATATTGCAAGTGGCTTTGCGATAGAATGAACTACTTTCTTTAACAAAATAGCAGGGACACACCCCAGCCCTGGTGCGCTCCATTTTAATTTCATTAATAGCCTACACAATATCGCTTTCATTAATATCTATGTCTGCTAAATATTCACTATTTTCATCCCTTACTTCTATATCATTATCTTCATTATCAATTTTATGGGTAAAGTCTCTCTTATATCGTTCTGCCAATATGTTGCATATTTCCTTTTTTTCATTCGTTAATCTCCCTTCAATTCTTAGAGGGCCTATTTCTATTCTTCTTTTATTCATCTTATTTGCATACGAGTATAATAGTTTGGGGTTTTGCTTGATATTTAATAGGGTTTTTCCTTCCAATTCCATTTTTTCATTTCTTTTGATTGTATAATCTTTTGTTTCTGCATTTTCTATCTTACTTTTTAGTTCCATCACTTTTCATGCATTTTTTTCTTTTGCAAGACCTTTTTTCCACTTTCTGATTTTCTGGAACAAGATCCTTCTGTCTCTTGGTATGCATGACTGATGTTTACTTTTCTTCTTCGGTATATATTTATCCATTATTTTCTTTAATATTTTATATAATATCTCCGTATTTACCTTTATATCATCACTTACGAAAATGTTATCCCAATCTTTGTTTAATTCTTCATTTTTTTATTTCGACCATTTTATATTTTTTACTGTAGAAGTTGTATTTTCCATATCCTTCCCACTTTTTCATTTCTTGCTTATCTCTGTTTTCACTTGCTTTGGAATGGACCGTTAATTCTATGACATTATGGTCTGAAATACTTGCATTATAAACTATTATTTTTTTAACATAATTCACTTCATTCACAAATACTAGGTCTAAAGTATTTTCCTTTCTTGTTGGCAGGTGATCTATTTGTTGAATGTTGTATTCTAGTAGCATATCTAATAACTTTTCGAATTGCTTCTTATCTTCTGCACTACTATTACTCTCTTTTTTATATGTATAAATACAACCACAATCTCCAATTCGTTCTTTCCAATCTACGAAAGGAAAGTTAAGGTCTCCGGATAGGAGAATAGTCCAGTCCTTGTGATTTCTACATATTATTCAATTTTTCTATTATTGTGTCAAACTCTTTAGTATTAGGGGGTCTATATATTACTATGTTCATTAATTTTTCAGATTCAAATTCTACTGCTATTAGTTCACATTCTGAGTTACTATATTTCTCATTTATTTTTCCTTGTTTTTTGTCTTTCCCATATATCGCGGTTCCCCCTTAATTCCTATTTTTTCTATCTGATCTATAAGTTTGGAACCCTTTATTTGACCATCGTTCCCAGTCTCTTGGGCATACCAGGTTCACTTATATTCATTATATCTATTTTCTTTTCAATTTGAGTTATTTCTGCTAAGTACTCTATTTTTCTTTTTGAGTTACTCGTAACTAAACCCTGCGCATTCATCACTATGATGGCTTGAATGTTTTCTCCTTCATTTAATATGGGTAATAATAAGGATTTTCCCACGTCTCTTTCCTGTTCTGGTATGTTGTTCTTTTCTTCATTTCCAGAAATTCTGACATTAAAAAATCCAACTTTTCCGTAATATTTGATCTTCCTTCATCATGATTATTCATTTTGTGTCTGAATCTGCAATTTTCTCCGTATCTGCAATATCCTCTTGCATCATAAATACAGTTCTTATCTCTTGAGCTGTATCTTGGAGCTGATGCTTGGAAATTTTTAGCTGACACTCGATATTGCGGTGATGGCTTGCTTTTTTTCTTCACATATTCTTTTTTCCTCTCTTTATTTGTTTCTTTCTAATTTTGGATTTTATTATTTGATTGATTATTTATTTGATTTTGATTTATGGCTACAGGGTGCATATATTTACATATTTTGTCGAACTTGCATCCTTTTCCTTCTTTTAGGTTTTTGCATATTTTTGGATGTAGATCTCTGCAATCATCCTCATAGAGAGAGAGAGAGAGAGAGAGAGAGAGAGAGAGAGAGAGAGAGAGAGGTTGCAGACCATTTATTTTAGATACAATGAACAGAGAGAGAGAGAGAGAGAGAGAGAGAGAGAGAGAGAGAGAGATGCAGACCATTCAGTTTAGATACAATGAACAGAGAGAGAGAGAGAGAGAGAGAGAGAGAGAGAGAGAGAGAGAGAGAATCACACTAAAAACATAATCAATCCGAAGATTCTACGGGTTGTTAAAGGACGACCCAGAGCCAGAGCGTTTTTGCGTCACGAGTTCATGGTCGCTTGAACGTGGCCTCGGGCTGAATACCCGGTATTTCAAGGCCAGGCAAAAGGTCCTCGTTGTGTGTAACCCTTAATTTAGGTGTAGCTGTTCACCTAGCGCGTAGGTGGGGTTGCAATCCGAGCCGGTTTCTACTGTTGTTATTATGTTTAAATAAAATATTCCTTCGGTCGTCTATTGAATTTTTTTGTTATTTGAAAAAAATATATAAAGCTAAACTTTTGTTACATAATTGAGCTATTTTTTGTTATTTTTTAAAAATTTCTTGATCGTCTTAATTAATTTCTTGTTATTTTCGTGATATTTTATTAACATCTTGGCAAACTTTTGTTTAAAATTGTAAGGCTTAACGTTTGTTGAAATACTTGAGCTATTTTTTGTTATTTTTAAAAGTTTCTTGGTCTTTTTTTTGTGATTTTTATTAATATCTTGGCAGACTTGTTTTTTTGTTACTTGATAAAATTGTAAGGCTAAACTTTAGTTAAATACTTAAGCAATTTCTTAATTTTGTAATATCTAGATTGTATTTTGTTTTATTTTTATTTGAGACAATTATAAGGCTAAATTTTTGTTAAACACTTTACCTATTTAAATAAAAAAAAAGAGATATCTTAATTGTCATTTGTTTGGTATTTAAAAATAATTCACTTTATCTATTATCTTATTTTTGAAAGATATCTCGATTGTCTTTTGTTCTTTGTTATTCAAAAAATTTGAAGGCCAAACTCTTGTTAAATACTTTACCTATTTTTGTTAATGTTTCTAAATACATTTTTGAAGTTTCACAAATTTTAATGGATTGAGTTTTAATATATTTTATCTTAATTTTTCACTTTGCAGTCTTCAAATTTCAATTTAATCTTAAATTTTATAGTTTATATGTTTTATATCTAATATTCTTTATATTCTTCACATTCCTATAAACACTTTTTATACAGTCTATAAGATTTCTATTATATCTGTGAATTCCAGTTCATACTAATTATATTTTCTTTGACAAAAACTCAAAATTACTCTTTCGTATTTTCCAAATCTTATTTTCATTATTATCTAATATATTATTTTTCTTTTCGTGTTTAAATTATTCTATGTGTTTATTTAGCTCCTCTTCTATGTCATTTATCTTAATTGATCAATATATTTTTAATTGATAAATTTTTGTATGTATTCTGTCTCCAGTCACTATTTCATACTCTGTGGTTACCCTGTATCACCCGCTTTAGTAGATTCACATCAACTGTGCATCTGATGTCTAGGCCAGTCCCTTACGACGCTCCTGATTGGCTTATCAACAGCCAGTCAGGAGTGTCGTAAGGACTGGCCTAGACATTAGATGTACAGTTTGTGTGAATCTACTATAGTCCGCTTTATCTCATAAGCTCCAGATAGTGAAGGTCATTGCTTATTTTCCTCCTTCGTCAGACTTTGGCACTTCCCTTTGTCTTCTGTGTTCCTTTATATTTTATCTATCATATTTTTTCTTGTTTATTTAAGTTCGTGACTAAGGCTAAAATAATTAATATTGTATTCCTAAATTTTATCTGCAAAAGACAAAGAATTTATATATATATATATATATATATATATATATATATATATATATATATATTTATCTGAATATTGAAAAAATCTTTCAAATTTTTGGTTTGTGTTGAAAAATCTTAGAGTTTTAGGAATTATGTTTATTTTATAAAAGGTAATTTTATTCTTCAATAAAACTCTTTAAAAAATAATTTTATTCTTCAATAAAACAAAACTTTAAAAAATAATCTTATTCTTCAATAAAACTTTAAAAAGTAATTTTATTCTTCAGTAATACTCTTTGTTAATAGATAATTTTATTCTTCAATAACGCTGTAATTCAACGAAGGCCTTATCAGTATTAAATACACTTATATATGTCCTAGCTTGTGTGTGTATGTAAGTGTTTGTGTGTGTGTGTGTGTGTATGTGTGTATCTGAGTTTGTTGACGCTGATATCTTACTCTTTTGCTATTAATATCTTTTTTCATTCTCTCTCCTTTATCTAAATACCTTAAGGATATCCTACCTTGAAGTACGCTTACAGTATCCCACGATCCTTCGAAGCTCCGCCCACTGCCAGTTTATGATCGGGAATGACCTCACTGGATCTGTCTTACCGTCGAATCCATCTCATCCTCCTGGGACCTATGAGGTCATTCAGCGCTGGAAAGGAAATTGGCAGTCGGAGAGGTGTAACAGGAAATAAACCTCGCTGTTGATAGGAAGATGGGAGAAAGAGAATATGAACGGAGGTACAGTCAAAAGGAACGAAAGGGGGTTGCAGCTAGGGGCCGAAGGAACGCTGCAAAGAACCTTTAGTAATGCCTACTGTGCACCCCGTGAGGTGCACTGACGACAGTGATCCACTACGGGAAAGACTGTTAAAGGTTGTACGATTTCCAGAGTATTTGTCATCAGTCTTACTGGGATCCTCATCTCGTTGATAAAATTATTTTATGGCTGAATCATAAGCCAGTTTATATATCAAAATATGTATATCGAGGGCTGGACGATGGTATGTCGTATATTTGACATGAATATTTTTTATATATACTCACATATATCAATTGTTTTATCGTGGTCCTATTTTGGTGACGAAAAATAAGCTAGTTTATGTATCAGAATAATTATGATAAGGTTCAGACGATTATTCTTTGGCAGTGATAATTTAGCTTGTCGTAACCCACGCCCTCGTGTATTTGAAACTGACGTCAAATAACCTAAAAAATGATTGGAATTATAGGAAATTCTCAAAAAGATACAACGAACGCTTAACCCAGACTCGTTCTTTATCCAAAAAACCAATCTCCGGAACACGTAGTCGCCTTCAGGTGTTTAACCTGCAAAGATTTACGCGTCCTGTATCGATAAATTACAACAATTGAATGCTAGATAATTTCGTGCCCCCTGTGAAGAATCAGAAGAAGAAGAAACACGATCGTCTGCCCAGAATTCAAGGCTACAGTGCAGTCCATCTTCGTCTGTGATCTACTTTTGGGATTCTGTCCCAAACCTCTTCATATTTTTTTGCATAAAATGGGGGAACAGGTTTGCCCTTCTACCAAAAAAGTAGAGAAGAAGGAGAGACGAATAGTAAACAAGTACAGCAGAGATAAGGAGATGTCCCGTTGTCCTTAATTGCCTGAAGAAGAAGAAGGAGTCTCAACAACAGATTATTCTTCTTCATGTTCTTCTTGAAAGGATTATAGAGCAAGAAGTCTTTTTTGTCTAGAGTGCTTTGTAAGGAGTCTAGGGTTAAACGATGATATTTCTTTTTTAAATTGGTGGATTTACGAATACTTAGGAGTAGATACAAACCTGTTTTTGTTACCTTGTTTAAAGGAGAGTTGAGGATCACTAACTGGGCTTGTAGCAGTTCTGTTATATGAAGGATCTCTTACAAAAATTGTGTAATGATTTTTTTGTATATATACTTCACAAATGCACCTCACAAGACATCCTGTTAAATTCGCTTATATTACAAGTTAAGTATTGCGTCTACACTTACATTGACTTACCAAATGTACTACACATCAGATTCATTTTAAAGCAACATAATTTTCTAAAAAGCTAGAATTTGAACATTCATTTTAAAAGACACACTATATATTTCAATTTCTTGTCTTGCAGCGGCAGAAAATATATACTTTTTAGTCTTCTGTAGAATAAAGCTATTGAGATGTTCTGTCTGTCCATCAGCACTTTTTCTGTCCGGCCTTAGATCTTAAAACCTACAGAGGCTGGAGGGTTGCAAGTTGGTATGTTGATCATCCACCCTTCAGACATCAAACATACCAAATTGCAGCCCTCTAGCCTCAGTAGTTTTTATCTTAGTTAAAGTTAAAGTTAGCCATGATCCAACGTCTGGAAACGCTGTAGACCATCAACGGGGAGTGGCTGAAAATCTCGTGGACCGTAGCTCATACATCATTATACGCTATACAGGAAACTCGATTGTACCGAAGAAACTTCAATATATTTTAAGTTATGCATACCAGACAACACTCACTGTACATTGCAATGATTCGTGGTAGACTGAACATTCTATTTTGAGAAACAAAGAATTTTAATGTTATTTTCCACTCAGGGACAGGACACTAAATTTCTGTTATTTTTTGTGCAACAGATATTCGATTGAATTAAAGAAAACTCACCCAGAATTGAACTGCATTGAAGAGTATTCACCCAGAATTCAACAGTATTGAAGATACCCCAGTAGTTAAACAGTTTAAAGAGAATTCATCCAGAATTCAACAGTATTGAAGAGAATTCACCCAGAATTCTACTGTATTGAAGAAAATTCACCCAGAATTCAACAGTATTGAAGAGAATTCACACAGAATTCAAGTGTATTGAAGAGAATTCACCCAGAATTCTACTGTATTGAAGAGAATTCACCCAGAATTCAACTGTATTGAAGAGAATTCACCCATAATTCAACTGTATTGAAGGGAATTCACCCAGAATTCAGCTATATTGAAGATCAATTCACTTAGAATTCAACAGTATTGAAGAGAATCCACCCAGAATTCAACTGTATTAAAGAGAATTCACCCAGAATTCAGCAGTATTGAAGAGAATTCACGCAGAATTCAACTGTATTGAAGAGAATTCACTCAGAATTCAACTGTATTGAAGGGAATTAACCCAGAATTCAGCTATATTGAAAATAATTCACCTAGAATTCAACAGTATTGAAGAGAATTCACCCAGAATTCAAAAGTATTGAAGAGAATCCACCCAGAATTCAAAAGTATTGAAGAGAATTCACCTATAATTCAACAGTGTTGAAGATAATCCACCAAGAATTAAACTGTATTAAAGAGAATTCACCCAGAATTCAACTGTATTGAAGAGAATTCACCCAGAAGTCAACTGTATTGAAGAGAATCCACACAGATGTCAACTGTATTGAAGAGAATTCACCTATAATTCAACAGTGTTGAAGATAATCAACCAAGAATTAAACTGTATTAAAGAGAATTCACCCAGAAGTCAACTGTATTGAAGAGAATTCACCCAGAACTCAACTGTATTGAAGAAGATTCACCCAGAAGTCAACTGTATTAAAGAGAATTCACCCAGAATTCAACTGTACTGAAGAGACTCCACCCAGAATTCAACTGTATTGAAGAGAATCCACCCACAATTCAACTGTATTGAAGAGAATTCACCCAGAATTCAACTGTATTATAGAGAATTCACCCAGAATTCAACTGTATTGAAAAGAATCACCCAGAATTCAACAGTATTGAAGAGAATTCACCCAGAATTCAACTTAACTGTACTGAAGAGAATTCACCCAGAATTCAGCTGTATTGAAGAGAATACACCCAGAATTCAACTGTATTAGAGAGAATTTACTCAGAATTCAACCGCATTGAAGAGAATTTACCCAGAATTCAACTGTATTGAAGAGAATTCACCCAGAATGCAACTGTATTGAAGAGAATCCACCCAGAACTCAACTGTATTGATAAGAATTCACCCAGAATTCAGCTATATTGAAGAGAATTCACCCAGAATTCATGTATTAAAGAGAATTCACCCAGAATTCAAAGGTATTGAAGAGTATTCACCCAAATTTCAGCTGTACTGAAGAGAATCCACCCAGAATTCAACAGTATTGAAGATAATCCACCCAGAATTCAACTGTATTGAAGAGAATTCACCCAGAATTCAACTGTATTGAAGAGAATCTACCCATAATTCAACTGTATTGAAGAAAATTTACAAAAAATTCAACAGTATTGAAGAGAATTCACCCAGAATTCAGCAGTATTGAAGAGAATCCACCCAGAATTCAACAGTATTGAAGAGAATTCACCCAGAATTCAAAAGTATTGAAGAGAATCCACCCAGAATTCAAAAGTATTGAAGAGAATTCACCTATAATTCAACAGTGTTGAAGATAATCCACCAAGAATTAAACTGTATTAAAGAGAATTCACCCAGAAGTCAACTGTATTGAAGAGAATTCACCCAGAAGTCAACTGTATTGAAGAGAATCCACACTGATGTCAACTGTATTGAAGAGAATTCACCTATAATTCAACAGTGTTGAAGATAATCCACCAAGAATTAAACTGTATTAAGAGAATTCACCCCAGAAGTCAACTGTATTGAAGAGAATTCACCCAGAACTCAACTGTATTGAAGAGGATTCATCCAGAAGTCAACTGTATTAAAGAGAATTCACCCAGAATTCAACTGTACTGAAGAGACTCCACCCAGAATTCAACTGTATTGAAGAGGATCCACCCACAATTCAACTGTATTGAAGAGAATTCACCCAGAAGTCAACTGTATTATAGATAATTCACACAGAATTCTACTGTATTGAAAAGAATCACCCAGAATTCAACAGTATTGAAGAGAATTCACCCAGAATTCAACTTAACTGTACTGAAGAGAATTCACCCAGAATTCAGCTGTATTGAAGAGAATACACACAGAATTCAACTGTATTAGAGAGAATTTACTCAGAATTCAACCGCATTGAAGAGAATTTACCCAGAATTCAACTGTATTGAAGAGAATTCACCCAGAATGCAACTGTATTGAAGAGAATCCACCCAGAACTCAACTGTATTGATAAGAATTCACCCAGAATTCAGCTATATTGAAGAGAATTCACCCAGAATTCATGTATTAAAGAGAATTCACCCAGAATTCAAAGGTATTGAAGAGTATTCACCCAAATTTCAGCTGTACTGAAGAGAATCCACCCAGAATTCAACAGTATTGAAGATAATCCACCCAGAATTCAACTGTATTGAAGAGAATTCACCCAGAATTCAACTGTATTGAAGAGAATCCACCCATAATTCAACTGTATTGAAGAAAATTTACAAAGAATTCAACAGTATTGAAGAGAATTCACCCAGAATTCAGCTGTATTGAAGAGAATTCACCCATAATTCAACTGTATTGAAGAGAATTCAGCCAGAATTCAACTGTATTGAAGAGAATTCACCAAGAAATCAAAACTATTGAAGAGAATTTACTCAGAATTCAACTGCATTGAAGAGAATTCACCCAGAATTCAACTGCATTGATGAGAATTCACCCAGAATTCACCTGCATTGAAGATAATCCACCCAGAATTCAACTGTATTGAAGAGAATTCACCCAGAATTCAACTGTATTAAAAAGAATTCACCCAGAATTCAACTGTATTGAAGAGAATTCACCCAGAATTCAACTGTATTTAAGAGAATTCACCCAGAATTCAACTGCATAGATGGGAATTCACCCAGAATTCACCTGCATTGAAGAGAATTCACCCAGAATTCAACTTAACTGTATTGAAGAGAATTCACCCAGAATTCAACTTAACTGTATTGAAGAGAATTCACCCAGAATTCAACTGTATTGAAGAGAATTCACCCAGAATTCAACCGTATTGAAGATACTCCACCCAGGATTAAACTGTATTGAAGAGAATTCACCGAGAATTCAACTGTATTGAAGATAATCCACCCAGAAGTCAACTGTATTGAAGAGAATTCACCAGAATTCAACTGTATTGAAGAGAATTCACCTAGAATTCAACTGTATTGAAGATAATCCATCCAGAAATCAACTGTATTGAAGAGAATTCACCCAGAATTCAACTGTATTGAAGACAATTCAAGCAGAAGTCAACTGTATTCATGAGAATCCACCCAGAATTCAATTGCATTGAAGAGAATTCAGCCAGAATTCAACTGTATTGAAGAGAATTCACCCAGAAGTCAACTGTATTGAAGAGAATTCACCCATAATTCAACTGTATTGAAGAATATTTACCCAGAATTCAAATGTATTGAAGAGAATTCACCCATAATTCAATTTTATTGAAGAGAATTCACCCAGAATTCAACTGTATTGAAGGTAATCCACCCAGAATTCAACTGTATTAAAGAAAATTCACCCAGAATTCAACTGTATTGAAGAGAATTCACCCAGAATTCAACTGTATTGAAGAGAATTTACCCAGAATTCAACTGTATTGAAGAGAATCTACACAGAATTCAACAGTATTGAAGAGAATCAACGCTGAATTCAACTGTATTAAAGAGAATTCACCCATAATTCAGCTATATTGAAGAGAATTCACCCAGAAGTCAACAGTATTGAAGAGAATTTACCCAGAATTCAACTGTACTGAAGAGAGTCCACCCAGAATGCAACTGTATTATAGAGAATTCACCCAGAATTTAACTGTATTGAAAAGAATCACCCAGAATTCAACAGTATTGAAGAGAATTCACACAGAATTCAACTCAACTGTATTGAAGAGAATTCACACAGAATTCAACTCAACTGTATTGAAGAGAATTCACACAGAATTCGACTGTATTAAAGAGAATTTACTCAGAATTCAACCACATTGAAGAGAATTCACCCAGAATTCAGCTATATTGAAGAAAATTCACCCATAATTCAACAGTTACTGTATTGAAGAGAATTCACCCAGAATTCTACTGTATTGAAGAGAATCCACCCGAATTCAACTGTATTGAAGAGAATTCACCCAGAATTCAGCTATATTGAAGAGAATTCACCCAGAATTAAACAGTATTGAAGAGAATCCACCCAGAATTCAACTGTATTGAAGAGAATCCACCAAGAATTCAACTGTATTGAAGCGAATCCACCCAGAATTTAACTGTATTGAAGAGAATCCACCCAGAATTCAACTGTATTGAAGAGAATCCACCCAGAATTCAACTGTATTGAAGAGAATTCAGCCAGAATTCAATAATTTAAGAGAGATTACCCAGAATATTATCGTATTGAAGAGAATTCCCACAGAATTCAACTGTATTGAAGAGAATTCAACCATAATTCAACTGTATTGAAGAGAATCCACCCAGAATTGCAACTGCATTGAAGAGAATCCACCCAGAATTCAACTGTATTGAAGAAAATTTACTCAGAATTAAACTGTATTGAAGAGAATTCACCCAGAATTCAACTGTATTGAAGAGAATTCACCCAGAATTCAACTGTATTGAAGAAAATTCACCCAGAATTCAACTGTATTAAAGAGAATTCACCCAGAATTCAACTGTATTGAAGAGAATTCAACCAGAATTCAACTGTATTGAAAAGAATTCAACCAGAATTCAACTGTATTGAAGAGAATTCACCCAGAAGTCAACTGTAATGAAGAGAATTCACCCAGAATTCAACTGTATTGAAGATAATCCACCCAGAATTCAACAGTATTGAAGAGAATTCACCCAGAATTCAACAGTATTGAAGAGAATTCACCCAGAATTCAACTGTATTGAAGATAATCCATCCAGAATTCAACTGTACTGGAAGAGAATTCAACCAGAATTCAACTGTATTGAAGAGAATTCACCCAGCATTCCACTGTATTGAAGATAATCCACCCAGAATTCAACTGTATTGAAGAGAATTCACCCAGAATTCAATTGTATCGAAGAGAATTCACCCATAATTCAACATTATTGAAGATAATCCAAACAGAATTCAACTTATTGAAGGAAGAATTCAACCCATAATTCAACTTGTTAATTGAAATAGAAATTCAACTGGAGAATTCAATTTTATTGAAGGGAATTCACCCATAATTCAACATTATTGAAGAGAATCCACCCAGAACTCAACTGTATTGAAGAGAATTCACCCAGAATTCAACTGCATTGAAGAGAATTCACCCAGAATTCAATTGTATTGAAGAGAATTCACCCATAATTCAACATTATTGAAGATAATCCACCTAGAATTCAACTGTATTGAAGAGAATTCACCCAGAATTCAAAAGTATTGAAGAGAGTTTACTCAGAATTCAACTGCATTGAAGAGAATTCACCCAGAATTCAATTGTATTGAAGAGAATTCTCCAATAATTCAACATTATTGAAGATAATCCAAACAGAATTCAACTGTATTGAAGAGAATTCACCCAGAATTCAAAAGTATTGAAGAGAATTTACTCAGAATTCAACTGCATTGAAGAGAATCCACCCAGAATTCACCTGCATTGAAGAGAATCCGCACAAAATCAACTGTTTGAGAAGAATTCAACTAGAATTCAACGTATTGAAGAGAATTCACCTAGAATTCTTTAACTGTATTGAAGAGATACAATCCACCCAGAATTCACTGTATTGAAGAGAATACACAGAATCAAATTCAACGTATTGAAGATAATAATCCAATCCAACCAGAATTCAACTGTATTGAAGAGAATTCACCCAGAAGTCAACTGTATTGAAGAGAATTTACCCAGAAGTCAACTGTATTGAAGAGAATCCACCCAGAATTCAACAGTATTGAAGAGAATCCACGCAGAATTCAACTGTATGAAAGAGAATTCACCCATAATTCAGCTATATTGAAGAGAATTCACCCAGAAGTCAACTATATTGAAGAGAATTCACCCAGAATTCAACAGTATTGAAGAGAATTCACCCAGAATTCAACTGTACTGAAGAGAATCCACCCAGAATGCAACTGTATTATAGAGAATTCACCCAGAATTCAACTGTATTGAAAAGAATCAATCAGAATTCAACAGTATTGAAGAGAATTCACACAGAATTCAACTCAACTGTATTGAAGAGAATTCACACAGAATTCGACTGTATTAAAGAGAATTTACTCAGAATTCAACCACGTTGAAAAGAATTCACCCAGAATTCAGCTATATTGAAGAGAATTCACCCATAATTCAACAGTTACTGTATTGAAGAGAATTCACCCAGAATTCAACTGTATTGAAGAGAATCCACCCAGAATTCAACTGTATTGAAGAGAATTCACCCAGAATTCAGCTATATTGAAGAGAATTCACAGAATTCTACAGTATTGAATAGAATCCATCCAGAATTCAGCAGTATTAAAGAGAATCCACCCAGAACTCAACTGTATTGATAGAAATTCACCCAGAATTCAGCTATATTGATGGGATTTCAACCAGAATTCAACAATTTAAAAGAGAGACCATCCAGAATTCAGAATTATTGAATTCAGCCAGAATTCAATAATTTAAGAGAGATTACCCAGAATATTATCGTATTGAAGAGAATTCATATAGAATTCAACCGTATTGAAGTGAATAGAATTCACTTCGTGACAGGTTTTTAATCTGCTCTAAAACTAACTGGCACTAAATCCACTTCCGTTCCGTTTCCTAATTTCTAAGTTTACATCGAATGTTCTTCAACATTTGCTGGGGAAATATGATCCAGTTTCACCCAGTGACAAGGAATTAAAAAAGAAAACAAGATTATTTTGAGTTCTAAATAGATGTACTTCACTTTAGAGATTCCCAGATCTCAACTATAGATAAAAGGTGGTTGTGGGCTCAGCTGGGCTGAACTACAACAGCAGCAGCTTTTTTGTGATAACTTCCAATCAAGGAATAGCGTTCACCTGTCAGCATGTTGACTAGACGAATGAGTGAATCTTCTCTTGCATAAGTGTAGTAGATATCCCACTTCTCAATTCTAGTGCAGTTCATCTCTGGGGGCTTTGATGAGATGATAATGCTGTCCTTGCTTTTTTTGTTTTGTTTATGTTTAGCTTTTTTTATTTTCTTTTCTTTTTAGTTTTTTGAATTCCAGAGCCTTGCTGTTAGTTAGTTTTTTTTTTGAAGAATTCCAGAGCGTTACTGTTATTTTTAAAATGAATTCCAGAGCCTTGCTGTTATTTATTTCTTTATTCATTTTTTTTTAGTTTTTGAAGAATTGCAGAGCCGTGCTCATATGCTCATTGTTTTTAGTGTTTTAAAGAATTCTAAGGCCTTGCTGTCAAGTTTTTTTCCTTATGAATTACAGAGCCTTGCAACCCATATGGCCTGGTTAAGTTGATGGAGGGCGGACCAACTCATCGTCTATTAAGGGATAATCAGTTTACAGGGGTTCACTGAGGGCGTCTGGAAGTGAGGATATATTAAGGGACGAATTCCCCTTTCTCTCTACAGACCTTAGGTGTCTAGTGAAGCAGCAGTGGGCGACAAAGAGGCCAAAAATTGCTGGTTTAAAAAAGCAGTAATCAGACGATTTCCAGAGAGTGAATCTCCCCAAACACCAAAGACTCAGTCTTTCGACATACATTCTATTTATTCTTATTCTGCCTTTATTCTATTATATTCTTAACTTATTATTTATTTTATTTTATCACTGCTTTTTGCCAAAAACAAGTAGCGAGAGACTTAATAAACCAAACCGGTTTTTCTAGAAGAATCCCTGGGTGGCAACAGTCTAGGAGTAGCGCTGTCTGGTGGGTATTCTTCTGCCCTGGGGTATCAAACTATTTTTGGGGATTTTTGCAAATTTTTTCTCTGGGCGAACTGTAACGGCTATATGATTCGTCTGGAAGAAACGGGAGATATAAGCGTTTGTTTGCTTGTCTGTTTTTGTGATAAGAACTGCCCTGAGGGTCTCAAACTACTTTTGGGGATTATTGCCCCCCCAAAAAAATCTTGGTGAACTGTAACTGTTATATAATTCGTCTGGAAGAAATGGGAGATATCAAAGTCAATCTGTGTCCCTTTGTCCATTGTTGTCATCGAATTGTCATGGGTTTATCCATTTATTGATATGTCTTTCAATCTATCTATTTATCTACCTATCAACTATCTATTAATAGAAGCATAAATCCATTTTTATGAAATTGTTTCATTTTCATTATCTATTTTAGTTAATAAATTGATAAATTAATAAATTATATTTTTATACATCTCTTTTTATTCCTGAATTATATCATCCTGCTTTAATACATAATTGAATTTAATATTGTTATAATCATAATTTTTATTTTAATCATCACCCTTACTTTAAGGCTCTTTGAGTGTCACTAAGTCGTTCAAATTTCTCATTAAATATTCAGGGATGAGGTCGCTATCTCCATGCCCTTTTTAATCAACCCCAACAGACCTTGGGGCTCATTCATTGGCGGGCAAACTGGTGGGCGGTAGGCAGAGAGCGAACCGCGGACCTTAAAAACGTGAGATGAATAACTGAATGTTTGTGAGCAAAGAAATGAGGGAATTAGTTATTAAATTCTTTAGGTTTCATATTTCTTGTATAGGAATAATTAAATAAATTAATAAGTAGATAAAAAGTCAGATATTTCATTTCTAAGAAAGAATCCTTGAAAAGTTTCTTTCTTAAAAAGTGCAAATTCTCAAGAATGTACATTTCTTAACAAAAAATGCATTTCTTAACCAAAATACCATTGTTAGTAAAAAGTGAATTTGCAAAAAAAGTGTTAACAAAAAGTGCATTTCTTAACAAAAAGTACATTTCTTAAAAAAAACGCATTTCTTAACGAAAATTTCATCTCTTAATTAATGTGCATTTTTACCATAATATGCAAATCTCAGCAAATAGAGTGGTTTCTTAACAAAAAAGTGCATTGCTTAACAAAAAGCGCATTTCCCAAGAACGTGCATTTCTTAACAAAACCTACATTTCTTAACGAAAACTGTATTTCCTAAAATAGACACCGAACCAGCGTCAAGACAGCAAAAGTGTAATATGCATGCGCCGTTAGCAATATTACTCTCAGGAAGGATACTGACTTGGCATTTCAAGGTCGACCTTGAGAGAGAGAGAGAGAGAAAGAGAGACAGAGCGAGAGGGAGGGAAGGCAACGCCCAGAGACAAGTCGAGGATGACCTGCTTTGTCTTGGACCAGTTTTCTCTGAAACGTCTGATTAGCTTAAACGAATCCTGTTCCTTTGAACCTGATTAGCAAATGGGAGCCTTTGGGAGTGGGATGAAAAATGAACAAGTATGCCTGTTTTCTGACAGACAGAATAAGCAAGTGTGTATTGTGTGTGGGTGTGAGAACGTGTAGGTGTAGGGTGAATGTATATACAGCATATATTTTCATATTTTATTGAATGACTGGGCAGGATATTGCCAAATATGGACAAGAGATGTCTGTGCTTCTTAAACCTGCTTATTGTGGAAACTGAGAATCTGACTGCTTCCAAAAATTATTGGTAGAAATGATCCCAAAATATGTAAACAAAATCATGAAATTCCTTTAGAATCTACTTTATATGTAGCCAGAGTCTGCAACAAAAGGTCTAATCCCTTGTACCAGAAAGTTTGTAACATTATTTTTAAAATTATTTGAAAAAATTTAACTTCACTAACTTCAAGGAAATCTTAGCGACCTTCAGATCACCAAATTCAGTTTCAGTTTTTGGAAGTTTAACGTTTCACTTTTGCTTTTTGATCCTGGCCTTTTTTTTTATATTTTTTATTTTTGAATTAGAAAAAAATCACAATGGGCCATTTTCATACTTTTTTCTTAAATGTACCGATTCTAACGCTGAGTTTCCCAAAGAGATACATCTAAGAAGCGAAGAGTATAAGAGGATGTAGTTTTTTTTTAATTTTTTCTTTTTTTAGTACGAATTAAGTTTTTTTTGGGGGGGGGGGGGGATGTGGGTGGGTGGGCGCCCCTTTGGGAGGTCCATCAAGGGTAGGGTGAAGTCTACCACCCCAGGGGGAAGCCTCCCAACCCAGGGTGGGCATCCCACACCAGGTGACATAAGGTTACGCTCAAGGTCGCTCGATCAGAGGGATTAGAATTGAGTCTACTAAAATATCCCAGGGAGCTGTTTTGCCCCAGGGTGCGTTCCATCCTGTGACTGGCATGGCATTGCTGCAGTGTCTGTATCCTGCGAGGATTTCTGGGCGCTTTTGGTAACGTTACGACATTCAGTAAGGAGATTATGAAGTTGATTCGGTCTGGTTTTCCATCTTTTTGTTGAGTATGACAAGAATGTGACTAATTCTAAATTTCCGTTACGTTTCTGTTTTTATTTCTTTGGACTTCCCAACTGCCTGACCACTAAATAAAATCACTAGACTTTTTTTTTTTCAATGATTTCTAAGTCTAATTTAATACCTGTGGACTTCTTTAAAGACTTTTGATCTTTTTAATGTTGTCAGAACCATTCGTCAAATCTTTAGACGTATTCCGCATTCCATGAACTGTATTTTCTGATTTTTCTGAACTTTTCACGAGATACCTGGCCTTCTGCTATGAGAGAGAGAGAGAGAGAGAGAGAGAGAGAGAGAGAGAGAGAGACTCGAAATAATTTCATTCACGGTTCCACCTCGCAGGACAACTAGACTTATATGTTAACAACGCCACACCCAGCCCAGTTGAAGTTGACCAATAACTCACGAAAATGGACGAATTTTGCTCTTAAATCAGAAATTCCAGTTCTGGACGAGAATGGTACGGGTCACGGAGAAAACGAACATTACATTACGATACAAGTTTCCATTTTTGAGCGAGGCAATTACCCTTGAAGTCCGAAACTCATTATCTTTTTTCATTTTATGAACGATAATTTATACCCTCGAAGGTATGAAGTCAGGCGTTGACGCGGGTAACACGTCGTTCGAGATTCCATCATTAAATTGTTTGATTAAATCGTGTGATTTCTACTTCTTTTTTGGGGGGGAAGAGGAGGTTAAGGCCTGTGGTCTTTCACGTCTCGCCATTATCGAAAACGTCATCTTAGAAGAGATTTCATTTCTGAATTGGTCATTTGAGAACTCAATCCTCAACGGGAAGGGTAAAAGTGCCAAGAATGAAATCATTGTACATTTCCGTTTCTTCGACATTGGCCAATGGTTTTGAAGCTTTTAGAAAGGAAAAAAAAAACGAGCTGTATTTAGATTCCCAAACCTGGAACTGGAAGATCCATCACTAAACTAGTAAGCAACTCCAATATAGAATGGAATAGTCACTGGAAAACTTCAAATTCGCATAAACGATTTCTAAGACCGTCATCGGGGAAGGCGCAATAACAGATCATACGACATCGGCGGACGAAGGTGAACCTCCTCTTTTTGTTTTTGTGGGCTTGTTCGCTCTAGAAAGTTCTCGATTAAATTCTTATTTCCCTGTTAGGCGCCGTCACTTGTAAATGGAAAGAAATGCAGCTGTTAAAATCGTGATTAAAAAGAGAAAAAGAGAGAGGATTTCTCTCTCGTTTCGGAGAAACAGAGTGAGAGAAAGAGAGAGCGAGACGGTAAAACTGGACGGAACGCTCCCCAATTATAGAACTGACCGTGTCATTTTAACGAGCGGGGCTTAAACTGCTGGATCACGAACTCGCCCCCGCGATTAGTTTTTGTTTTTCGTCCGACGCCGAAATCTGCGGTTTTATTGTCAAATCAGACACTCAAGAGTCTCAGACACGACGGAGGAAATGAAATAGCTTTATTTTCTTTAACCAGACTCCGAGATTTATAAGGAATTAGTAGAATTAATAATCCTATGTCCTTTGTTTTTGAGCACGAATAGTTTTTTGGGGCTTTCAATGATTTTAATGTATGTTTTTGAAACAAGTCTTAAGTAAGATCTCTAAAAATTGGTTTTAATAAAGCATATTGCTATTTATAACTCGTATATTCATTTGTTCAGAGCAAAGTAACGAATTATTTGTGTTTATGTATATATTATTATCTCTGTCTGTCTCTCTATACTATATTCACACACTTCAATAAATGAGTATCCTTGCGACGCAAATATACGCAGCATCACCACCCAATCCTATCGTAGGATACGCAGCAATCCTATACCTTGCTGCTTAACGCTGAATCATCCTAATCCATTGCAACAGCAGTGTTGCAAATTAGCGGCAATCCTTTCCGGAGGTTCCGAGCTAAAAGGGCGTGTGGTAAGGGGAGGGAGGGGTCATCGTCCACCCCCTCGGACGGCCTCCCTACCACCCCCCCAACCCGCCCCACCCTCTCTAGCCTTGTCTGACAACGGAGGAAGGCGATAATGGGCCTTCAATAATGGACTGAGAATATTAATATTTTATCTTTTACTGGATTTTATTTTGGCGATAGCCTTCAATGGCCATAAGTGGAGAGGATAATTTACGCTCTAAAATCTATATATTTACAAAATTTAATATATATATGTGTGTATATTTTTTGCCGATTTTAATTTACGCGACGTCTCCAAAGCGTTGTCGTTAATGTTGGACGCTAAATTTTTGACGCTAATCAATATTATTTCACAAAATAATTCTGTTAATTTTTTTTTAGACTGAATTAATGTTCACGATATTCCTCGGCGATTTTTAATATTGTCTCAGAAAGGTAATTGTTTTCATGTAAGCAACTTCCATGATGTCAGAAAGGTAATTGTTTTCATGTAAGCAACTTCCATGATGTTCTAAAGAGTAAATAATGTAGTTTAAAGTTCAGTTTGAGTTCAAAAGTTGAACTTTGCTTCAGTTTTATTTTTCACGATATCGTAGGATAATGAACGTTAAATTTAAAACCATCTCATTCTAATGAAAGATTGAACTTATTAGATCCACAGAAATAGTACAAATAAATACTTGTTCCTCAGTCACGAGAAACAATACAATAAGTAATGAGTTAAGTTAAACCAGTTCGTCCACCAATACCAAAATCGATTTTTTTTTCTACCAATCCATGCGAATTTCAACATAATATTATTTCCTAGGCTGAAATAATGCAAGACCTGGATTTTGTCACTAAATATACGATATAGATCCAGGTAAATAGGACTTATTAAAATTCCTGGAATTGTCACTAAATATACATGGCTTAAATCCAGGTAAGTAGGACTTATTGAAGTGCCTGGATTTTGTCACTAAACATACATGGCTTAAATCCAGGTAAGTAGGACTTACCTGATCAGGGCACTGGATTTATCCTATAATCTGACCATATTTTCCGGATTTAAATCCAGATTTATAAAAAAACGGGTGATATCTTACAGATTTAAAACCAGATCTATCCAAAAATCTGGCCAGATTAACCGAATTTAAGCCCAGATTTATAAAAATATCTGACCAGATCAACCGGATTTAAGTCCAGATTTATAAAAAAAATCTGGACAGATTTTCTGGACTTAGATTTATCCCGAAATCTGGCCAGATTTTCTGGATTTAGATTTATCCCAAAATCTGGCCAGATTTACCGGATTTAAGTCCAGATTTATAAAAAGAAATCTAACCAGATTTACCGGATTTAAATCCAGATTTATAAAAAATCTGGCCAGATTTGATGAATTTACTCGTAAATCCAGGTTTATCCCAAAATATGGCCAGATTTTCTGGATTTAGATTTATATTTATCCAAAAATCTGGCCAGATTTTCCGGATTTAGATTCAGATTTATCCCAAAATCTGGCCAGATTTCCCGGATTTAGATTCAGATTTATTCCAAAATCTGGCTAGATTTGACGACTTTAAATCCAGATTTATAAAAAAAATCTGGCCAGATTTTCTGGATTTAGATTTATAAAAAAAACTGAACAGATTTACCGGATTTAAATCCAGATTTAACCCAAAATCTGAGCAGATTTGACGACTTTACATCCAGATTTATCCCAAAATCTGAACAGATTTACCGGATTTAAATCCAGATTTATAAAAAATCTGGTCAGATTTCAGGATTTAGATTCAGATTTATCCCAAAACCTGGCCAGATTTACCGGATTTAAATACAAATTTATCAAATTTAGATTCAGATTTATCCCAAAATCTGGCCATATTTACCGGATTTAAATCCAGATTTATCCCAAAATCTGGCCAGATTTACCATACTAAAATCTGGCCAGATTTACCATACTAAAATCTGGCCAGATTTACCGGATTTAAATCCAGATTTACCATACTAAAATCTGGCCAGATTTACCGGATTTAAATCCAGATTTATCCCAAAATCTGGCTAGACTTACCATACTAAAATCTGGCCAGATTTACCGGATTTAAATCCACATATGTTGATGACATCAGTAAATCCCACTTACGCCCACTAACACGTCTTGGGGAAACCGTCTAGAGCAAAGATAATGAAGAATTAAAATATAAACGACTAAACAAACACGTTAGACGGACACAAAATAGCAGAGACTGACCAGGGCACGACGCTGGGCCGGGCTTCCGATGCCCACAAAGATGGGCAGGAAAGCGTCGTTTCCGCTGGGGTGATCTTGCCCAACGCCCGATCACTCTTGTACATAGCCGGGTGACCTCGGCTAGACCCGTTCAGCGCGACAAAAACGCTGAGGTATTTCTCTCTCTCTCTCTCTCTCTCTCTGACTGTTTTGCTTGCTTGCTTGCTTGCTTACTTCTCTCTGTCTGTCTCTCTCTCTCTCTCCCTTTGACTGTTTTGCTTGCTTGCTTGCTTGCTTCATTCTTTCCTCTGTCATCAACTGGCTGTCGTTTGCCGCTGTTAAGAGCAGCGCGTTACTGTCCCTTTCTGGATCTCTCTCTCTCTCTCTCTCTGTCTGTCTCTTTTTCTCTCTCTCTCTTTCATTGTTCGTTTTCATCAGTATCACCTCTCTCTCTTCCTCTCTCTCTCTCATTTTATAATTTTATATAATTTCCTTTCCCTTCCCTCATCCTCTCTCTCTCTCTTTCTCTTTCTCTCCCTCAAGACACACACACGCCAACCAAACCCCACAACGTAACTGAGACAGGCAACAAGATATCCACATTTCAACCAGCATTGCTTGCTTGCTTGCGCGCGGGCGCATGCAGGCACGTCGTCACAAGGCGTGTCAAATTATGCGCTTGGTACGTGCTGGCAAGCTATCCATTTGTTCCTGCTCATTTATATACATTCTTACATATTCTTAAGTTCTTGCCTTTTCCCGTTTTTTTGTTTGTTTTATTCGGAAGGATTTTAGCATTCTGGACGAAATTTTGACCCGGAGGTCCCTCGTTGTTGCCAGCAGATGGCTTGATTTTGGGGAAGTATTAGTATGATAAAGGGACCTTCTTAGTATATATATATTATATGTATAGTATATATATTAGTTTTTAAAGTTTATTAATCAGTAATTCTTATTTCAAGTGATAACTGAGATTTAAATTTGTGGTTTTGGACTGAAAAAATTCACTAAATAGGCGACAAACTGTAAATAAAAAAAAGAAAAAAAAAACTCAAAGACAAAAATTCACAAAAAAGCGATAACTTTAAAAAAAAAATGAGAAACATTCAAAACAGTAAAAAAAACACACAAAAATCACTAATAGTTGGAAAAACTAAAAAAATAAAGCTAAAAATATCCTAAAAACCCAAAAATAAAAAACCCACCAAAAAATTCTCAAAAAACTAAAAACGCGAAAAATGATGATAAAAAAAACTGAAGAAAACGAATAACAGAAGCAGAAAAAGCAGAAGAAGAAGAAGCAGAAAAAGCAGAAGAAGAAGAAGAAGAAGAAGAAGCAGAAAAAGCAGAAGAAGAAGAAGGAGAAGTAAAAGAAAGAGAAACTCCAAAAATAATAATAATGATGAAAAAACTGAGAGAAACTCCAATAATAATAATAATAGTAATAATAAAAATAAACTGAAGAAAACGAATACCAGAAGCAGAAAAATCAGAAGAAGAAGAAGAAGTAGAAGAAGAAGAAGGAGGAGGAGGAGGAGGAGGAGGAGGAGGAGGAGCAGAAAGAGAAACTCCAATAATAATAATAATGATAAAAAACTGAAGAAAACGAATACCAAAAGCAGAAGAAGAAGAAGAAGAAGAAGAAAGAGAAACTCCAATAATAATAATAATAATAAAAAACCCGAAGAAAACGAATACCAGAAGCAAAAGAAGAAGAAGAAGAAAAAGCCACAGAAAGAGAAACTCCTAAAATAATGATAATAACAAATAAAAAATAACTGAAGAAAACGAATACCAGAATCAGAAGAAGAAGAAAGAGAAACTGCAGCAAATGGTCCCTTTGTGCTTTCAGTAAGAGGATGACACACACTCACACTTGACTCCGTAAACTTCGGCCTTCAGTCTCGAACGACGGAACTGGTTGGCCTTTTCGTTATTGGTCTAGTTTCTTGCTAGAGCTTCTCTATAACGTGGATAATTGACGCCCTATTGAGGCTGCTACCACCTGGGTACCACCAGGTACCGTCTGGTACACCCTGGTACCTCGTGTGGTAATGTACAAGTGGCCTTTTGTATCATCCGTTATACTAAACATGTTATTAAGGTAGGATCCAAGACCATTATATTTTTTTGCTTGTGATATCTTTAAGCCTTCGTTTGTCGATAAGGTTTCACTCTTGATTTATGAGGGCGTGAGAGATTCTTCCTACACCCACACACATAATAGAGAATTAGCAATAAAAGTTTTCATTTAAAAGTGCAATTGACTTTCCCTGTTGAATTTAAAGTCAAATCTACACAGCTCACTTATTATTATTATTATTATTATCATAACTGCAAAAATCCCCAATAAACTTGAAATTGCCGAAACTTGGAACTAAACTAACTCTTCTGAATTTGTACAAAAGGGTACAAAAAAAGTGGCTTAGATTCCTTGGCACGGGGTCGAGAGTTCTAACAAGATTTTCAATTATGTCCTAAATGAGTCAACTTCCTTGTGAGATTCCTCTCATTGGTAAGTGTGTATATATATATATATATATATATATATATATATATATATATATATATATATATATATATATATATATATATATATATAATATATATATATACATTATAATTAAATATAATATAAATTAGTATTTAGAATATATAATGATATATAATGGCATATATTATATATAGATAGATATAATATATATATAATTTATTATAATATAATATATATAATCATAATATAGATAGATATATATTTTATATATATATATATATAGAGATATACTATACATACATACAGACATATAAATATATTCTATGAAAAAATCTCTTCTTGCTTTTTCTTGTTACAAAGGTCATTTTTGGGTTATTTTTGTGAAAATTGTTTTGAAGAAAATTGTTTAACAAATTTGAATTTTTAGTGTTAAAAGATATTGTTTTTGAAGAATTATTATTTTGAAATAATCAATTTTAGGTTGTTTCTTTTGGGAAACTTAATTATTCGAAAAAAGAATAATCAGTCAAAAAGAATAATTCTGATTTATTTTAAAAACTTGCTCAATGATAATTACTTAAAAAGATGAGTTCCCTTCACAGGTAATTTTGGAAAATATTTGGTTTAGGTCATAGCATTAACAAGTTCCAGGGACCTCTTTCATGCTCCAGCAACTGGAAGCTGACTGGACCCAGTGACTGGAAACATTTTCTAGCAAGGATAAAGTAACTAGAAGTTTCATAGAATAAAACTGAAACTGGAGGTCAAGACCCAGTAACTGGAAGTTTCAGTCAAAATCCAGTGACTGGAAAAGTCTTCAGTAACCAGATACTTATTCAGCCATAATCCAGTGACTGGAAACTTCTGGATCTAGTAACCAATCCCAGATACTGGAAACTTCTGGATCCAGTAACCACTTCCGGTGACTGGAAGCTTCTGGATCCAGTGACTAGACACTTTAGCATCCAAGATCCAGCAACTGGAAACTGGAAAACGTCAAGAACCGCAGTGACTGCTTCTGGATCTAGTAACCAGTTCCAGTGACTGGAAGCTTCTGGATCCAGTGACTAGACACTTTATCATCTCAGATCCAGCAACTGGAAACTGATTTCTGGATCTAGTGACCAGACACTTATTCAGCCATAATCCAGTGACTGGAAACTTCTGGATCTAGTAATCAGCTCCAGTGACTGGAAGCTTCTGGATCCAGTGACTAAACACTTTATCATCCAAGATCCAGCAACTGGAAACTGGAAAACGTCAAGAACTCCAGTGACTGGGAACCTCAATCGAAATCCAGCGACTTTCAGAGGCACGGGCTCTCTGGATCAACCTTGAGATAATAGCCGTGTTTCCTCTCCGGAAAAAGCACCTAGATACATAGTCAGTCATTGTTTCGCCCTAAAGGATTACCAGATGACAGAATGTAGTTAACCTTTGCCGGGGGAGGGGGGCGGTGCCGGAGGAGGAATTTTCCTTTCTAGAGCCTTAATTGAGAATGTCTGGGAACATTAGTTCTGCCTCAGTTGCTGCGTATGGCAATTGGAATTTGGTCCGAGGAATTTGTTCCAAGTTTATGCTGATTGGTTTCTGACAGAAGTTACCTTAACTAATAACTTTTTTTTCGGAGTAAGGTACTGACACATCTAAAAGCCTTTCTCTTTCGAAGCAATCCAGCAGATTAACTCAAACCGAACTTCTGAATACCTGCTCAGCTCCGCTGGAGAAATCTAGGTGAACGGCCTCGAAGATACAGACGAGTGAGATATCTGAACTCCAATACATTTAGCATTCTTGTCACGCAAGTTATAATGTTAAACAACTGTATAAAAAACACATGAAAAAACACACTTCCTGTGCCTGACATTTAACTGTCGAATCGAATTAATACATTAACATTGACATTAAAACATTGCCAGGAAGGTGTGGACACTTGTAGCAGGAAATTTGTTTTGCATTATCATAGATATGAGTAGGGACTAGACGGGTGAGACCAGTGTTAGATTTCTGTGAACAAATCACTGGAGTGGTTGACCTCTGGTATAATTTCTATGCTATTGCAGAGTATTTGTGTAAATTAGCTACAATTTTGACAGCACTCAAATGTTTATAAAATATCGCAGCCTTTTATAATTATTATGATTATTTTTCACAAAAAAATCTAATTTAGATAAATATTGATAAATACTTCAATACTGATTTCTACAAACACAGCCAAATATCTTTATAAGACAGTGCTGAAGTAAGGTTATAAGTAATGGAAAATAGAAGCAGGTAGAGAATGACACGGGTTTTATTCTATCCTTCTGCCTTGAACCAAACAGGAATTATATGAGGTTGACGATATATATATATATATATATATTATATATATATATATATATATATATATATATATATATATATACACATATAGGTTTTACATAACATACATACATATACATTTAAATACATACATATATATACATACATTATTTTATGTATGAATTTTAATCACATGTCCGTAATTCATATACATGCATTAAGCTACAAATGTAGTTTAATATCCAATTCGCTCTGCCTCGGAATTAATATATTTTCATATGTTAACCGAATGAAAATTTGTTAGTCGGTAACTTCGTCCTCCCTTGGGTTCGAACAAGCGCCCAGCGGACAGAGGAGAAATCACGACTTCAGTGACTTTATCGACTCGGCCAACAAGTGTATAATACAAGATTCTCACTAACGCAACAGATACTGCCATTGAATAAGGCTCTAAAACCGCCTTCCTTTATCATATAGGGCGTTTTAAAGACAAAGAAGGTGGCTTTATCGATGCAGTACCCACGTATTCTTGAGGCCATATCGGCTCTCCTGTCAGGACAAGTGGAGTAAACTACTATCATTATCGAATTTCGACTCCATTGAAGTGGAACCGGTTGAGCAGGACCTCGGGACAGTATCGAGTCATGAAGAAGAAGAAGAAGAAGAAGGAGAAGAAGAAGAAGGAGAGAAAGTGGAAGTATTTGAAGCAACGATGACGAAAAGACTTGCGGGAAATGATTTAAGATTTGGCTGTAGATCAAGATTAATAAGGGTCAGAATGGCTACAAAATTGCAAAGTAAATTGTTAGGTTAATGAGTAATTTATCCTCAGTGTTCCTTGTGAAATCTTCACAAGGATTTTCTTGAATGACCAGTTCCATAAAATAAAAAAAAAGGGAACTTTTGACTGGTCAAAATCCTTTAGGAATGGAACAGTTGTTTTTTGTAAGAGGTGAAATATTGCAGAGAAATGCGATTTTGTTGTTTACAATATAAAGGAATATAGCTTTTGTTGGTTACAAAATATATTAATAACATCTTTTATTAGAATTACAAAATATAGGAATAAAGCTGTTGTTAGAGTTACAATCATAAAGGCATATAACTCTTGTTAAAGGTACAAAGTACAAAAAGGCATGAAATTACAAAACAAAAGGAATACCTTTTCTCAGGGACACAAAATAGTAAAATTCTTTTGTTATTGGTACAAAATTGTGAAAAAATATCTATTGTTAGGGGTGTAGCATTGTAGGAATAAACATTTATTGTTACTGATAAAAACTTCTGAAAAACACTGATGCTTGGCAGTGTCCCACAAGAATCAAGAAAGAGAGAGAGAGAGAGAGAGAGAGAGAGAGAGAGAGAGAGAGAGAGAGAGAGAGAGAGAGAGAGACTCAGGCATTATTGTGAAAACTGATATCATATTTGCATGTTAGACCATATCTACAAGCATCAATAAACTTTTTTTCATGGTGATACTATAACGAGAGAGAGAGAGAGAGAGAGAGAGAGAGAGAGAGAGAGAGAAGAGAGAGGCACGGGGTACCATGATAAGACGTTTGCGGTTGGACCATGACAGGTTTTACGGAACATTTATAAAATATCTGTAAAAAAACTTTCCACTGGGACGTAACATTCTAACAAATAAAACAAACAAAAAACAACAAATAAACATAACAAAACTAATGAGAATAGCCTTAACGAATATTTAAAGGTAAAAAGGTCGAGTATGCACGTCAAGGTTGAAGATGTTCGTTGCCTAAAGATGAAACATTTTTTATGAAAAAAAAAAAAAAAAAAAAAATGATGATCGTCTTTTAATGTCTTAGGTCGGTTGGAACCAGGGGATAGGGTAAAGGTTGAGAGAGAGAGAGAGAGAGAGAGAGAGAGAGAGAGAGAGAGAGAGAGAGAGAGAGAGAGGTTAACATCCTTTGCCCTAAAACCTTTTGCACGTCCCCAAGCTGACATTAAATTCATCTCATTTTTTTCCTTCTTTCGTCTGTAGTCGTTTGATCTTTAGCGGAGGAACATCTTTACCCTTGACATTCGTCAAACCTTTTCCTAAAAGTCCACGACCCGCTGCATCTTCAGCAGCGTCTTCTTCGGTGGGTCCTGAGGGCTATACCAGCTCTCCAGAGGTCCTGAGGGGTATAGCTGCTCTCCAGAAACCGCAGTGGATAGTCATAGGCCTATACCCAGGAGATCTTTTCAGCAACTACTTCTTGGTAACATTAACCATCTGAAGGAGGAGAAGTTCCTTCAGCGCCTTCTTCGGCGGGTCCTGAGGGGCTGTTGCAGAGGTCCTTTCCAGGGGTTTACGATCTCTGAATTTGAAAAGGAGTTCTAGGCCTAGGCTCAGGGAACCTTTTCGGCAACTTCTTCATGGTAACATTAGCCATCTGAAGGAAGAGAAGTTCCTTCAGCGCCTTCTTCGGTGGGTCCCGAGGTACTATAGAAGCCCTCTGGGCGGTTGCAGAGGTCCTTTCCAGCAGTTTACGATCTCTGAATTTGAATAGGAGTTCGAGGCCTAGGCTTAGGGAACCTTTTCGGCAACTTCTACTTGGCTATTATATAGTAGCCAGGATTTTTAGAGACCTTGATAGTAGCCATCTGGTAGCAGCACACTTCCTTCAAGGAACCAACTATTCTAGGACTGCAGGATATCCAGGAGCGAAAAGCAGCAAGTGGAAGGACTCCCAGTGAAAGTGGACGCATTCCTGTGATGCTTAGTCGACGCTCGGACGAAAGAAACGGTCCCGTCGTCGATGTCGAAACGAAGGACTGTCGTCGTCGTTTCTAGTCAGAAGGAACGCGCCCAGAAAACAAAAAAAAAAGAAGCTGCAGTTAGCTGCTGTAGTAAATTCTAGTCGTAGAGAACGCACCACAAAAACACTCATCCTTCGGTCGGTTGTAATAATCAGTATTGTCTTGCTAAATCGGGGACTTCCAATTCCTACCCTCCCCTCCACCCCAACCCCGCCCCAGAGTCTTCCCTCCCTCCATCTCCCGTCCTTCCCCGCACCCAGATGCTTCAGAAAAAGAAGAAAACCATTGCCAACGGGAAGCAGCAGAAGGCCACTGCTATAGGTCAGAGTTGAAGACTCGGCTGGGATGACTTTCAGGATGGGTTGGGAGATGTTCTTCCTCCGTCTCCTTCCTTCTCTCTCCGCAGAAGGCTCCGACTTATACCATTTGAGTAGAAGAAGAAGAAGAAGAAGAAGATGGTGATGATGAATGGAGAGGGAAGCTTCTGAGAGCGTAAATAATAATAATAAACTAAAACTAGTCTCTTTGAATAAGAACCAGGATTATTTTTTTACAGCTTAATTCAGAAAATGACTTACTTGTTGATACATATATATATATAAAAGGCCCACAGATAAATCATATTATCAGCCATATGCCATGAACCTTGGGTTTCTCTCTTTTTACACACACACACACACACACATTCGTTGCGTATGTTTTTCGCAAGCGCACTCTCACACAACACACGCAATCCCACGCTACGACTGTGCAATCAAACGTTCGAGATTTTATGCTTTGAAGAACTCCTTCTCATTGTTAATGTTAACAACTTTTTCAGCTCTCTAACACTGCTAAACGAAGCGTGAAGCCGTCACCGTGTAGTTGAGCCTTCTTGTGCAAAAACTGTAATGTTTCTGCTTTTTTTTCTTTTTAAATTATTCAAGATGTGAGAACATTCATGCGTTAGAAACCCAGTGGGGCCGTTGGCAGATGACAGGAAGACATTAGAATATTAATATTATTATGGAGGTATATCCGAGAATGGATGTTGGAGGTAATTTGTGAGTTACCTTCAAAAATTATATTCTACTAAATTTCATATAAGAAAACCATTATGAAACTGATAAGAACATAGTAAAATACAATCGGGAAACAGGGTGTTCAGATAGGTTTATAAATGAAGATATTTTGTACATCGTATCTTAGTTTTTTTTCCTGCGAATTTTGCAATGACTGAAATAAAAAAAAAGACGAACTTTGAACTTGGCAGTTTTGAGAAACAGGTTGAAAATTCGTTTCGAGCAAAACGCAAGGAAAAGTAAGCTAACTTTATGGTAAATAAATATGAAAAATAAACTCCCTTTACGATAAATAAATTTTAAAATAACCCTCTACCGATTTCCAAAAATAAAATACGCAAGTTTCCCCTGAGAGTTGAAAAAAAAATAATACCTTTTATCGAACGCAGAGAGAGAAAAAATACGTCATATTTCATGGGGTAATGTAGCCATTGCATGTTTGCAACGAGAAATCCTTAGAAGATTTACGCGAAGGCGTGTTTGTTATGGCAAATATTTTCCACTTTATCTCGTTCCCCCGTTATTTTTTCTCCCACTTCTTCAATTCTCCTTTTCTTTGTGTGTGTATTTTTATTTTTTTAGTCTCATGCTTTTGCAATAAAAGATGAAAACAGATTACACTAAGTTTTCTGAAATTTATTTTTGGAATATTTTTTTCCTTCCTTGAGTTACCTTCGTTCTTTGGTGATGAGAGAGAGAGAGAGAGAGAGAGAGAGAGAGAGAGAGAGAGAGAGAGAGAGAGAGAGAGGCAAATTCAGGTAAAACTAAATGACCTTCTTAAGGCATTATTCACTTCCTTTAATTCTCTCTCTCTCTCTCTCTCTCTCAAACTATATATATAATACCACTTGACTTTTTCCTTTAGCACTGTAATACCAGAAAGCTCTCTCAAAGTCTATGGGATGCAGTTGTTAGCCCCATACCCTATTTTATCACTTGCTGCGACCACCTCACTTGACTTACTACCATGTACGTCAGGTACTTAATCACTGATTAAGTACCTATACGGTTGTCACATGCATTTTGGGATGAAGGTGCTCGTCCCATACCCTCCTCTACCCTGAAAGTATCCTACCACAGTTGACTAGACACCAGGTACATAATTAGCTCCTTTGGTCAATAAACAGTTGCTTTGATACGCTCTAGAGTGACAAAACCCCACAACGTTCCACTAACTTCCAGGTACATCTGACGGCTTAAGCCAACAGTGGTACGAAACATTTCCCAAAAATGAGCAACCCACCTACCCAGGGGCTCGATATCGTGAATCTGCTGCATTAAACATTCTAAATCCTGTGAGAGGAAATTATAACCTTGACAGGACCACACTGATTATATTTCCTTGGTGTGGGAACAAAGAGGTCACAAAAAAAAGTCAAACAAGAAAAATTGGCAGGAGATAAGCCAAGGTTTGTGAGAAGTTAAGGATGGGGAGAGGAAATGGTTTTGCAAGGATGTGATTACTAGTTTTATTTGTTTGTGATAATAAGAATTATTACTATTATATTGTTATAGGTAGAATCAGAAGCACTGAGCAAAAATGATGATACTGTGATTATAACTTTGTTATGAAAAACATCACGATTATTCTAAACTTTAACAAAAGAACCACAATAACATAAACAACAACAGCAATAATAACAGCAGCACATACAAATGAATAATAATCTAATGACGTCACTATCTCACACACTAACCCGTTTTAATCGCGAATGGCACCTCCAGATAGAATAAAAAGTTGCAAGACGCCTCAAGACATAATGATTATAAGTGACTTGATACCCCAAGAATCATTTAGGTGCCTAGTGATCTCATGATATAATTAGATGGCTATCAAGTGCCTCTCTAGATCATATGAATAAAAAGTTGAATGATGTCTACAGGTAATTTATAAGTTACTGGATATCTCTGGGAAGCATTGACCAAAAGTTGCCAGATACTTCAGGATAATGTGACCAAATATTAAATGCCTACAGATATTCTTAACTAACGACTTCTAAATATTTCTTGATGATATCATGAACGAAAAGATGCTGAATACTTGTAGATATACATGTATGAAAACGGGTTTCATACATGTATCTAAGAATTGAGAACAGTTTCCACATACTTTAAGTCAATAAGACAAAGAGTTTTTACATACCTCCAGATAATTGATCTTCGTTACACAGTCCTATTCAGGATTCTAAAAATCCTTTTGGACAAAGGATGGAAGACGAAGGAGAGGAATTTTTGCGAAAATAAAAGGATCTAGGACGTAACGAACTTTCCAAAGCAGACCAATTACAGACAATGTTAAGAAAAACCTGTTCTCATGACGAGCAATAATGATAGATCATTATGATAATGATGCCAATCACTTACACCAATCATTTACAGAAATACCAATCTTAGAGAATGACCTGGTATCATGATCCCCCTTGACCAAGGTAAAGCATATCTGGGCATCGTGTCAACGAGGTCGACTGATTAACTTTAAAAAGTTCTCTGGGGTCATGACACCGGAGGAGGGTCACCGATCCAGAATGTGACCTGAGGTCAAGGAATCCAAGAGCCTCGTGCATACTTGACCTATGGTCACTGTGACCTCTTCCTGAGGTCACATATGTGAGGGAGACTCATGCTAACATCATAACAAAATTAAGAAAAGTATTAGTATACTAAACTCTCATTAATCTTTCCACATAAAAACACCTAAGTGAGGTCATTCATAATTAGCTCATTAAGGAGATTATGGGTTGATGACGTCATTTCCTCCCTTGCTTCCAAGAGAAATGAGTCATTCGAGCGGAAAATGAAATAGTCTGTTTCCTTTTATCTAATCATGAATGTGTCACAAAGGAATCATGAAGTCATTTGCATATTTTGGTATTAATCGCATGACAAATTTTCAGGTTTGTATATTTTAATTTTTTATATTCGTTTATGCCTTAGGTTTCTGTGAAGGAAATATTAAAAAATGTTACTGGCTATCTCTGACAATGCTGAGGTTGATTTTAACATTTTAAAAATATTTAGCCGTGTCTAAAAAAGGTCCGATATACTGGGTCATCTCAAAGACTAAGTATATCTCTCATATTTATTAAAAGTACGACCAAACACCTTCTCTGTCTCGCCCTGTCCTTTTCTTTGCCTAGAAGACATTGTCTTCTCTCTCTCTCTCTCTCTCTCTCTCTCTCTCTCTCTCTCTCTCTTTCTCTCTCTCTCTCTCTCTCTTCATATGTCTTTCTGAAGGAGGGAATCAGTTTCCTATCTTGAGTAAATGATATACTGTCTCTAAATAGATTGGTCACTTCCCAGTCCTTGCACATAACAAGACAAATCCTTGTCGCCATCTTTACACTCCCTGTGATGATTACTGCTGACCTGATTTATAGGAGATGTGAGTCGCTGATCTATACAGGCAGGTAGAGTGGAGGAATTCTGCTATAAAATACATAATCAAGCCCTTCTTCACTTATGGGTCTAAAGGAAGAGCGATGCTTTTGTTTTTCTTGTCACGCAAGATTTACATATTTCGTTCATTTCGTCTTCCTCACCTACTTATCTCCGTGTTCCTGTTTGTACCCTGATAGTACAAATTGCTCCAAAAATGACCGATTCAGGTCTTGATAACTTGAAATCTATTCCCGTTGGTGCAGTCATTACTTCCTGTGTTGCTATCAAGATCGTTTGCCCTCTCTCTCTCTCTCTCTCTCTCTCTCTCTCTCTCTCTCTCTCTCTCTCTCTCTCTCTCTCTCATTCACATAGTTCCTCGTTTTATCTTTGCTGCAGACAACTGGCAGAATAATTTTCTAGTCTTGTTTAGAAATCTTGCGCAAGGCGCCTCCATATTTTATGCTTGGAACATGCTGTACAAGTCAGTTTCTTAAACTTAGACACGATTGCAAATCATTTTTGCATGGTTTAAATGTCAACAAAATGTCCTCGACTTTTTTTGTCCATTTTTGCAATGCTGGTTATTCAAGGTGCGTTGATTTGTGCTCGAATAAATTCATACAAAAATGAGTCTAGAAACGGTCGTGTTCAGAACGAGTATGGAACGAAAGCTACAAACTGACTTGTATGGGGTAAAGTATTGAACTAAACTGTGATTATTCGTCTATGAAACAAGTATGTGAGCAAATGAGAGCAAAACGGATGAAATAAAATGGAGAAATATGGCACCATAGCCATAAAACATGAATGGAACATGTTCCAAGTGGAGATAAGGTTTATTTTAAATAGTTTCAAATGTTCCACAAGAAGTTCTGTAAACTTTGGTCACTAACTCATGTTCTTAGACGTACAATTGTTTAAATGTTCCACTTGAAGTTCCTGTAACATTTTTAAAAACTTATTTGGTCACTAACTAATGATTTTAGACATATAGTGGCCCAACTACTCCAGGAAGTAAACAAACAAGTTATCAGATAAATTGTGATAAATGGATTATCAACCCGGCGTTCGGAGCCACATCCGACATCAAGGTTCCTGGAATCTACTTTTAACCAGACCAGCTTAGGCCTATTTTGGTAATTCTACCCTTTTTCAAAGACGGTACTCCAAGTGGTTCCTGTTTTTATATAGACGAATAACAAAAAAGAACACGATTTTTTGTTTTTTAATATATTGAAGTTGTCACATGTCCTTGCAACGCCCTAGCAGCAGTTCCGGAGACACCAAAAGTTAGTAGTGGTTCTCATCACGTGATACACCTCAGGTTCCTATAGCGTCATTTATAAGACTGAAGTTAAAGCTATCTTTAATTCAACACTTTATAGTTCAACTTCAGAACGTGGCAACATCTATAGCAAAACATTATATTTTCTAATCTCTTGTAAAGTGATTCTAAATGAAATGTTGGTACTATGTTAGGTCTTAGAAGTTGTAATGATGGCCTCTTTGATAGTTTTAAAGCTAATTGTAATATTTCTAATATAAACTAACTGGAAAAAAGATAAAATTTAACACATACAAACATTCACAAACAGTGGCGATTCTAGGGGGGTGGCTGGGGGGCAGCTGCCCTCCCAGATTTTGGCCATGCCCCTGGTTTGGCCCCCACTTTTTTAATGAAATATGATATATAAAATTAATCATTATTGAATATAACAATAGTCAGTAACTAGTCACACAAAATTGGGCTGAGTACTCTCAAGAACGTGATGCAATGTTCTGTTTTGCTTGTAGGCACTTAGCATCACCTTCTTATGGCAATGTAGACGATGCATTTGTAAAGAGTGGCTTTAGACGATGGAAAAAGGCACAAGGAAAGATGGGGCCATCACAGAGCACCTGAACTCACATTCACAAATCCTCTATACTGCGTGGATTGACTACCAACACAATAAAACTGATAAAACATCCATTAAACAGAGTATAAGTGAGGGCTATCAGAAGAAAGTCCGTGAAAATCGTCATTACATAAAACTCTTGGCGAGATTATACTCCTGACACTAACGCAAAATATAGGATAAAGAGGCCACAGAGAAAGTGACGATGAACAAAATCCAGGAAATATCCGTAAACTTCTTAGATTCATTGCCAAACATGATCCTGTTACAGCTGAACGTGTCAAAAGTGGTCCAAAAATGAGAAGTACACCAGTTCTGCAATACAAAATGAGATGATTGATACATTTGCATCCATTGTGAGGGGAGAAATAGCTTATAACATAAAATCCTGCCATTACTTTTCTGTTCAAGCCGATGAAGCCAAGGATGTGAGCAAAACGGCGCAATTAGCACTGTAATAGTAGTACGATTTTACGATGAAATCTCACACTGTATTTAGGAATGTTTTATTTCATTTACTCCCATGTCTTCATTGCATGCTGCATATATCACGGACATAATACTGAAAACTCTAGAAAAATTAGGCTTAGATTATAAATCTTCTCTTGTTGGCTTGGGATTTGATGGAGCATCAGTCATGAGTGGAGGAATTAGTGGCGTTCAGAAACGTATAAAAGAGAAAGCACTTTTTGCCTATGTTTATTGTCATGGTCATAAGCTCAATTTGGTTTTGACAAGTGTTGCAAAGAATGTACCACAAGCATCTGAATTTTTCAGTCTTCTTGAAGAAGTCTACATCTTTGGTAGTAATGCAGTGGTTCATGAGAAGTTCCTTTCTTTACAGCGTGAAATGTTTCCTGAAGAACAAATTCGAGAGCTTCAACATCTCAGTGATACTAGCTGGTGGTGTCGGTCTACTTCCTGTGGAAATGCTTTATGACGTCTGGATTGTATTATTATAAGACTTTTGAAGGAGACTTCTGCAGATGATACTGGAGTTCGAGCTGTATCTGCCAGAGGTTTACTTGCGCAGATGGATGCAGAATTTGTTTGTTTATCGCAGTTTTTCTTTGAAATTCTGCTACAGGACAAACAGGCAGACCTTGGAAAAGCAGCTAAACTTATTTCTTGTCTTCGTGAAGATTTAGCTGATGTAAGAAGCTCCAACTTAATTGAGAATTACTCTAATAGGGTTGACGAACTCTGTAAAAAAAGTGACATTTCACCAACAGTGACAAGAAAACGTTCAAGAAAACATCGACAGCTCCGTGATTTTATCATGCTAGAAACCACTGGCCAGAGAGTTGTGGAGCCAAGTCATGCACAACACGTCACAATCTTGTATGAAGTACTAGACTGTTTAAATAGTGAATTAGAACGTTGTTTTTCCAAAGATTCATGTGTGATCTTCTGTGGCATTTCAGCTCTGTCCTGCAAGACAGACGTTCTTACATGAGGATGACTTGGAGTCATTTGCTTTATCATATTCAGTTAATCAAAGTGATTTAAAACACAATCTACCTTTAGTTAAGAAATTGCTCCAGAAAGAACCTCAGCCACCTACATCATTGGGGGAGATTTTGTCTTTTATTCATCCATATAAATCTGCCTTTGATTGCTTATACAGTTTACTATTGATAGCTGTAACACTTCCTGTTACTAGTGCCTCTTGTGAAAGAAGTTTTTCCAAAATGAAAATAGTAGAAACATTTCTTAGAAATTCAATGACTAGTGAGAGACTGAGTAACACTGCATTATTATCAATTGAAAGTAAAGGGGCTGAGAGTATTGTCTTAGATAGTTTTGTAGATGAGTTTGACAGCCGACATGATAATCGTAGAATCAAACTCCCCTAAACATTTTGAGAATTGTCCCGACATGGTCCTATCTATTTTGTGCTCAAATGCGTATTAGAAAAACTTACCATTCTTTAATAATTGCATATTGTTATGAATTGTATATAGTTTTGAATGTCGAAACATTTTGAGAATTTTCATGATAAGCCTCATATCTGTCTGTTCATTTCATTAATTAACACCTTTCCTTACTTTGTTCAAATGTGCATTATACAAACTTGCCATTCTTTAATAATTGCATTGTGTTTGGGATTGTTTATAGTTTTGAATGTCAAACCAGCATTTTCAGAATGGTCATGACATGGTCCATATCTGTCTATTCATTTCATTAGATAATGCAAATGTGTGTTACACAAACTTAACATTCTTTAATAATTTGCATATTGGTTGGGGTCATATATAGTTTTGAATGTCAAACTGAACCTTTTCAGAATTGTCATGCCATGCCCCATGTATATCTGTTCATTTCATATAGTTACTACCTTTCTTTATTTGGTTCAAATGTGTATTATATTTATACATACTATCCATTCTTTAATGTTTGCGTATTTTTTGGAACTGTATATAGTTTTGAATGTTAAATTTTCATATCATGCAAGTCAGGTAAAATATCAGATGGATGATTTACAGTTGTTTTGCTTAGGAATCGAACAAAACTCTATATGAACCTTTAGTCAAATTCATTCCTCTATGAGTTTCAAAATGTTTCCAAAATTGTAATCATTTTTACAGTTACCTTTCCTATGATGCCCACCCAACAATTATCTTTGCCCCAGAGTTGCCCCCCAACTTTTTGAGGGGTAAAATCGCCACTGTTCACAAACACATAGACATAGGCCTAGCACGGAGTTTGGTGTGAAGTAGGGTACACACTAATTTTAAATAATGTCATCATTTAGTTTCTGACAGTTTAGCAAACACCTTTTAATTACTTGTAACTTATTGGGTATATTCTGTAGCTTTGTTTTGTAGTATTATAAGTAATATATTGTCACATTTCTTTGTCCTAACTGCAAATCCTCCAGTCCTAGCCTACACTACTGCAAACCTCCCAATAGGTACAAACTGATTTTAAATGTCATCATTTAGTTTCTGACAGTTTAGCAAACACCTTTTTATTACTTTTAACTTATTGGATATGTTCTGTAGCCTTGTTTTGTAGTATTATAAGTAAAATACTGATCACATTTATTTGTCCTAACTGCCAATCCTCCAATCCTAGCCTAATCCACTGCAAACCTCACAATGGCCAAGGAATCTGAAACATATTAGGCTCATTCCTGGCGGAGCGAACTGACCATGTTTCCAGCGTCCTTGGCTTCTTCTCTCTATCGCCCGCTCCTATTTTTTTGTCCCACTGCTCCTTCCCCTTGCTCCAGTTGTAACGGAACCGGCTGTTAGTCAGAGCGTCGCACCTTCAAGGACACCAAGGGATCCCTCTGCAGTCCCTAGGAACTCCTATTCATCATCCTTCGTCTCCTCCTTTCATAGGATGCTTCTGGGATCCGTGGATGGTGTGGTAGCCTAACTGTATATCCCCTTGGGGATGATTTGTTGATGTTTTTGTGAAATGGGGGGGTGGGGGGATTATCGTGATTCTAGAGTTGGGTAATGTTGTTGCTTTTGATTATGGCTTGGAAAACTCACAACACACCTCTCCTCTCTCTCTCTCTCTCTCTCTCTCTCTCTCTGTTCTTTCGTTGCCACTTTTATCTACCTTTATCTACTCTTCACATTCACGCAAAAAAAACACCACCCCTTTCCCTTCGCTCTCTCTCTATCTCCTCTCTCTCTCCTCTTCTTCTCTCCTCTCTTCTCCTTTCATCAATCACTGTTTTTAGTGAATAAGAATAATAAAACATTAGACAAATATATATATATATGTATGTATGTATCCTCCATCTCTCTCTCTCTCTCTCTCTCTGAAGGGCGGGGAAGAACCATTGCTCCATTTTGAGACGACGGATAAGGCCTAGCAACTATACAGCATCCCCGACAACTCGTCTCAAGCAAGGTCACCCAGAGACTGACCTGACCACAATCTCTTTTTATAAATCAACTTTTTTCCTTAAGTGGATTCCAGCAGAAGATAAATGGATATTCAACATTATACTAAGGAAAGCCAATAATTGAGTCTTGTGAATATATAAAATATTGAAGAGGTTTCATGTGTCATTTTTTTTAATTCTTTATAGAAATTGGCTTTAAATTAAACTGAAATGTTGTTCGTGTATATTATTGATGATACGAAAACCTTAATAATGGGTTGTAGCTCTTTTCTGATAACTTATTTTTAACTATAAAACGATTTCCTCAATAAGTAATACCCAATTTCTATTTATAAAATAATTGGCTTATGCCAAAATAATTAAAATACTGTTTATAAAATCCCTAAAAACTCATATTTCTATTTGGGAAGTCAATTCTCCTAATCTTTTAAAACAAAACTATTTTTCAACTTCGCAAAGAAAGAGATTTAGACGGTAAAGAACTGATAAAAAAGATTATATATGTATATATACTATATATATATATTACGAGTTTATATTTATATATGTATATATATACAAAATCTGTATACACACACACACACACACACACACATATATATATAAAATATATATATTCTAAAAATATATATACATTATATCACCTATATATAATATATATATTATATATATAATAATACACTTATATGCACATATACAAAATATATATAATACATACACATTATCCCTTAAAAGAGTTCCAATCTAATGTCCTACAAGAAGTAATATCGGGTGGGAAAAAAATTACATATATTTCCTGACAATGCAAGTAAAAGTTATGTGCCAAAAATGGGAGAAGTAACAGTAGAGAGAGAGAGAATACATGTCAGTCAAGTTCCAGATACAAGAGAGAGAGAGAGAGAGAGAGAGAGAGAGATGAATGGAGGAGAGAAAGAAGAGCAGAGCGAGAGAGAGAAGAGGGAGAAAGAGAAGAGAGAGAAGGAGAGAGAGAGAGAGAGAGAGAGAGAGATGGTAAATTTCGCTTTTCCGAAAATTTTTTTTTAGAATTCTATCTTATGGTAGCAAGGACCATTATCTTGCGTCATATATAAATTACAATATTTTTCAACTAAGTAATAAAATCATTTTTATAGAACGGCAATATAGCTTAATCTGATCGCATGAACAACTTTTTATTCCACTCAAAAGTCGATTAAAAGATTAATAAAATGTCCGTAAGATTTTGAACGAAACTCACGTCAAGTTACGTCATTCATCTGTTAAAAAAAAGGTCTGATACGTTTAGAGGTATGTATACAATACGTCTATGGTATATCTCTCTCTCTCTCTCTCTCTCTCTCTCTCTCTCTCTCAAAAATACGTCTAATACAATTATCCTTTAAGATTCGACACTGTCTCGACTATCACAGAAACCGCCCCCTATACACCCATCTAAAAGGCTACCCACAGCTCCTATAGCATTCTACATAGCTTCTATCGACACCAGTTACGCCATATAAGCGCAGGGCAGAATGCAAAAGCCCGTTAGATAGAAGTTCTTATCTGATTAATGGCACTTTTTTATGCGTTCTTGGTACCCAGTGGGTATGTACCCGAATATATCCCTACAATTTCTAACGGGGCCCAGTTTTTGCATGCCCTGTTCATTAGATACTACTTGACGGGTGATTAAAAATGCTTCTGCTAGAGAGAGAGAGAGAGAGAGAGAGAGAGAGAGAGAGAGAGAGAGAGAGAGAGAAATTGACTAAAGGTAAGGAGTTTAACATTTGTATATAGATACATAAGAATTAACTGAAGTATTTTAAAAAGGGAGATGAGACGAGAGAGAGACGAGAGAGAAGAGAGAGATGTGTGAAGGAGAGAGAGAGAGAGAGAGAGAGAGAGGGATAAAAATGAAAGATTATAAAAAGTACAAAAGTTGTTGAAAGACTCATGACATTTAACTAAAGTAATAGAGAGAGAGAGAGAGAGAGAGAGAGAGAGAGAGAGAGAGAGAGAGAGAGAGAGAGAGAGAGAGAGAACTCACTCTGAAGTCAAAAGCAATCATTATTTTTTTTCTATTCGCAATGCAATTATAGCAGACAATATTCATCTTAATTTACATATTATTAACAAGCCTATTGACGAGTTTTTTTCTCCAGAGTTAAAAATTGTACAGCTAAATCATTTATTCTGAGACTAGTTTGTGTTTTTCGTAATACAGTCTAACTGCTTGTTCTCGTCCCGCTCCAGCCTCTCTCCTCTCCTCCTCTTCCGTCCCTTCTTCCGTCCTCTCTCCCTCTCTCTCTCTCTCTCTCTCTCTCTCTCTCTCTCTCACACACACACACACACACTTTCCACCTATCTGTTTAGCTGGCATATTAGTTAAATCTGTATTCATTAATCTTTGCAAATCTATTTACCTGAAACTTGTATCTTCGGTCTCTCTCTCTCTCTCTCTCTCTCTCTCTCTCTCTCTCCTCTCTCTCACTTTTCTATATGTTTCTCGGTTTACCTGTCATGTTAGTTAAATCTGTTTTCTTTAATAGTTTACCTCCATTCTCTCTCTCTCTCTCTCTCTCTCTCTTTCTATCTTTGAGCTAACTATCATGAACGTTTATATAACTTTCATTCTCTCTACCTTCAGTCAAGTTTTAATCTCTCTCTCTCTCTCTCTCTCTCCTCTCTCTCTCTCCAACCTTTTCCACCCTGTCGCCCCGTTTTCCATCACTCGAAATCCTACAGGATCCTTCTCCTATAGAACAAGGGTAACAAGAACAGGTTCCATACGTAACCAAGTGGTCTGCCTCCATAGCATCGGATAAGTTGCTATGCAATAAAGCGGGGTAACGGACGTCAAGACATCGACGCATATGATTAGTGTCCCTGATTAACCGGTCTTTCGTGGGGGTCGGTAGACAGTGGACATGAGTTGAAGTTTTTACCAGTCTGGTTGGAAGGGATAGATTTGATCATTCAATTCTGGCTCTATTCAACCATAACTAATTAGCGCCCCAGGGGGAAACTGCATAGCGATATGTAGTAGCAATTTTTGTA